>NC_143129.1:174815269-175117066 GCF_059928025.1 Delphinapterus leucas | reverse complement strand
GTGACTCAGGTTTTGGAGATGGAGCAATCATGAATGGCATCTCAAGTTCAAGGAATGAGCGGAAATTGGAGGCTGAGCTGGAGGGTAGCAGGGGTTACTGAGATGCGGGGGTTTGGGGATAGCAGCTCAGTGAGTTGGGTGCACCCGTCCCATGGATGCTGAAATCACCCCAGCTGATGGCAGGGCTTGGGGAGCAGGGAAGCCAGGAGTCAGGTGCCAAGTGTTTGCTAAGAGGAGGGTGTGGTTGGGACCTTGAAGATGGCAAGCAACAAAGCGGGGCTGGGGTGTAGCCTCCCAACCTGAGGGGTGCAAGGAATAGCAGCCCCTCCTGGAAGAAGGGGAAGCAGGTCCTCAGGCAAGGACACAGAGAGCCTCTCAGGGAGCCTGCTAGCCGCCGAGTGGTGGTTGCAGAAGGCATAGTGGGAGGTTAGCAGAGGAGGAAGTGGGCCAGGGGCTGGCTCAGGGGCACAGAGCCACAGAGCATCCCCTATGGATGGATGGTCTGTTCGAAGACGGGTGGGACCTCCGTGCTGGCGGGGAGGGTGTATCTGGGCTGCTGACTGATAAATACTGGGATGAAAACCTAAATGATGGATTTAACTCTGACATCTTCCCTGGGGAGCTGTCCTCAGCTAGAAAAATGGGAAACCCAGAAGTGACCAGCTTTGCACTGTGATTATATGTATTGATCCATTCATTCATTCAACAATATTTATTCACCACCTGCTAATAATGCAAGCGCTCCTCAAGGCACTTGGGATATATCTTGAGAAAAACAGGTCCCAAATCCTTGCCCTTGTGGAGGAGAGACAGGTGATAAGCAATAAACATAATAAATGCTTTATATAGAGTATGTTAGTAATATGTGCTCTGGGAAAAATAAAAGAGCAGGATGAGGGATTGGAAGTGAAGCTGGGGGAACAGGTTGCAAGTTGAAATGCAGTATTAAGGATAGGCCGCCCTGAGAAGGTGCCATTTGAGCAAAGACTTGAAGGAGTGAGGGTGAGAGCCACGTGGATAGTGAGGGGGAAAACGTTCCAGGAAGTGGGAGCAGCCAGTGCAAAAGCTCTATGGCATGAGAGCCAGGGCAGAGTCACCAATGGGGAGATGAGAAAGGAAAGGGCATGGGGCCCAGATCAGGGGGTCTTGAGGGGTGAGGGGAGCTGGCAAGGGTTTGAGCTCTAGGACCACATGACTGGATCCATGTTTTCAAAGGATCACTCTGGCTACTCCATTGGGGATAAACTGTAGGGGGACAAGAGGGTGGCAGCAGTGGAGGTGACAGGAAGGGGTCAGGTTTTGAATCTGTTGGCTTTTGCAGCTTCATGTGATATCTGTCACCTCCATTAGTTTTTATGTCACTTCTGCCTTGTTCGCCTGTCTCCCAGCGCCTAGGTGACCGCTAAAAGTTAGTGTCCCTGGGAGGCTGCCGGCATTCATTCATTCATTCATTTCACGTTACAAATATTTATTGAGCTCCTACTATGTGCCAGGCACTGTGCTGGGTACTTTGTACACATTATTCAATTTAATCTTCACAGTGCTGATGAGATGGGAGCTATTGGCCCCTCCACTCACCTGGTTTTATAAATGAGGGGACGAATACCCAGGGATTACAGTGGCTCGCTCACTTCTTAGAAATCCTCTTTCCTGCCCGCCCCCTCACTCTCCCCTTGGCTGCTCTAAGGTCTAGTGGCCCCTTCCATCCCTTCTCCCAGCGCATTCATTCCCCTTTCTCTTGTCTCTCACCTCACCAGCCCAGATTCTGCATCCCAAAAGTCAAGGACCTGGGAAAAGACAGGTGGTCTGGCCGATCAGGAAGGAGGTGAGGCGGGTAAATGCCTAGTGAAATATTGACCCTGACACACTAAGATCAGCCCCTGTCACCACCTCAGCCCCGCTCACACCACACTGTTCCTGAGGCCAAGCCTGGCTTCTCACACTGTCTTGGGCTTCCACTGTCTGGTGGCTTCCTCCCTGTTAGGTCTCTCGTAGGAGTTTCCTGTGGCCTGACGCCCACTGGAGGCCCAGCTTGGGATGGTTGGAGGGAGGGTGCTCAGCATTACTTGCTCTGGTCCCCATCATCTCTTGCAGGGATGCCCCTGGGCTCCTCCAGGAGAAAGTCCCACACACGCACCCTGGGTACCAGTATGCCCTTGGGGCACCCCAAACTCATGCACGAAACCAAACGTGTCTGAGGCCTCGATGTCATCACCTGCAAAACAATACACTTTATAAGGTTGTGAGAATTAAATGAGATAATATGTGTGCCTGCCACAGTTTCAGTTTTCAACAAATTCCACCTGTTGTTACCATTATCTTCCCCCACTCCCCAACTCCTCTGCCTCTGGATTGTAAGTTCCTTAAGGATGGAGTTGTATCTTACCTTTGTATGCCTAGTGGCTAATTCAGGGCCTGGAACGCGGTAGGTGTTTATCAGTGCTGGATGAATCGATGGAGACTGCATGAATTAGGCCCTGCAGAATTTCAAGTTTACTCTTCCCAAGAGGGCTGACATTGTTAAAGGGTCAGTGCGGAGTGAGTCTGCCTGTGTTATCCACATCGCTCACCCAAGCCCTACTCTCTGGGTGAGAGTCACCCCAGGAAGCTGGGGCGGGCACAGGGCCAGTGTAGGATGAGGGGGCTGGCTGAGACGCCCTGGGCAAAACTCTCCCTCGCGTTGAACTGAAGCTTAAGTTCAAGTCCACCACACGTCTGCGTGCTGGTTCCCAGTCAGCATTCTGGACAGGAGGGAACCAGGAGAAGGAGGGCGAGAGTGTGGATGGCAGGGAGTGAGGCTCTGTCAGGAAATGAACTCCGCCGTCTTGTTCTGGGCTTGGCCAGGCCCCTGAGATGGAGAACTCCTGAAAGAAGGCAGCTGGGGATACAGCCGCTCCCTCCCAGCCCCTTACCTTCCTCCTACTGTCAGTCAGCCCACTGCAGATACGCCAGGGCTGAGAGCTGTCTGGGCCGGAGCCACAGAGAGAACGTAATTAAAAAGACACTGCTGGCCTACCTGAGGATCCTTGCTTGGGGACACAAGGAGGACATAGAAGCAAAGAGTTCCTTTCTCAGAGCAAAGGCAGAGTAAAGAGCACTCACTGAACAGCCTTTTGCAAATAAATGGCAACAGGCTACCAGCCCGCTGCAGCTTTGCCTGGCACGTACATCACCGAGAGAAAGATCCAGAAAGAATCTCAAATTCATATTCCACACCCTCTGTTTGACTTTGCTTCCCACTCCCACCCCACCTCATGAAGGCAGGTGATTGCCTGGGAGGGTCTCAGGAACCTCATAGAGAATCGATACCCTGCCCTGAGAAGCCCTCCGAAGTCTTTGGTGTTGGATTAATGACAGTCATACATTCTTTTATGTATTCAATCAGCACTGAGAATGCCATGGGCAGCAAAAATAGACCTGGCCTCCAGGGGCGTGCACTCCAAACGGGATGACGGACGTGAATCAAGTCATCTCACGGGAACAAGATGCATCCTTACAAACTAATGGAAGTGCTCAGAGGGAGAGAAGCTCGGCTCTGTAAGAGGCAGAGAAAGGATGCTGGGCATGCGTGGACTGGCTTCCCGGCGAAGGGGGGCCCTGAGTTGACACTGAAGGACAATAGGGGGTCACTAGTTTATAGTGGGTCATGGGGTGAGCCTTCCAGGTAGAGTGCGGCAAGTGCAAAGGTGGAGAGAGCACAGGACACATCTGAGGGATGGCATGGAAGCTGGGAGACACACAAAGTGTGGTTGGGAACATGATGACAGATCAGCTAGAGAGGCAGGCAGGGCCAGATCACACAGGGCTCTAGGCCAAAACTTTAAAAGGTTTTGGTCTCTATTCTAGGAGAAATAGGAAACCATTGGTGGGTGAGAGAGGGTGGCGGGGGTGATGGAAATCTGTCCAACTTGTGTGTTGGTCTGTTCATTCTGGCCACTGGGTAGAGAATGGATTCCGGGGTTAGAGGGGGAGGAGTATATTCAAGAGGCCAGGTAGGAGCTGCGGCCCAGGTGGAGATGGTGATGGCTGGGGCAGGGATGCTGGTGGCAGAGGAGCAAAGGCATGGATGGATGCCAGGGTCTTCCCAGAGATAAATCATGATCTTTGGCAATAGCTTAGGTGTGGGGGTGGGAAAAAGAGGTGCCGAGAACGGCCCCCAGGCTTTTGGTCTGCACACCTGGAGGGATGGTGGCTCTTTTCACTTTAGTATCTTTGGAGTGGTGGGGGTGGGTGTTTCTCACTTCCCTTACACCCCAAGTGTTGACTGTAGTGGGTAGATTCACTGAAGTCAGCAAACGAGGGGCTTGGTGAGCTATTCCAATCGTCTCATTCTGCAGAGGAAGCATCTGAGGCTCAGAGAGCACAGGACTGACAAAGGGATGGGATCAGAGCCCCTGGACTCCCATCCGGAGCTAGGAGAGCACTGCCATGGAGGAGCTCAGGTTGGACACGAGGCTGCTTGGGCTCTAACCCTGCCTGCGCTCCCACCCACTGAGTGAATCCGGGCAGGTCACATGTCTTTAGGCCTCAGTCTCTCTACTGTGAAATGGAAAGAAATGGAATGACCACTCCTTCTCTTCTGAGGGGTGGTCAAGAGTCACTGTGGGTCACTGAGTGGGAAGTAGTTGGGGGAAGTGAAGAGAACAATGCTTTGACTTCCTGTGGGGGCTGAAGTGGGAGAACTGAGTTGGGGAGGGATGGGGGGTCTCTCCCCACTTCCTGCCTTCCTGTCTCTTGCAGGCCTGAAGGCTGAGTAGCCATCAAGATGCCTGGTCTGCTGAACCAGATCACAGGGGCAGCCCTGCCCCTCACCGCATCCAACGTCACCTCCTTTGTCAGTGGTTACGCCCTGGGTCTCACCGCCTCCCTCACCTATGGCAACCTGGAAGCCCAGCCCTTCCAGGGTAAGGATCCCTGTTGGCGCTTCCCCAGGACCACCTGCTCCTCCAAGCAGAATCCCCATCCTGACATGTATTAGCTGATTGACACTGGACAAGTCACGTCACCTCTCTGAGTCTCAAGTTTCCGCATCTGCTAAACAGGAATACCACTTCTGCCCTGCAGGTCTTAAAGCTGGTAGCAAGTCAGCTCAGGATTCGAACCCAGGTTGGGGCTTGGCCCCAGCCCACTGTCCCAGCCCTATTTATGTTCACGAGACATGCCCACCTGTGTCAGATAGTCAGTCCTCCACTTTCCCCAGTGAGCCTCACAGTAGGAGAGGCGTCCAGACTCAGTGGAAGCCAGGAGCTCCCGGTCGTAGGTGTGGCTCTCGTCCCCGTGACCCTGGGGAAGCCACTGTCCTTCTCGACATCAGGGTGCTCCTGCACCTGTTTGGACGCCAGGGTTTGCAGGAGGAACAGATGAGGTGATACATGAGGAAGGACAGCGTAAAATGGAAAACAGTCTGCAAATGAGTCATCAGTGCAAGGCAGTCAGGAGTGTGGACCGGCGTTCCCCTGCAAGAGATGTTTGTAAATTACACTCCTCTCCTTGCACTTAAGGAAGAGAGTTATGGGAAGGCTGGCCAGGAGGGTTCTGCGTAAAGGCTTGCTATGGTTAGCATCTCTTCTCATCCACAGTGACGGGGGCCTCCTAACCCCCAAACTTCATGTCTCGGGGCACCACCCTCCAGCCTGACCTGAGCTTCTGAAACTCTTTCAGTTCCCAAAAGAAACCTGCAAGGGAAAGTCTCCTCCCTGCGGAAACCTCCTGGGCAGAGCAAACGACACTTTTCCTCTGTTTAAGGAAACCTATAGAGGGTGGCTTAAAGTGAGACCCGCGAGGAACCCAGGGACTAAATTACTGAACAGCTCTGGGACAGTCCTTTGGCTTTCCACGTGCAGAAAGGACAGCCCCCCCATTTTGTAGATGCGGAAACTGAGGGATGGGAAGCTGGGATTTGTGGAGAGTTCACCATGGGCCCAGCACAGTGCTGCCCTCATGTTAGCGGGCAGATAAAATGAGATACGACCTTGATCCTCTGAGTGTGGTACCCCAGCCATCGGCATCACCCAGAGCTGGTTAGAAATGCAGAATCTCAGGCCCTGTCCCAGAACCACTAAGTCAGAATCTGCATTTTAACCAGACCCCCAGGTGATTCATGTGCTCTTGAAGTTCGAGAAGCACTGAGATAGAAAGATGTAGGGCACGCACTATGGGGGATGTAGTTTAATAAGTGGTGGCTGGTTTTTCCATTTTCATAACGACCCTGAGTTTGGCTCTATTATCCCCATTTTACAGATGGGGCTGTGAGGCGTAGAGATGCTAAATGTTTTTATCCAAGGTCACCAGACTGGGGAAGGGGGCAGGGCCCGGATTAGAACCCTAGCCCTATTCCTCCAAAGCCCCAGCTCCTGGGTGCCATGCACGGGACCACCACACAGAGGTGTCTTATTAGTCCCACACATCAGGTCACGTAAAAATCCAGATTTCCACTCTCTCTTGAAAAATCAGAAGCCCTGGTCACACCGGCCTCACAGGCCAGCAGAGTAAGAGTTGGCTGGGACAGGGGAGCAGCCGTCCCTTTCCAGCTGCCCTGCAGCTGACACAGAGCCTGCTGCTGTGCATCTCCTGCCCAGCCCCCAGAACCAGGAGGTCCCAGCCCAAGTTCTCTCTGGAGTCCTCCAGGTGGCAGTGAGTACCATCCACTCGGATGGCAGACCAAAGGCTCCAGCTCCTTCTCCGGGGTGGGGCATGCAGAGTGGGTCCGGGGCACCCCGCGATGCCGGACCCTGCTCTGGCAGGTCTCTTTGTATACCCACTGGATGAGTACACCATGGTGTTCGGCTTTGAGGCAGTCATTGCCGACCAAGTCGTGACAGTACAGATCAAGGACAAAGCCAAGATGGAGGGTGGCCACTTAGATGCCACTGGCCTCCGAGCTACAACTGTCACAGGTAAGAAGGCCAGAAAGGCTGTGGCAGGGCTTGGGCATGGCTGGAGTCTCAGGCAGACTGAAAGGGCAGCAATGGGATAGGGTAGAGAGAGCACTACACTACGAGTCAGGAATCCTGTGTGACCTCAGGCCAATAATTAACCTCTCTGAACCTCACCTTACTATCTGGAAAATAGAGGTAATTGTTTCTGTTCTCACCTGGAAAGAGTGATAAGGCTCAAAGGAGGCAACAGAAGGATTGTTGAGATATCTCTAAAAAACAGAAGAGCATGCCATTTAAGCTCAGAGGTTGTAGAATGAGTCACACCACGATTTGATTGCCTATCCTGTTGCTTGCAAGCTCAGATAAGAAATTAAGCCTCATTTGTAAACTGTAACTAATAATCCTATGCGTCCAAATCTCAACAAAGAGCATGCAGAACACCCATCACAGCCCCTGGTACAGAGTAGGTACTCACAGCATGGCTACTGATGCCTGCTATTGCGGCTACTGCGTCTCAGAGAGGGTGAGTGACTGGCCCAAGGTCACACAGCATGTTAGTGGCAGAGCCAAGGCTTGAGTCCAGACCAAGGATCATATGATATGAGATTCTTACCATTGGATTTATGATGGAGGTGAAGTTTGTTCACCTGACCATTGAGATGTTCAAGAATCTTTTAATGAACACTCACGATGTGAGATGCAAAGTTTCCCCCAAGATTTTAGGACTTCTCCCAGCCTGGAAGAATAGCTAGGACATGCCTGGTAGGGACCACGATAGGAAGTTGACAGTGGCTATGCCAAAAGCGGTCCAGATAATGTCAGAGGAGGGAAAGAGCGGTCCAGGTTGGACCAGGGAGGTTTTCGTGGAGGGGTTGGATGGATGGGTAGGATGGGCTAAGAAGGAATGAGGGATGGGCCTTTCAGATGAAAGGAGAGAGCATGGATCCTGGGGGAGGGGGGAATGCTCCAACGTGATTCTCGGGGGGACATAGAGTCTGCGGATAGAGATGTGACCCTCTGTTGGGGATTTGTGGGTCCCAGTCTCCCAATCCCCGCAGGATACAGTGGGAAGTACACAGGCCTGGCATCAGACCCATGTAGGTTCAGATCCTGGCTCAATAAATTAGTTATTTGTTGAGTAATTTGAGCAAGTTGCACCCACATGCTGAGCCTCAGTTTTCCCATCAGCAGAACAGACTGCTCTAACCTAACACACAGCAAGCTTAGAGGGGATGGGAGAGAATGTATGCACAGTACCTGACGCCAGGCCTGGCACTGAGGAAACATTCTGCCACATCCCTCCTTCCTGCACACCAGGAAAGGTGGCTTTGGATGAGGACTTGGAGCGGATCCTCTTTGTGGTCAACCTGGGGACAATCGCCCCTATGGAGAACGTCACCATCTTTGTCAGCACCTCCTCGGAGCTCCCGACGCTGCCCAGCGGGGCTGTGAGAGTCCTGCTACCTGCTGTCTGTGCCCCAACCGTGCCTCAGTTCTGCACCGAGAGCACTGGCCCCTCCAACCAACAGACCCATGGGTGAGGAGCCCCTGCCCAAACAAGGCCAGAGTCCCGGGTGCAGCAGGGAGATGGGCCGGTGGGAAGGATAGGAGGTGAGGCTGAGCTCTGTAGCTGCCCCTGTCTCAGTAACTGTCCCTCCCCTGCTCACATTTCGAGCACTTAAGAATCTCCCTGAAATGCTCTGTGTTGGTACTGGTCAGAAGTGTTAGGATTTGGACAGCTTGGTATCAGAATTTCCAGGCTTTTTTCTTTAATGCACTCAAGAGGTATTTTCAGAGCACCTAGGTGCTAGACACTGGGGAGGGGGTGTTAGGGACCCAGAGGACACGAAACCCACATGGTCCCTTGCCTTTTTGGAACTTGGTGGGAGAGATCATTATCCAACAGATAACACAACAAATGTGAGCTGTTTATGAACTTGCATGCATAATTAATTATGTGAAAAGTGCAGTAAAGGAGAGGTTCATTGGCGAAGAGTATAAAAGAGGGACCCAACCGGGGAGCGGGGGGTCTGGGGGCCTGGTCAGGCTTCTCTGAGGAGTGGTATTTCAGCTGAGGGCTGAGCCAGGAGGGGGGTGGATATAGGCACAGAGAGAAGCGTTCCTATAGGTGAGAACAGCAGGGGCAAAGGCCCTGAGGCAGCAAGGACAGGGCCACAGAGGGGGACCGAAGGACAGGTGACATGAGATGAGGCTGCAGAGATACAGGACACCCGGTGGCCCTGGTAGACTTTGGATTTCTCCCCGAAGCAACAAGGAGTCTTTTTTTTTTTTTTTGGTAATATAATGTAGCTTCTTGATTTTTTTTTTTTTTACATGTCTTTATTGGAGTATAATTGCTTTACAATGGTGTGCTAGTTTCTGCTTTGCAGGGCCGGGAGGGTACACTCCAGGACAGTTTCTCTATACTCCCCCGGTGGGGGAGGAGGGAAAAGGGGTTGGGTCACAGCCTGAGGCACCTGCAGCTGAGATTGGGGCTCCTCCCATTTTCCCACCTATAAGCCCAGGGGGACTAGCGTTTCCTCTGCAGGGAGAGAGGATGCCAGTTTTAAAGTAGCTTGATGCATACAGGAGATGTCTTTTGAAGTCGTGTATCTTATCATTCAATTCGTGTCATTAAAAAAAAAATCTGTTCCACAATATGTTAGCACCACTGTGGTAGAAAAATAACACTTGAATTAATTACCAGTTAAACTACTTAACTCCCCCTCCCCAGCTTTGAGCCTGAATCTTTGAGCCAAGTTGAAATCTGGGAAGATGTACCCGTATGTATCTAGGAGTTTCATACATACCCTGGTTGGGCTATGGGGACAGCTGGGAGCGCGTGCCCACTGGGACACAGAGGACAGTGACAGCAAACCCCTGGACACCACCAGTTAAAGTGCTGACCTCAAGGTGACCTGACGGGGAAGGGTTATTTTAGCCTCCCACATGGGCCAGCCCAGAGGGCACTCCTCAACCACACCACAAATAGTAATTAAACACCTACCATGGGGCAGGTATTGTTTTGGGTGCTGGGAATACAGCAGTAAACTAGACAGACAAGGTCCCTGCCCTCGTGGGGCTAGCATTCTAAGGGAGGAGACAGACAATAAAGTAATAAGCCCACAAACATGTCATTTGTTGGGTGATGAGCTCTATGGAGATAGTTGCTACAGAGGCTAGAGGGGGACAGGATGGGGTGGGTGCTAGTTTCGCTAGAATAGACAGGGCTTAGGCAACACTTGAGGCCTGATCTGAATGAAGGGGACTGGCCATGGAAGTATACTGGAAGAAGAACATTCGGGGCAGGGGGCAGAGCAGGCAATAAGTGCAAAGGCCCTGAGGCAGCAACAGACTTGGTATGTTGGAAGAGCAGCTGGAAGGCTAGTAAGACTCTAGCAAAGTGGGAGAGTCAGCCTGTGTAGGGCCTCGAAATCTAGGGTGAGGACACTTGTTGGTACAACAGAGAAGCTGGTGGCACCAGCCAGTCTCAGGCCAGGGAACACCAGCTCGTGTGTCATCTATATAAATGCTGCCATAGGCGCCAAGCCAGGTGCTTGGAAGAGGCAGGACCTAGCAGACCCGGGGACATTCAAGACCTTGGTGGATCAGGGAACAAGAGGCCAAGCAGTCCCCGGTGCCCCTGAGGTGGCCCTGATAAGCTAATTCCTGCCTGTTAAAGCAGGCAGAGTTAACAGAGATGCTCTTGGGAGACGCCTGCATCCAATTCTGATGAACCTCAAAGTTGCTTAGATAGAGGGACATGGGAAAAAAATAAGAAAAATAGATAATACCAAGTGTTCGTGAGGATGAGAGAAGGAAACTCTCATTCATTGTTTGTGGAAGTGGAAACTGGCCCAGCCACCCTGGAAAGCAATCTCGGGCAATACTCGGTGTGTGCCCTTTGACCCAGGGATCCCAGAGAAATCCTTTTATACATCCAAACATAACACACGGATGAAGATGTTCATGGTGCTGGTGTCTGTGAACACAGGGAGGTGAAGGCAGGAAGAAATACGTACAATATAACAGATGGCCCCAAGCCATAGCACATCAGCAGGAAAGACTTCGCTTTGCAGACAGCCACCTGGACAGAGCTTACAGACACAGTGTTGGGTGAAAGAAAGGGGAGCAATTGAATGAGATTCCTAATACAAAGCTTTCTTTTCAACCAAAAGTCATGGTGTGTTTTACAAAAATATGTGCATATTCAGAGCATGTATCAAAGACCTCAGAAGGCATGACCATAGAGGGGAGGGAAATAGAGCAGAATCAGAGACAGGGTGAGGGATGACAAAGATAGAGACGTGAGCGTTCAGCAGTGACACTTTGCTAAGCGCTTGCTCAAGACGGCTGTGTCATTATTATCCCCATTCAATGATGAGAAAACCAAGACTCAGAGAAGTGGCTTTATGCGAGGGTTCCCAGCTTGCAGAGACAGAGCAGGTATTCCAGAAGTGGTGTGACGTATGTAAAACGTTTCACGGCCGAGCCACAGAGACCCGGGTGAGGATGCACACTGCCGAGTCCCAGTGGTGGCAACTTAGGCTAGTGACCTCATGTAGCTGAGCCTCGGTTTCCCCACGTGGTGGGGGGGGAGATGAGGGCTCTGAGGCCTTCCTCTGGGGGCGTGGTGAGAACAGTGTGAGCCCCCATGCCTGGTGCCTGGCCCATCCATCGTAGGTAGTGGTACCTTAGGTCTGAATCCAGGCTCTCCCTGCAGGCAGGCTGAGTGAGACTGTCAGCATCTGGGGTGGAAGGAAGCCCCTCAGCCCCCTTTTGGCTGGGGCTGCTGGGGTGCCAGGGCTGCCTGGGACTTGCCGTTTTCTCCATGTCTTCTCGTTCTTCCCCCTGCCTCAGCCCTGACTGGCCACCTCCTCTGCCTCTCGGCCCCCTTCCCAGCAAAGACAAGCATTGCTTCTGCCCCCGGGACCTGGACTCCTGGAACAAATTGAGCCTGGCGACTCTCCTGGACACCGATGTGTCCAACCCCACGGAATACGAGTTCAACTTCCAGCTGGAGATCCGTGGGCCCTGCCTGCTCGCAGGTGAGAGGGAGCTGCCTAGACCCGGATGGGGCTGGAAAGAAGGTCCGAGGCCACGGCGGGGTGGGTAAAGGAAGGGGAGGGAGGGAAAGCTGGCCAGCCCAGATGGAAGACAGCCTGAAGCTCATGCCCCTCGCCCCCGTTTCCTGCTCCCCAGCATGCAGCCCAAGATGAGTCTTTCCCAAGGACAGGTTTCAAGGCTGTCCCTACCCTCACCTCAATGGCTTCCCCGGGGAAATGTCCACGAGGACATGGCCATCCGGAGTCCGCGGTCCTCAGTCTTCTTCTGGAGCCACAGCCACAAAGCTGCTTCCTGCTCTTCCCCTTGCATGGCAGAATCAGCTGGGGAACTTTCCAAATCCCACCACCTAGACCCCACCCCAGAGCTTCTGATGACATTGGTCTGTGTGAGTCCTGGGCACTGGAACATTTAAAAGTTCCCAGGCAGGGCTTCCCTGGTGGCGCAGTGGTTGAGAGTCCGCCTGCCGATGCAGGAGACGCGGGTTCATGCCCCGGTCCGGGAAGATCCCACACGCCGCGGAGCGGCTGGGCCCGTGAGCCATGGCCGCTGAGCCTGCGCGTCCGGAGCCTGTGCTCCGCAACGGGAGAGGCCACAACAGTGAGAGGCCCGCGTACCGCAAAAAAAAAAAAGTTCCCAGGCGATTCCCCCCCCCCCCGCCCCCCACCCAGAGCTTCTGATGACATTGGTCTGGGTGAGTCCTGGGCATTGGAACATTTAAAAGTTCCCCTGTGATTCTAACAAGCAGCCAGAGGCGGGTACCATTGTTCTGATGGTTCCCCTCCCCCATCCAGTCAAGGTTTTAAAGAGACACTAGGATGTGGTTTCTTGTCAACAAGGGTTCTCCCAGAGCAACAGGACATCCCAACACAAGAGGCATTTATGGAGTGCCCACCGATGGAGCATGGAGCTCTTTCTGTCTTTCTGTGCCCTGTGAGGAAGCCATTCCTTTGACCCCCACTGGATCCTGAGGTCAGGGCAGGAAAGGCCATTAGAGCCCATCTAGCTAAGCCCCCCTTTTGCAGACGGGGAAATTGAGAAGGCCTGTCCCCGGTTTTACACAGCAGGTCAGGAGCCCCTGAGGGGGCTGGAGTGCCAGTCATCTCTGGCCTGATTCTCAGGGTCCCCCACCAAGCTCCTCTCTCTCCGGGGACTCCTGAGCCTACCCCACTTTTCTGTGCCACTCAGGGGTGGAGAGTCCCACCCACGAGATCCGAGCTGACGCCTCCCCGTCCGCACGCTCCGCCAAGAGTATCATTATCACCCTGGCCAACAGGCACACCTTCGACCGGCCCGTGGAGATCCTCATCCACCCCAGCGGTACTGTGCACCAGGCGGGGCCCCCAGGATGCCTGTGGGAGGGAGGAGGTGCTGATCCCATGGGGCACAGACACGTGGCCCCCCACCCAGTGGCCAGTGAGAGGGTAGGGGCGCGTGACAGAGGAGGAGACCAACTACTTGCCGCCTGGGAAACGTAGCGCTAACTGGCAGAATTGAGTGTCTCCTGCCCCATTCTAGCTCCTGAGACCCCAGGGTCTCACCCACCCAGTGGTGTGCTTTGCCCGCAGGCCAGCTGAGCAGAGATCTTTGAAGCCCTAAAGCTCCATGAGACCCTGGCAGCTCTGAACTCTCAGGGAGCAACTCTTTTGTCTCTAAGAATTCATCGAATGTTTAGATGCAAAAAGATCAGAGCCCAGAATCACTCCCATTTTACAGACGGGTACACTGAGGCCCAGGGAGGGGCAGTGAATCACCCACAGCCACTAGGCTCTCCTGCCTCCCAGCTAAGGAGTCTTCTCAGGGTCCCACACTGCCTCAAGCAGCCAGGGATCCCATCCCCCTTTTCCAACTGGGAGTCCTCCGCACTGTGAAGATCCGCCACTCCACCAAGGCCCCCAGCATCACCCTCACCCTCGGGCAAGTGCCAAGAGTTGATCTCATCTCTGCAGAGCCCTACATGCCACATGTCCTGATGGAGAAAGGGGACATGACCCTGGGAGAGTTTGACCAGCACTTGAAGGGAAGAACAGATTTCATTAAAGGGATGAAGAAGGACAGCAGTGCAGAGCGAAAGGTGAGGGTGACTGAAGCAACATCAGTGGTGGCAGAACTGGGGTGGCACTGGGGACTTGGTCTTTGCTGGACCAATGAGGAGCCTGAACCTGAGGTTGGGGGTGGGTGTGACTTGCCCGAGGTCACACAGCAAGCTGGTGGCAGAGGGAAAGTGGACGTCCAGATGCAGCAGTCACCCTGGCACTGCCCTCCTGCTTCCTGCCAGGTCACCTGTTCCTAGTGCCACCAAGGTGCCTAAGCCAGGCAAAATTCTAGGCTGGTGGCAGAAACAACCTTGGTCTTCTCCAGGCTAATCCACCCCCAAGAGGCACCAAGGACCCTACAGCTGGGTGCCCTCCCGGCTCCATCTCTACTCCTGGGCCTCCCTTTTCCCACCTGCTGAATGGGTCTCTTGCTCTTCCTGCCTCTGGTATCCCTGCTTGCTATTAGGTAAAGAATAAAGGCAGAGCAGGGAAAGCCTGAGAAAGATCCTTTCCCTCTGCCCGCCCCTCCCCCACGAAGTGAAAGGATAAGGGCTCCATCAGCAAGGGGTTGGGGGTGGGGAAGGGGGGTAGGAGGATGCTGAGACACAGCCACAAGCCACCACCACAGTCTCCATCCTGCTCGTGACCCTGCACATCGAGCCGGGTCCTGAGTGCCAAGGTAGGCTTAAGAATCGCGGGATACTTCTTTTTATTGTCTCCCCTTTTGAGATGAGAAAACTGAGGTTTAGCACCCAAAATAACTGGTGAGCTGGGAAAAGGGAGTTGGCTTTGGTGACAAAGAGGCTAAGGACTTTGCCTTGCTCATGTGGGGCAATTGTGCTGGATGTAAGGGCCCCCCGTTCCTGCTGGCCTGATTGGCAGAGGAACAGACAAGAACGCGGAGATAACTTAGAGCTGATGACATCATTCCCTTTGGTAGAGATCCCACTGGAAGCCCCTGCTTGGTGGGGGGTAGGGGAGTTGGCGAAAGGAAGGTGTAGGTGGCTCAATGCCCATCCCCACGTTAGAGACCCCAGTGGAAACACCTGTCCTCCCAGAGGTGCCCCCTCACCCAGATGAGTCAGTTGGGAGAAGAGGCTGGAGACAGGCTCCCATAGCGGTGGTGGGAATGCCGGGGGTGCCACTCAGCTCTGAGAACTGCAGCACGTGAGCAAGGGGTGTTGGCAGTGAGCCTCCCAGGCGTGCCTGCCAAGCCTTAAATCAATTAGCTCTGGGACCACTGAGGCAAATGAGAATTAATTTGCCACCTTGGGTTGGTTATGCAAATACCCTGTATCCTCATGAGCTCCAGGGATGACAGCCATCAACCCACAGCTGCTAAGAAGTGATGAGTTTATTGTAACTGGATAATGGGAGCTCAAGACATCAGAGGATCCTGAGCCCGGACCCCCACCCCATGCCTCGGAGAGGCAAAAATCGGGCTCCTGTCACTACCAGATGTGGCTATTGCTGCCTTGGGCTCTGTCATCAAAAGGGCCAGGCTGGGCAGTGGCTTTTGGCAAAGGAGCTCCCAGTGGGAGGGAGGAGGGCATCCAGAGGCATCAATCAGGAAGAGTGAGTGGGATGAGCTGTCAAAAACTGCGATTTAGCAAAGAGGGGGCAAATGACACAGGGGGAGACATTATGTATGAGAGATGGAGATGCAGAGAGAAGCAGAGACAAATAGAGACAGAAAGACAAAAATACTGATGCACATAGATCAGTAGCAGACAAAAAGACCCACACAGATTCATCCTCTCATTTATTCATTCAACAAACACTAAGTGCCCAATAGGTTCTAGGCACTAGGACGAAAGCACTGAAAGTGACACATCTTTTCCTCATGGCGCTTATATTCTAGCACAGGGAAACAGACAAGAAGCAAACTCATGAGAAAGATCTGTTTAAGTGAGGGCCGGGGGCTGTGAAACACAAAGCAGGATGATATGATAATGAGTGATGAGTACCGGGTGCTGTTCAGCCAGGTGTTTAGAGAAAGCCTGTCTGAATATGAGACCCGGTGGATTGTGAAGCATTGGAAGAACACGCAAAGAACTGGAAGCAGAATAATGGTGATGCGTTTGGAAAACAGAAAGATGCCCAGAATGGCTGAAATGTAGGGCAAACATGAGGTGGACAGGTAGGCAGGGGTCAGTCCTTAGGGGGGCTTCATGAGCCCTGGTACAAGGTGTGAGGGGAAACTATTGCTTAAGCAAGAGAGTAACAAGAAAGATCACACTGCCTTCTCTCTATAGAAGGGACCACGGGGAAATAAAAGTAGAGGAATCAGGCCAGGAGGAAGCTATTGCAAAGATCCAGGCAAGAGATGGTACTGTCCTGCGCTTGGGTGATTGCAGCGGAGACAGAGAGAAGAGGACAAGTTCAGAATGTATTTTAGCTGCAGAACAGGCAGCGCTCTGCTGAAGGAGTGGATGTGTGGGGTGAGGAAAAGAGACGAATGGAGGACAACTCTTAGGTCTTTGGTTTGAACACCTGAGCAGGTGATGATGTCATCTACTGAATTGAGAAAGGGACCCAAATAGACAGAAATTGAGAAATAGACAAAGAGAGATATGTACACGCAGAGACAGTCAGATACAGAGACAGAGAAAGTAGAGGTGGAGAGAGAGGGCGGCAGAGTGAGGAGAGAGGAAATGAGATTCGGTGCAAAGTGACCGGAGAGTCGAGGACAGTTCAGTAGTGGTGTGACAAGGCCAACTAAGAGGACACATGTAAAGATACAGAACTCTGGTGCTGTCCTTCCTTTAATGTTTACTGAGCCCATCTCTGCACCAAGCTCTATGTTAAGCCCTGGCGATGCAAGAGACTCGAGCATGACCTGACTTCAAGTAGCCCCCGAGCTAGAGGGGAGACAGAGATGAGCAAAAACTCACAGTGTGAGACATGCCTGGGTCCCCATGACAAATAGCAATGGCAGGAGCAAGAGCGTAGATGGCTGCTGTGCAGACAATCTCTCTGCTGGGAAGCCGTCTCACAGGCATTGCATTTAGTCCATACAACTCAGTGAGGTATGTGCTCTTGTCCTCATTTCATGGATGAGGAAACTAAGTCCACCAGGAAGATGCGGGCAGGTTTTCCAAAGAGGTAAAATTTGAAGCGTGAGTAGGAAGTTATCAGTGGGAGAGAATCAATAAACCAGAGAATCCGAGTTCACAGCCAAAACGAGCCAGAGAGTGGCTTATCCCCTGGGTGTGAAAGGGAAAGAAACCACTATTCAACTGAGGACCTGCCTGTGTGCCAGGACCTTCCCATTTGCGTGCCAGCTCAGTTCATCCTCAGAACCACCCTGAGAAATGGACATTGTTTGCCCCGTTTTACAAAGAAGAGTCAGACCCAGAGGAGGGTCTTGCCCAATATCACACAGCTGGACGGTGACAGAGCTGGGATTCAAACCTAGGCCTTTCTGTTGTTGCAACCTGTGAATGTCTAGCAGAAGAGCCAGGTAGGGTCAACCTGGAAGTCTTTCACACAGAGGGTGAGCGGGATCCTGACAAGACTTGGAGAGTAATGGGGGACCAGCACAACCCCCAGGAGTAGCTCTGGACCCCTTGAACGCCCAAGTGAGAGAGTTTCCCTTTCTCCTCCAGACAGAAATCATCCGGAAACGCCTCCATAAGGACATTCCCCACCATTCTGTCATCATGCTCAACTTCTGTCCTGACCTCCAGTCAGTCCAGCCGAACCTAAGAAAGACCCATGGCGAGTTTATCTTCCTCATCGACAGGAGTGGCAGCATGAATGGGACCAACATGCACCGAGTCAAGGTACCTCTAAGAGGATCCCTACCCCCAGGATCTAGGGTCCCAGGGTGCCCGGCTTCTCAGCACTTTCTGTCCCAAGTATCCCTCCTTCCACACCTGAACCCGTTCCTTAAATGACTATCCATGGCTAAGAGAAATGACAAACAACTTTTGTGTATGTCAGTTTAAACAGAAACCCCACCCAAACTCAACTCGCTCCCAAAATAAACCCCTGAAGTGATCTGAGCAGAGGTTAACTGCTGTCCATTTACAAGGGATGAAGTGATCAGTAGCTTCCCTCGGCATTCTACACGCCTTTGTTGTGTCCCTGTTCTGGCTAAAACACCTCACTAGGTACTAGGTGGAGAGGGATACAGAGCAAAAAGGAAGGGAACTAGCATTTGCTGAGCACCTACTGTGGGTCAGATACTGTGTAGCCACTTAATGCACAGCTAGGTGTTTAATCCAGACAATAATCCTATGAGGTGGGCCAAATTGTCACCATTTTCCAAACAGGAAAACCCATCCTGAGAGTTTCAGTAATGTACCCAAGATCATGGTCTAAAATTAAACCCATATCTGTCTGTCTGACTGTTTCTACCACGTGACATTGGAGATTCATTGGACATGGCCCCTGCCATCAAGGGATGTGTAGAATCCAGTAGAAATGACGTGGTTCATCCTTTTTTTTTGGTTTTTTTTTTCAAATGCCTAATATGTGCAAAGCCCTGTGCTTGGCCACCTGGAAAGATGGTAGTTTGTAAACATAGTTCCTACCCTCAAGGAGCTCACAGTCAAGTGAGGGGCATAGCCCTGTTAGCCAAGCCTGCCTGGGAGCATGGTCTTGATGCTTTGGAGGGTTCTGAAGGAGTTCAGGGGAAAGAGCGATAAAACTCTCCCCCCACATCCAGAAGCATTCCATCTCCATGAGGAGATTATTCACCACAATTATGGCATTATCCAACACTTCCTTGTATTTTTAGTTGTGCAGATGTCTGTCTCCTCCTCTGGAATTATCCACTCATTAAGGAAAAGGACCAGCTCTTTCTCATCCGTCTCTCCCCATGGGGTCTAGCTCTGTGTTTATGTGTAAAAAGCCCTTGGTTGCTGTTTATTGAACTCAGTAAAGGATCATAGTTCAAGAGAGCAAGGGATGAGAGAACAAGGAGAGGGCTCTGCTGTCACCTGAAATTTTGTCCTTCTCCCGACCTTGTCTCTCTTACTTCCAGAGCAACAGAATGAGCCAGGAGGAATGGGCTTAAGTGGGATCAGTGACGACAGCTATCTCCTAAGCCTTGCTGTGACTGGGATTGGTCTTGAAGTATGACAGAGCAGTCATATATGAGGTCCAAGTTCTTGTTTGAGCCTCTTGACATTGGGATGCAGGACTGCTTGGTACCTTTTCCCCACCCCTGCCCACCATCAAAGGCAGGCATTGAAGTAAGGAGCTGTCCACAGTGCTGGAGTGCTGAAGCATGCTCCAGGACTGTGTGGCCATGCGTATTCCATTCCACAGCTGTACCAACTTGTAAGACATCTCTTCAGTTACTCTAACGTATGATAGGATCACAGACCTAAAACATCTCTCAGAGAGCATTTAATCCATTTTCCCTGCCATTTTCCAGGTAAGGAAACTCAGTCCCCAGGACACTAAATGTTCTTCCCAACATCACAGAGCTGGTGCGGGAACCTGAACCTTCTGTATTCAGTGCTCATTTTCCTTAGATTGCCAATAGGGAATTATACAGACTCTTCCACTGAGGCAACCTCTCTTCTCTGATTGTCATTCCTGCTACATGGCTCTGAGAAAAACAATGCCTGGGTTCCAGAGTCAATTCTACCACTGACTCGCTATGTGGTTTTGGACAAGTTGATTCTCAACTCTAGCTTCATTTATTCTTTCTGTAAAATAAGAAAGAAGGATTCATTCAAGGAGGGCAAACATATGTCACACATCCCTCTGTTCCCCTCCTCCAAGCCCAGACAGACATCAGTAATTGACCATGACACTTTTTTTCAGTGCTGAGCCTGGATTCAGTCTCTACCTCCTTCTCATCTTGGTGTTCCAGGCAGTTACCACCAGTGAAATGAAGCTGGTTTATGAGTAGAAATCCAGTTCCTGACCTAGAGACCTATTGTCAGGATTCTCTGACAATAACTTGGTTCACGTCTCAGTCCCTTTCCCCTTGGAGTTGCTCTTGCTTTCTTTTCCAGTTCAGCTCAGTGAGCTCAAGGTCATCCTTTTCACAAATGGCTTTGCATTGGCACAATCCATTCTGCTAAACGCGTCCCTTTTAGAAAAAGTCGCAGAAATTACTCAGGCCACACATCCCTTTCCCCACTGACAATGAGGCCATTGAGGGGTTGCTTGAGTCATTAGGTGGCTCATTAGGTTGAAGTTGTAGGAAAAACTAGGCTTAGGGAGGTAGGAGAGAATAGAAATCCAAACAGCCATGCCAAAGGGGAACGTTCAGCCAATTTAATTTCCTGCAGCTGGTCTCATTCTTCAGCTGCTACTTGCTGCCAAAAACAGGTGCGAGCAGAGACAATCCGTATGGACCAGCAGAGTCTCCTCCTAGCAGCAACACACATCAGTAACTAATGAAAAATAAACAGATTGACTTCTTTTGCAGAAAAATGAAACATATTGACACAAGCAACAAAAGGGGATGGACAGAACATTAATGTCAATATTTACAGAGGGGAGTGGAAGAGGGGCTGCAGGGCTGCAGAGCCTGGAAGGCCACATGGTGTAAAAGTTGCCAGGATCTACTTGCTGCTGTTTCCTTCAAGGTTTTGGAGTATAACAATTTGTTTCTCTGAAGCTATGCTGAGATCCCTGGGGTGCCATCAATAAACTCTATAGGGATGAGGGAAAGCCACTCATTCCTGAGTTCTGTGCCAAGGCAGGGCCAACATAAATAAAGATCTCGGAGCTATGCTTCGAAAGCCTCAGTCCTATTCTCAGGTTTTACGATCCAGTGCAATTCCTTAACCCTCTGAGCCTCAGTTTCCTTATCTGTAAAACAGAGGCATTGATACTAATATGTATCTCATGGGGCTGGTAATAATAACCATTTACTGAATGTTTACTGTGTGCCACACTGAGGTTCAAAGGAGTGATATAACTAGCCCAAGGTCAAGTTAGTAATAGCAAAGGTGAGATTGAAGTCCAGATATGTTTAACTTCAAAGTGTATGGTGAGATTGAAGCCCAGATACGTTTAACTTCAAAGTGTATCTCCTTAACCACTATGCTATCATACATGTTACAGAGGTTAAATGAGATAATGAATACAAAGTGCTTAGCATATAGTAATCGCCTGACCTTTATCATTGCATTGTGTCACCATTACCATCAATATCGTCATTCTCCCTCTTGTCACCTCCTCCACCTTCTCTCTTTGTCATTATTGTTTAGAATATACCTTGATCAAAGTCTCCTGGTGTTGCATAGTTAGATGGGTTAAGACTCTTTAATGCTCACAGACCTTGAAACAGAGGGCTGCTTCATCACCGGTGGGACCTGGACCAGGCCACGTGCCTCCCTTAGACGTCAGTTTTGTTTTGGTGGAAGGGGGTGGGCGCTCCCTGCTCTCCTTACCGCTCAGGGTCAGTAGGAGGTGAAACTGACCTCCTGTGGGGCCATCACAGGAAAACTGTGATAGAATGGCTTTGAGAAATCAGACTTGCTACACAGATGAGGACTTTTATGATGATGGCTTTGGCTCAGCCTCTGGTCAACATCAGCGAATTTCTTTATCTGGGGGAGAAAGTGATGTTGGGTGCAGACAGAGGGTGAAAGGTCCACTTGGAGGCTGCTTCTGTGCTGCTATGAGAACAACGCTGTGTGATGGCCAAGGTAAGAACTCCTTCCTGAATCCTAAAAATTCCTTTCTTACCTGTCAGGATGCCATGCTGGTGGCTCTTAAGAGCCTCATGCCGGCCTGCCTCTTCAATGTCATTGGGTTTGGATCCACGTTTAAGACCCTCTTCCCTTCCAGTCAGACCTACAATGAGGTAAGGAGTGGGCATGGCTGGGACCAGAAGGGGTCAGGTGGTGAGAAACAGAGGCAAGGAAGGAAGAGGAAAGAGGAGGTAACCCCGAGGCCTGCCCTCATAGAACCTGTTCACACATATAGAACCTAGATGATGCCAGGAGCAAAGAACCAAAGGGAGGCTATCTCCATGTAGGCAGTCTTCTGGCCTCCCCCCTCCTTAAAATAAAGATCATGTGGGGCAAAATATGGATGTACGCTGGGAGGGGGTAGAGGGAAGGGGTAGGGAGAGGATATATCTTAGGCCTCCCACTCACTGAAGCCTCCATCTCATTAGAATGATAGACTCATGCAAGGAGTGCTAAAGGAGTGAATAACAAGGGATAGAGGAGTAAATAGGTGAGCGAGTGGACTAAGAATGGCGCTCGCATGGCTCAAGGTAACAGTTTGTAACTAGAGGACCCTTGGCCCCAATAGGATGTTCAAAATGGGAGCATCCTAGGGAGTTCCCTGGTGGCCTAGTGGTTAGGAGTCCGGGCTTTCACTGTTGTGATCCAGGTTCAATCCCTGGTTGGGGAACTGAGATCCTACTAAGCCATGAAGCACAGCCAAAATAAAGGTGGGAGGGTGGCGGACATCTTACCCAGGTCTAGGAACAGGAAGGAAGGAAGGAAGGGAGGGAAGGATGGAAGGGAGGTAGAGAGAGACGGCAGGTGGGAAGGGAGGAAAGAAGGGCATAGGAGCCACTTTTCAATTAAAAATAACTTACTTGTCAGTTTTTTAAATACAGAAATAATATATATTGATTGTCCCACAATTTTGAAATCTAGATAATCAAAATGAAAAATTTGAAAATCTCCCATGATCAGTCAGAAGAAAAGAAAAACCACTGTTAAGAGCTTAGTATAAATCCCTTCTTGCTCTAAGCATTTACATACATTTTCAATAAAGGTAGGATTAGACCTCCCATACTTTCTGCAACCTATTTTTCTAACAAGACAGCCTATCGTGAGCATGTGTCCATGCTAGTAAGTATTCACCTGCAACGTAGTTTTCCATAGCTGCCTGCTATTCCACTACACAGATAGGCTGCGACTTGTTTAACGAAACCGCTACAGGTGGGCATTTAAGTTGTCTCCATTTTTTTCTATTTAGTTATCTTTGCAGCAAATACTTTGCATACATCCTTAATGATTCGCTTGGAATAAATGCCTAGTCTTGCTGGTTCCAAAGGTACATATACAGTTTTTTAAGACTTTTGTTATATTCCATTACTCCAAGTGTGGATGTTGGAGGAGCATCTTCCTGAGTCAGGAGCAGGAAAACATCTGATGTCCAGTGAGAATCTGTCCTTGCTACAGGGACGTCCATCCAGTGGCAGGAATCCTTGACCAGTTGGGTCTCACAGTGTCGGTCCAGGAGGGAGGAAATCTGAAACCCAGATTGGGGAAATGGTTTCCTCAGAGTATCATAGGGATTTAGTGCCACAGTCAGGCCAGGACTCAAGTCTTAAAATTTCTAGTCTTGTGGTCTTTCCACCATATCTCCTGCCTCACTCACCAGAAAAGGAAACCTCATTTGTGCTGGGCAGTTAGGGCTTGATGCGCTACCTTTTCCAGGGGTGTTTATATTTTGAAAGAGGAACAAAGAAAGGACAACAGTAGGTTAATACATCATGAATGGTGGCATTTGGGGCATTGGTAGGTGGTGTTATTGGGCAGACTCACACCAAAAAGTGGCCACCTATTCTTCCTGTGCGTGGGGCAGAGATGAAACTGGGAACATGAGTCAGCTCCAGTGAGGCTGAACTAAGATCCTGGGAAACAAAGGATTCATCCTCCAAGGGGCTTAGAGTCTCCACACCATATAATGACCCTGGGGACGATCCCCCTGCCCATGACCCTTCTCTGCAGGAGAGTTTGGCCAAGGCCTGTGACAACATCCAGAGAATGCAAGCTGACATGGGTGGCACCAACATTCTCTCCCCGCTCAAGTGGGTCATCCGGCAGCCAGTGCCCCGAGGCCACCCGAGGCTGCTCTTCGTCATCACAGATGGTGCCGTCAACAACACCGGGAAGGTGCTGGAGCTGCTGCGAAACCATGCCTTCTCCACCAGGTGGGCACAGGGCTGAAGGTTTAGGGCTCGGTTACTCTGGGCTGCCCTGGGCTGGGGATGTCAGAGCTGGGGCAACGTGGAAAGTGCCAGGAGGAGAAGAGGGGACCCACAATTCCTACAGAGCTTTGCTTCCAGGATGGTGTGGCCAACTTCAAAGTTTGCTTTTTCCCCACAGTGGTTCAGGAGGGATAAGATGCCCACACCTCTGCATCCAGGTCTCAAAGAGCAGTCTAGGCAGAAGAAGTCCTACCTGCTTCGACTCTGCGCTGGGGCGGGAGGCGATGGGCTGTCCATGTGTGAATGTGAATGCCCACTGATGGCCCTCTTTCTTCTCCCTCACCCTCTACCTGAAGCTGGGGCCAGCTCTGAGATAGCTCTGCTGGATCATGGTCTGCCCCTTTCCCCATCAGGGGACAAAAATGGCAGAGAGGATGGGAAGTAGCAGCCTCTCTTGTCCCCCTCCTCCAGGTGCTACAGCTTTGGAATTGGACCCAACGTCTGCCACAGACTGGTGAAAGGGCTGGCAACTGTGTCCAAGGGCAGTGCTGAGCTCCTGGTGGAGGGGGAGCGGCTGCAACCCAAGGTAGGCAGAAGGGCCTCCATCCCTTCTGGTGCTGGGACCTCAGAGGCCCACACTGGTCACACAGCAACTCAGTGATGAAGCTGGGATTTCACCCCAAGTCTGAGCACTCCACTGCACCCCAGTGAAAATCAGAGTTGGAGACCACAGAGTGGACATTTCCTGGAGCTAGTACAGGACACTAGATGCCCTGGTCTCCAGCCACTGGCTCATATGCTCCATCCACTGGCTGGGCAGGATTGGGGTTCCCAAAGGAGTCACTGCCTCTATGGATAGGAGTTGCGCTTGGGGTCGTTTCTGGCCATGTTCCTGATGGTGACAAATGATGGCTCAGAAGAATCTAAAGGACCCAGAAATCAAGGCAATTATAGTCTTCTCTCCATGTCTTGCATAATTGGCACGAATAATCCAACACTTAGAAAATCCCTGTGTCAGTCCAGCTCTTCCAAGAACAAGAAACAGAGCTGAAGTTAAGAGTGCAAGAGGTGTCTTGAGGGATAAAATCTGTAGAAGGGAAAAGAGGAGGAAACAGGAGGGGAAACTTTTTAGTCCACGTGCAGATGCAACACTTGTGAAAGGGAAGGAGGGAAGCAGGATTGGTCAGGGAGAGCCTCAGACTGCAGTGCAGGTCTGACAGGGTCTCATCCAACCCACCAGGGGTCTCTGGAGCAAGAATTGCCCATTAGGTTGTCTCTGTTGGGTGGAAAGACCAGGCACTAATATCTCTGCCATGCTCATTTGTTGCCTGGGGGCTTCCAGGGAGAGGTGTGAACTTGGTTTGAAAGCTGAGGCATTGCACATGGAGACTGTCATCTAACTGCATTCCTTGCAGCAAAAGAACACAGTCTTGTCACATCTTACCCTTCCCCCTCCCCATATCCTCAGGTGCATTCTCTAGTAGGTCTATGTCTCCTGGAGGGGTGGGATAGGTAGGGTGGGAGGGAGGGAGACGCAAGAGGGAAGAGATATGGAAACATATGTATACGTATAACTGATTCACTTTGTTATAAAGCAGAAACTAACACACCATTGTAAAGCCATTATACTCCCATAAAGATGTAAAAAAAAAAAAAAAAAAGAATAAAGCAGAGGGAGGTTTGACTTCAGATAAAGAGAAGACAGTGTGACATCAGAAGCCAAGATTGGAGTGATGCAGTTGCAAGCTAAGGAATGCCACCGGCCACCAGAAGCTGGAAGAGGCAAGGAAGGGATTCTCTCCTAGAGCCTCCAGGGGAAAGCAGCACTGCCAAATGCTTGGGTTTAGCCCCATAAGACTCATTTCAGACTACTGGCCTCGAGAGCTTGTAAAAAAAGTACATTGCTGTTGTTTTAAGCCAAAAAAAAAAAAAAAGAACACAGTCTTTCTCAAAGGGAAATTTGAGAGTGCACCTCTATGGCTGCCACAATCCTCAAATCATTTTTCCCCAGCTATCCAGTCCATTAACGTCCTAGGGGACGTTAAACCACTGTCTAAGCGCTAAACCAGGTGTCATTTGTTGAATGCCTATCATGTGGCAGATACTTCAAATGCAGTATCTTCCCAACTACACTGAAAGTTGAGAATTACTAACTCCCTTTAACAGAAGGGGACACGGTGGCCCAGGGAGGTAAATTGAGTTGCTCAAGGTCACTATTCAGTCCATGTTTTGAGACAAACTTTCTGTGTGCCCCAGGCTCATCACAGCCCTACTCTGAGTCTTGGGTTTTTCTCATTTATAAAATGCTAAGCTTAGAGAAGGTGAAAGCAAAGATCTGCTCCAACTCTGATGCTCTAGGAGTCTAAGAAACGCAGAGGCATGTTTGCTGCTGGGCAAGACGCCCAAAGTCTACTGTCACTTCTTCCCTGCTACCTCTTCTCATGCTCACACCCACATAGTCTTCAGGCTCCTCATTTGTGCACACCCCCGTTCACACATCCCCCCAACCTGTGTTCTGACCCTGTCCAACAGATGGTCAAATCCCTGAAGAAGGCCATGGCCCCAGTCCTGAGTGATGTGACAGTGGAGTGGGTCTTCCCTGAGACTACCGAGGTCCTGATCTCACCTGTCAGCACCAGCTCCCTCTTCCCTGGAGAACGGCTGGTGGGGTATGGCATTGTATGTGATGCCTCCTTATACATCTCCAATCCCAGAACAGTAAGTACTTTAGAAATTCCAGGGGTCAGTGGGGGTCCAGAACCCTTCCCACAAAGCCATCCTTGGCTGGAAAGACAATTTATTTGTGGCAGCTAGGAGCCAATTGGATCTGGGTTTACTCTTGTGGGGTATAGTTGTCAGGCCATGGACATTCAGTCATGGTGACACTGCTTGGGTAAATGTTACCATCTCAATATGTGGTTCTCAAGATTCCCTGCAAGAGGAGAACTTGGGGAACATGTTTAAAATGCAGAACCCTAGCTCCTACCCAGGTCCCCTGAATAAAAATCTCTGAAGATAAGGCCCAGGAACCTGCATTTTGCATAATCTACTCCAAGTGATTTTGGTGAATAGTTCAATTCAGAACAATGGCACTCAGATTTCTTTCCCTGAACACTCTAGACAGATCATATCTCCTTAGATGAATTTGTGTTTTATTCATTTACATGGATAATTCTCTTGTATGTGGTGGCAGAAGTGGAATAACAGTGAGGAACTTCTCAAAGGGAGGTGGAATCCATACTAAAATGTAGAAGATTGCCTGAGATGCTATTTCCTCATCTAGCTTCCCTCGTTAGTAAGTCTCTCCACTCTCCTTTAAAGGATTTGTCATCTTGTTTTGTTTTTAAGCAGGAGTCACACAAACTCAATGCCTAGAGGGATTGAGCAGGTATAAAATGAACGAAATGGGCTTGTTGTAAAAATTAAAGGGACAAATGTCATGAGAGATAGCAGACATTCCCCATAAGAGGAAATAAGGGGTGGTGAGGAATACAGCAAACTGGAGAGCACACACTCTGTCTAAATGCTCAGCCCCTACTCGGCCCTAACAAACAGTTACCATGCAAGAATGTGGACCCTATGTTAAATGTGTTTCCAATCTTTCAAGAGAAGTTAACATTTTATTTGAAATTTCCAGATTTTAAAGTGTTATGGAATCTCTTAAGAACCATGGTCAGTAACGGTAAAAGTGTTTTGGAGACTAGAGTGTTCAACTGCAGGGAGAACGTGCTAAACAAAATGCTGGTCAAGACTTTGCACAATCCAGGCCTTTCTTGGAGGTCTGAGAGGTAGCAGATCATCCACAGACCTTACTACTAGCAGGGACTGTCAAATCTATTCTCCTTTCCTTACCCATGAGACTGGCAATGCTTTCTCCTACTACTAGAAGAGTTGTTGGGTAAGGGTATAATCGTGACTTACCCTCCCGGAAGGTGATCTAGAAATAACTAATAAAATTAGAAATATATACCTTTTCAACCCAGAAAAACCTCCTAAGAATCAAACACATAGAAATAAAAGTGATGTAATAGATTCATGGTCAAGGATTTATTGTAGCATTTTTTATGGTGGCAAAAAAAAAATGGCCACAAAGCGAATGCTTAATAAAAAGGGGTGGTAGAATATCGTACAGCCAAATGTTTAAAAGAATAGTTGACGTGAAAGATTTCCAAAATGTTTTAAGTGCAAAGTTCAAGCTACTGATAAATGTAAGTAATATGGTCCAGCTTTTGTAACACAAGATGACCCCAATAAGCCCTTATATTTTTATATATGTTTATATCATGGAGAATGAAGCAAAAGGAACAGATGGTTCATGCTGTTATTTTTGGTTATCTATTTGGAGACAGCAGTAGCATTTAGAATTACACTTTTTTAGCATTTAATAAAGAATATGATTAAAAATATAAACAGCATAAGTGATATGAAAAACCACCTCCATTCACCATCCCTTAAATTTAGGCAGGAGTCTGCCTAAATTCCCCAAGCAAGCAAAAAATTTTCTTATTATTTCAGTTCTTCAAAGGTAGAACCTCCACCATCTCCTCTCACACCCCTTGCTGCCCTTTGGATGTCCTTCCTGACATCCAGCCTCACTCTAAACCCTCTTTTCTCTCCCTCCCTCCAGAACAAGAGATACAGCATGCTACACTCTCAGGAGTCCAGCAGCTCTGTCTTCTACCACTCACAGGATGAGGGACCTAGCCCAGACAGTGGAGACTGTGCCAAGAGCTTGGGGACACCCTTCAACCTGAGGCAGGCCAAAGATGCCCAGCCATCCAGCGGAGACTCCGCCACCAGTCCTGGTCAGTCAGTTGTTCTTTGAGCTTTACTCCCTTCTCCAGGGAGGCCATGATTGCTACATTTTTACTGAACACTTATTATGTGTTAAGCACTTTTTACAATCTCATTGAACGGTTAGCAGCTGTGGAGGTGGGTACTATAATACCAACTTTACAGATGAGGGAACTGAAACTTGGAGAATTTTAGCAACATGACTAAGCACATGGAACTTGAAAGAGGTAGAGCACAGATAAAGAGTTTAGACCTGTCTTCCTCCAAAACCTCTTTATGGTTTTAGTTTCCATTCAGGGGGTAATTACTGATGACCTATTAAGGCTAGGTACTGAGCGCAGTGTGGGAAGCAAAGATGACTCAAACATGGCACTTGTCCCTCAGAAGTTCTCCATCTAGTGAGAGAGATACAACTGGCATTAACTCTCTTAGAAAGCAGAATGACATGGACCACAAGAAAGTTTAACAAACTGTAAGGATCCCAGGGAAAAGAACATCTGGTAGAGGATATTAACAAAGACATAATGAGGGCAGTGGTTCTTAGAAGTGGGGAGGGAGAGGAGATGCCAGGCAGCAGCAGAAACTGCCCAAGCAGAGACGTGGAGGTGTCATTCCTAGAAAACGCAGACACAACTGGTATACTTGGAGCACATAATACCTTGAGAAATGAGCAGAAAGGAGAGTAGCTGGGTGGACAGATTAGAGCTAGGTTAGGCAACGCTTTGAATGCCAGGTGAGGTGAGGCATCTGCACATATTTCAGTAGGTAAGCAGTGGAAAACTCAAGAAGTTTCCAAGCAAGAAAGGGGTATGCAAGCTCCTCTCTCTTTCCCCACTGTCCTCCACCCTGATGGCTTCCCTGTCTCCACTCCTGCCCAGGTCTAGACTTCTCCCAGCGACGGCGGGCATACAGCACCAACCAGATCACCACCCACAAGCCCTCTCCAAGGGCCCTTACGGCCAGCGACCCCACAACAGCTGCCAGGAGATACCCACTGAGGAAAACCAAGCTGCAGGACCTCACCAAGCAGACCAGCCTGGATGCTCCGCGGTGGCAGATTGATTTGCAGGTACCCAAGTAGGGCATATTGGAGTTGGGGGTGGCCATAGATGGGGAAGAGCTCTGTCTCCTGCTTCAGCCATAAGGATGGAGCTTGACCACAATTTACAGTGAAGTGAGTCACTTCTTCCTCCTTTTTCTGGATCTTCACCTGCCTGACCTCCAATGAAAACTTCCTAATAATGATACCCATTGGTCAATGACATCACCCATTCTCTGCTCGTAAAACTTCCCAGTTGGCAAGGAGCACCCCCATCTACACTCTCATTTGATTTTACAGCACCCCTTGGAAAGGAGGGAATGTGGGGGCCAGCAACCCCCACTCCGTACAGATGCGGAAATTGAGGGTCAGAGAGGTAAAGTGACTTACCCAGGGTCACACAGCCAATCAAGGGATTGCAGCGAAGGACCTTCTTCCTGAAAAGCCCTTCTTTTCCCCTCTCTGTCACCTTCTGCACCTTCTGAAAACCCCAAGGCTGTACATTCACACGGGGCAGAGATCATCTCAGAGTTAGAAGCACAGCAGGACCAGTCATCCAGTGTCCGGCCAGACCAGGGTTTCTCAGCTCCCACACTATGGACACGGGAATTCTTTTCTGTGGAGGCTGTCCTGTGCACTGTGGAATGTTGGGCAGCCTCCCTGGCCTCTACCCACTGGATTCCAGGGACAATACCATCCCCGGTCAGGACAGCCAAAAACATCTGCAGACCCTGCCAAATGTCCCCAGGGGAGGGGGGCAAAACCACCAGGCTGAGAATCACTGTCCTAAACCAAATTGGTATTTGCTATTATCTGTATGCCTTATCCCATTTTCTTAAGAATGGGCTTTATGTAGCTTTGTCATTGTGAGTCTGTGGTTCCATAAAAGTAGCCTTTCGCTCTCCCATTCCCACCCATAACCCCCATCTCTCCCCACCTCCAAATACACATAAGCCCCCTATGCTCCCCAAAGGCGGGGACACTGCCACCTTGCCCCTGAAGGCTCTCCTCTGTGCTTAGCCAGGAGCCACTCGATGCTGTTGGAAGATACTGACCTTGGAATCGGGCAGACTCTGCCCCTCAAGCATGTTGCTTAGCCTCTCTGAGCCCCAATTTCTTCATCTATGACATGATGAGAATAGCTTGTCAGATGATTGAGCTAGCAGCCATCAACAGATGTTTCCTGGGAGCCAACTGCAGCTGGAGGACTCTTCCAGCATTGGCTGATAAAAGGTGAAGTGTCTAGTGCAGCACCTGGCGCACAGTAGGTGTCCTTTAAATGCAACTCTACTTGGTGAGAGCTCTGGGCAGCTGGGCAGCTCTCTTCCTCACTTCTTGCCCGTCTTTGTTCATCTCTCCCCATTCCCTGCTTGGCTTCTTCCACAATCTATCTCCAATACACTTGTGTGAATGTATATGCATGCACACACACACACACACACACACACACACACACATATACACTCCCTGCAGCCTATGGCTGGGTGAAGGGGGCTGAATCTTAGACTAACTTGTTGCTATGGAAACTGTAGCAGCTTCTGTTTCTCAGTGTGCTGGTGATGGTGGGGCAGGGGTAGGGGGAATCCCAGTCTCTGCTGTGGTAAAGAGGTTAGGGATGCCCTGGGACCCAGCAACCTTGGCTGGGTACCAGTTCCCACTGAGGCCGTCCTAAGACAGAGCAGTCCCTTTCATCTCCCACACCCTTGTACCATCCCCAGGACCTCAGGCCCAGAGGAAACAGGAAGGATGAATCTAGCCCCTGCCCCAAGGAGACCCCATCTAATGGGGACGCACAGGCCTCATTCCAGTAAATATTTGATAGAGATGAAAAAGACCCCATGGTTAACTGTTAGCCTAAAAACTAAGAGGCACTTTTTCTCTCTGTTACACCCGAAAGTGCCTTTGTCCCCCCATCCCCTCCTCCTTCCAGGCAGATATATGTGTTCCCAGAGGCGCAAAATTTATTTTTAACTAATTTAATATCCTTTAATTACAAAAGTAATACGTACTCAGAGTTTTCAATAAAAAAAACTCTCGAACAGTTCAGTTGAATATAAAGTAAAAATAAAAGTCCCCCTCCCCTGTGCCCTGACCCACTTGGTTTTGGGTGTTCCCTTCCAGAAATACTACACACACTAAAAAACACACATATGCGACACACATATATGTTTTGAACAATCACATATACAAACTGCTCTCCAATTTACTTTTTAAATGTCTTTTTAATTCACTTTTTATATGCAGTAACATTATTCTTTTCAGTGAACAGCTCTATGAGTTCTGACAAATGCATGTAGTCATGTAACTCTCTCCACAATCAAAATATAGAACAGTTGCAATTTACTTTTTTGAAATAAACTCTATCTTGAACATCTTCCCATATTGGTCTGGAAAAAATCTGCCTCTTTCATTTCACTGTTGTATGGTTTTCCACTGCGTGGATGTACCATAACGTATTTACCAACCCCTAGCGATGGACATTTAGACAGTTTCCAGATTTTCACTTTTACAAACAGTACCGTAATAAATATACAATACGGGCACATGGATATTTGCATCCTTGTGTATTACCACAGAATTAAATTCCTAAAAGTGGAATCGCTGGGTCAGAGGAGAGTGTGCATCTTGTTGAGAGATAGCACACAGCTAAATCCTTCTTTTACAAGTGTGCTTCGGTGCAGAGTCCCACCAACAGTCCATGAGAAACTGTCTCCTTGTTGACAACTATGGTTGTCATCAAACATTTAAATATTTGCTAATCCAGAAGATTAAAAAAATCATAACTTATTTCAATTTAGAGCAATGCTCATGAGACTGAGCATTTTTTCATGGGCTTATAGAATCCTCTTCCTATGAACTGCCTGCAGATGCCCTTAACCCATTATCCTATTGAGTTTATCTCCCTTCTCCTCCACCCCAGTGATTTAAAGAGCATTTTCTTGAAAACGATCTTTGTCATGCGTGTTGCAAATATATTTCCCAGTTTACTCCTTGCCTTTTGAAGTGTTTTGTACTAGCATTAAACAGATTAAATCCACAAAACAGAACAGAAAGTCCAGAAATAAAACCAAATATACATGACAGCTTTGTCAGGATAGAGGTAGAGAACTGATAAGCCGTAGGGACTCAATGAATGAGCTGTATTCAGTAAATGGTGATGACGTTTGTACTCTTCATAAAATCAAAGAAAAGGCTGTTTTCTATTTCCTTACATCAAAATAAATTTTTTTGTGAATCAAAGATTTAAACAAAAATAGAATCACAAAAATTCTAGAATTTTTTTTAGTAGGAAAGACTTTTTAAGCATGACAAATGAGAAGACATAAGGGAAAAGGCTGATAATTATAACTACAAACACACACAGAGTTTTAAACTTTATGGCCAAAACCAAAAAAGGTGGGTTTAGAATATTATCCATGGTATGTGATTTTCCACGGTTTTCCTGGTTTGGACTTTATCCATGGTTTGGGATTATTTGTGTTGATGTTTCTCATGGGTAATGGAGAGCAGGTCATGTGTCCTTGGGTACTACAGGGGCAGTCCCCCAGGAGGAGCTGGGGCAGCCAGGGAAAGAGCTGTGGCTGGGAGTGGAGGGAAGGGGGCCAGCCACCAGGAGCTCAGTCTCCTCCCCTTCCTCTTGCATTCTTAGCCCTTGCTGAACAGTGGCCCGGACCTGAGCCAGGGCCCCAGACTCTGGGGCCTAGTGGCCCGCAGGCCCTCTCTGCTGCCCCAAGGCTGCCAGCCCTTCCTGCCCTCCGGCCAGGAGACCCAGGCTTGGAGCCCCATGAACGAGCTGGATCTTGGGTCTGGTCTGAAGCCTGCCTCAGACAGCTGCAGCCCTGGGGACCTGGGTAAGTGCCCACAGGGTCCAAGTCCTGACTGGGGACAGGGAGGAATCCTAGGCTGTAGCCCAGCCTGGAAGGGGGGCATCTGCTGTGGCCCATCCCTCCCAGATGACCTCACCAATCCCTCTCTCCCAATCAACCTGGCCCTTGGGCTGCCTGTGAGGCTCCCAGGTGTCCTACCTGTGGAGTAACCCGCCACCCTATCTGGCCCCTTCAGGTACCGGCTTCCTGAGAGGTGGGTCTGCCCTACTCTTGGGGACAAGCCAGTGCCACCCCTGCTCTCCTAAGGAAAGAGTTGTGTGTTCCCTGGGGGCGGGAGGGGGGAGGGGGACTGTCCTTGCTTAGCGGTGTCTGCATCCTGGGGAGGAATGATGTCGCCTAGGAATGGAACCCCTGTCCTGCAGCTCAGATCACAGCCCGCTTGTCCCTCCGCCCCCAGAGCTGTCCCATCACCCCTCCGCCTTCGAGACCGAGACGTCCTCGGACTGGGAGCCCCTAGCTGAGTCCGAGGAGCGGGCCAGTCCCCGCAGGCCCGCCAGCCCAGGACCCGTGCTGGGCAAGGCCGTGGTCAAGGGCCTGCGCGACAGCCAGCCTTTGCAGTGGGAAGTGAGCTTTGAGCTGGGGCCTCCCGGCCCCAAGAGGGGCGGCGCGCGCGAGCCCGACCTGTGGGGCGAGACCTTCCACCACCTGGCGGCCCGCGCCATCATCCGCGACTTCGAGCAGCTGGCGGAGCGCGAGCGAGAGATCGAGCAAGGTGAGGGCCGCGGGCCCGCCCCCTCCTCGCAGCCCCGCCCCATGCCCCTCCCCTGCCTCTCCCCCAGGGACTGCCCTCCTCCCCCCCTGGCTCCACCCCCTTCCTTCTCCCCACTGCCCTGCCACCGCCCAATGCTCCGCCTCCCCTCCCCATCTCTGCCCCCAGGTGCCTCCCTTGACCCCCACAGTCCCCCTCCACACACACACACACACACACACACACACACACAGCGGCCCAGGGCTCCACCCCCTGCTTGATCTGCCCCCTCCCAGCCCCACGCTCCTCCCACCTCCCACACCCACCCGGTAACCAGTCCTCTCCTCTCTCCTTTTCCTCAGCTACACACCCCTCACTCCTCCTCACTTCCCAGGGCATCTCCCTGCAGCGCCCCTGTAGGGCTCCCGAGACAGAACCGTGGGGATCGCCCTATTCCACCTGCCTTGCTGCTCTGGGACCACACCTATCTTCCCACAGAACCCCTAGATCTAATCGGTCCACCCAGTAACCAATCAAGGCCATTTATTGAGTATGGATCAGCTGGGGGCCAGGCTCAGGGTTGAGCAGTGCAGTGGCCACCACCATACCCGTCCTTACTTATGAGTGCTTGACACAGGTTAGCAGGGAAGCCAGCCGACATTAATCAAATAAGCACAATTAATTGAGCGCATTTGTCCTAATGCTATTAAGAAGAAACACAGGGATCCAAGAAATTGTATAACAGGGATGGTGGGGAGACTAATTTAGTTCAGGAATTGGGGCAAACTTTCAAGACAGTGATTCGTGGGATCTTGATGGAACACACCTGGAGAACAGATAAATAGAGATATAAATAGAGAATATTTCTATTATTCATTATAGTTTATGCTTTATTTATATAACAATACTACATGGTTTATATTTTATATTATTTGTATTTTTATAATTTTTTTTTTCTTCCCACGAGCACTTTACCTTACAGTTTACAGGACATTTGTCCATCCTTCACGCCAAGGAGACTGCTCACCTGCTCAGTAGGAAGAGCCTGGGCTTTGGGGACCATCTTGAGTCCTGATCTCAGGTCCATTCCTAACTTGCTGTGTGACCCTATGCTCACCACTCTCCCTCTCTGGTTTGTCCCTGCAAGGTTGTCCCAATGGGCCAGACCAATGGTCCCCACACAGCCAGGGGACCTGTGAAATCCTGCAGCAAGATTCTCATCAGAGAGCTGCAAAATGAAAATAGAAGATACTGACAACACAGAGATTTGGTTTTTTTTTTTTAATAACACTAAAGTTATTTAAGGAAAGTAACTGTCATTTTTTATTAGATGTCTTACTTCTTTTGCATTAAAATATCCTTATTTTATGAAGTGATGTTGGAGGTTTTAATAATCTTGAGGGTTTCTTTTAAATGACCTTAATGGCAAGTTGGTAACTCCTTAATTTTAAGGGCTTATTTAATTCCAAAGATGGGACCATGGATCTAGCCCTCCTTTTAGCTTCCAGAGCTTCCATGTCACGGAGGACTTTCCCACTCCACACAGTGACCCCCCCCTTCTCCCTCTGCAGGGTCCAGCCGCCGCTACCAAGTGAACGCCGTGCACACCAGCAAGGCCTGCAACGTCATCAGCAAGTACACAGCCTTCGTGCCTGTGGACAGAAGCAAGAGCCGTTACCTGCCCACCGTCGTGGGATACCCCAACTCTGGTAAGGCAGGTGCGCGGCCAGGGCTCTTCTGAGGGCCAAGCAATTCCCAAGTGGGCCAGAGGAGGGGGACTGGGATACAAAGTAGCCTAGACTGGTGGGGAGGGGTTCAGGGAAGGGCCTTGAAGCTAAAACGCCCCCCAGCAGATGGTTTGGCCGCCAGGGGGTAGGGGGCACAAGAACCCCCATCCCACTGCTCTGCAGAGGGCTGTGAAACCATCCCACTCCCCTTTTCCCACTAAATGAATATGACTTGATTGTATTTTTCCAATTGGTATGTGCTCACTGTAGAAAATTCTAAAATATAGAAAGATGTGGATGGACCTCGAGATTATCACATGAAGTGAAATAAGCCAGAGAAAGACAAATATCATAGGATATCACTTACATGTAGAATCTAAAAAAAAAAAAAAGATACAAATGAACTTATTTACAAAACAGAAATAGACCCACAGACATAGAAAACAAACTTATGGTTACCAAAGGGGAAAGGGGGAGAGAGATAAATTAGGAGTTTGGGATCAACATATACACACATATATAAAACAGGTAACCAAGAAGGACCTACTGTATAGCACAGGGAGCTCTACTCAACATCTTATAATAACCTGTAAGGGAAAAGAATCTGAAAAAGAATATATACGTGGGTGTGTGTGTGTATATATATATATATATATATATATATATATATATAGAAATCTGAATCACTTTGCTGTATACCTGAAACTAACACACTATTGTAACTCAACTATACTTCAATAAAAAAATAAATTAAAATTAAATATAGAAAGACATAAAATAAACAAAAGTGACTGGGACTGCCAATTATCCAGAAATGAGTACTAATTAATCCCTTGGTGTGATCATCCTGCCAGACTTCTTTCTACAGGTGTCTACATGTAGAGAAATCAAAAGACATAATTTTGCATAAACTGGATCATACCAATATGTGCTATATCGTACAAACTCTGGGTGTGGGAAATATCTTTCCGTCTTTTCATTTTAATAGCAGCAGGTACCCCACTGCAGGGAGTGATCATCATCATAGCAGCCAATTAGACAGCGTTCCAAAGCCCTTTATATACATTAAATCATTTGATCCTCAAAACAGCTCTGCAAAGAAGATACTGTTTCCCCCATTTTACAGGTGGGGAAGCAGAGGCAGAAGGGGTAAGTAACTTGCCCACGGTCACACAGCAGTGAAGGGCAGAGTCAGGCTTTGACTCCCAGTAGCCTGGTTTCAGAGTCTGTGCTCCCTCCTACTCCTCTCCACTGCCTCTTTTTTTTTAATGTTTAATTAATTTGTTTATTGATTGATTATTTTTGGCTGCATCAGGTCTTAGTTGCAGCACACGGGCTCTTTGTTGTGGCGTGCAGGCTTCTCTCTAGTTGTGGTGCGCAGGCTCCAGAGCGCGTGGGCTCTGTAGTTTGCGGCAGGCAGGCTCTCTAGCCGAGGCACGTGGGCTCAGTAGTTGTGCCCCGCGGCACGTAGGATCTTAGTTCCCCAGCCAGGGATCCAACCGGCATCCCCTGCATTGGAAGGAGGATTCTTTACCACTGGACCACCAGGGAAGTCCCTCCACCACCTCTTAAGGTTTTTCAGAATGTAGCCACCTATTATTAGACCTTTTGTTTATTCCCGTTTTTTTGTTTGTTTTTTGCGGTACGCGGGCCTCTCATGTTGTGGCCTCTCCCGTTGCGGAGCACAGGCTCCGGACGCGCAGGCTCAGCGGCCATGGCTCACGGGCCCAGCCGCTCCGCAGCATGTGGGATCTTCTGGGACCGGGGCACGAACCCGTGTCCCCTGCATCGGCAGGCGGACTCTCAACCACTGCGCCACCAGGGAAGCCCTGTTTATTCCCCTTTTGATTATTGTAAATTGTGCTGCAAAGAACATCCCTGTGCACCTGTCTGGTAATCTCCTCAGGGCTGACATTCAGAACTAAGATTGCATATCAAAGAGTTGGCCCATTTTAAATTATTGTGATGTATGTTACCAAACTGACCCTGCCCCCAAAGGTTATCATGAGGAAGGTTTTCTATCCTCATCACCAGTGAAAATTGTTTATCTTTCTAAACCTACTAAACTGAGAGGGGAGAAAAGTACCTTTGGGGAATTTCTTTAGCTTCTTTGTTGAAAACTTTTCGTATGTTTATGGACTATATGCACTTTTTCTTTCCTGAATTATCAATACATTTTCTGTTCTTTGCAGCAGCTTTTTCTTTTTTCTTTTTAAAGCAGAACTCCTGAAAGAATTGTGTTTGGAAACAAAATATGCCTTTTCTGATTCCTCTGCCCTCCCCCCACCCTGCTTTTTAAAAATCTGGTACCAAAATATTCAACGACCCACTCCCTCCCTCTCTGCCTCAGTTCCTCTGATTTCAGGTTCTGGCCAGCAGCCCAGGCTGTCACTCCACTGGGTCTTCTCACCCACTGGGCACTGTCACCCTGACTGTGCCTGGCAGGCGGACTCTCAACCACTGCGCCACCAGGAAAGCCCTGGAACTCTTCATTTTTTAAGGAACAACTTCCAAACTAGTGTTCTCCGAGAATGGAGTTTCCCAAAACACACTGTTGGCTGCTGTAGCTTCATCTTCATACCCTGATGGTGATGCTCTGGGACTCAGGGCCCTGCCCTGTGGGAGAGGAAACTGGGACCTCAGTTTCTGAGACACCAAGCTGAGAGAGAAGGGAAACGGGGTGTTTCTGAGAAAACCAGCCTTCTAACTAACTAGAAAACATAGGTGCTTTCTGAACATTATCTCAGCAGTAGAATTTACCTGGCAAGGTAAGTATTATTCTCCCCATTTTCCAGGTAAAGAAATGGAGGCTCAGAGTGGTCAGTACCCCATCCAGCTAGTCAGAGATGGGGCTGGGGTTCAAACCCAGGTCATTCTGGCTCAGAGCTCATGGTCTTACCTTCTGCAATGCCTCCCTGCCTTTAGATAATTGACAGAGTGAAGCCAGAACCTTGACCTTGCTCTCCCAGCCCATCTTCCTTGGGGAAGAGGCAAAAGACTGGCACAGTTGTACCCATCTGACCCCTTCTCCTTGTCCTCATGAAGGTGCTGTGTTGCGGATGGTCAGTTCTCGGGTGCTGACCCAACAGTCGAGGGGCACTTCTGCTGGTTTCGGGCGGTCCCAGACGATGCCTGGGGAAGACTCGGCTGCCGGAGATGGCAAATTTCAGAACCTAAGTAAGAGCCGCCTCCGGTGAACTCTGAAGCCTGGGCCCCTGAGCCACTGCACACTCATGTCCGAGGCCCCGAAGGACTCTCTCTCTGAGTCTTCACTCTGGGCCTTATGGGGCGAGAGCAAGGCCAGGTTTCCTGGATTCTCTGAGGCCTGAGAAGGGCAGCAGGGCTCAGCATGGCCCAGGCATGCGTCGTTTACACAGCTTTGCTGAGAGAGCCACCGGGAGCCAGAGAGCAGCCTGGCCTCCCTGCCCACGTGCCCACACCATTCCCCACCTCTCCCTTTTCAAGGTCCACCAACCTCAGTGGCTGTTTCCCGCCTCCAACCTCTGAGTCCTCCCAGGTACTGAATGCCAGGAAACCTAATAAAGGAAAAAGCAAAGAGGCGGTTCCATCCCACCTTCTGCTTCTTCCAGGATTCCCAGAAGCATCCTTTCTACCTTCACCTGATTTCATTATGCCTGCAGCTTGGGTCCTTGAAGATCCATGATTTGACCATCTGGTGACCTTTTACTAATTCACAGGATTGCCTTAATCCTCTGTGTCTTGGATGTCTGCGTGTCTTTTTGTCCCACTAAAGACAGCCTAACTGCTGCACTAGTCCTAACCCCTTCCTACGTGCCCTCACATGTACAATGAGCATCTCCTGCCTTCTTCTGTGCATGGGAAGGACATCAGAGGTCCCACCTGGCCACTAGCCCCGACCCCCAGATCATAACAATGTTTTACGTGAGGGATTAGAAAGTGCTCACAGACTTTGATGGGTTAAAAAAGGAACAGTTTGTAAGGAGGTGAAAATCCCGAGGAGGATCTCTTCAGAATTAAGGAGTTCTGCCAGCTCCTTGGTCCCTCAGAGCCTCCAAAACCAAGGGGAACCTGCTCTACCCCTGAGCCAAGCTGGGTTACCAGTCTAGAGGAAACTTCTGGCCTACCCTTTCCTTTCTCTGTAGCTCAGCTACTGGTGGCCCATGGCTTCCATCAAAATCACAAATCCCTTCTTTTGAATTGTCCTCTGATTCACGCACAGTGTGTCGGACGTCTAAACTCTTAGTCTATCCCAAGCCCTTTCCCTCCCCAAGGATGACAATGGCTAACACTCACTGAGGGTTTTCTATGTGCTGGGCACTGCTTTAATTATCCATGACTCCTCACACCCATCTGAGAGTGTTTCTTTTATTTTCCACATTAAGAGATGAGGAAACCGAGGCTCAGAGAGATTAATTGACTTACACAAGGTCACACCGCAGATGCACGAGAGAACCGAGATTTGAACAAGCCGTGTCTGGCTCCAGAGTCCATGAGGTTAATTAACCACCATGCTCTCTGCCTGCTGGTTGCCTCATTCATTCAGTCACTGGTTCACTCTTGTGCTGCCCCCCGAGCACCCAGTGATAATCAGAGCTTCTTGCCCTCACGAAGCTACTAACGGTCTCATAAGGGAGACAGAGGCTTTGCAGAACAAATCTGTGCATGAAGCTTTTTCAAAAAGTATATATGCCCGTCACTCTCCAGCCATTGAAATATTATAATAGTCATAAGAATAATCATCCTGATTATATATTTTGAACAAACGATGTGCAAGTATTATCCCCATTTTACAGATGGGAAAACTGAGGCTCAGAGCCCTCTGACATGTCAATGCCATGTCTGATCCCTCCTGGAGAGCTGGCATGAACCCACCTTTCCGCCCACCTCCAAACACCATGCTCAGGCCGCTGACCTGCTCCTGCTTCCCTGCTGGGTCTGTAGCTCGCGGCTTTACTGAGCACTTATCATGGACCAGGCACTAAGCACTATCTGTGTATTATCTCATTTAATCTTTACAACAACACAGATCAATACTATTATCCCTGATTTGCAATTGAAACTTATAAAGCAAGTAACTTTCCCTGGGGTCACACAGCTAATCATTGGGAGAGCTGGGATTTGAACCCAGGCATGTCCGACCCTTACAGTGGAGCACAGGTGGTATCTTTGGGAGATGAAGGCCCATCCAGACAGGGATGGGAACCTTGACCTTGCTCTCCCAGCCCATCCCCAGGTATTGTGAATTCAGACCAGCACTCTCCTTGGGAGGAGGGGAGGTAAGGGGGAGGGCTGGGAGCTCAGGCGTCACTGGCTTCCTCTGTTGTAGATGTGGAGGAAAGCCCCACTGCGCCCTTCAGTGAGAACACATCCCCGGGCCGCGAGAAGTATGCTACTCCTGAAGGTGAGTGGGCAGTCAGCCAGCTCTCCCTTTAATTAAAATAGTGATAGATCTTTGGGCCAAGAGAGTGTCTTAACCCAACAAAGTCCTTGTTGGTTCTTTTATTCCTCAAAACAGTTCCATGTACGATAAATAGGAGTATCCACACTTTAAAGGAAGAAAACTGAGACCCAGAGAGGTGAAGTGACTTGCCCAAGGTCACACAGCAAGTTGGTGACAGAGCTAGGCCAGGAAACAGGCATCCCAATTCCCAGCGGAGGGACCATTCTACCACCTCACTCTGCCGAGAATCTTCAAGCAATGTGCCCATTGAGGAAACCCAATGTCCCTACTCGGGGCTGAAGGGGGTTGATGTGAAGTTGTCACTGTCCCCACAGGTAACCTTCCAGAAGATGCCAGGGGCCACGAGCCAAGGGAACTTGGAGGCCTGCTTCTTTACACACAGACCCACATATTTCTCCCCTCCCCATACCAACTGCATCAGAAACAGCCCTGCAGCCCAATCATTAGCTCAGATCCCTAGGGGTGTAGGCAAGCCCCTGGCCCTCTCTGGGCCTCTGTTTCCCCATCTGGGTAGTGAGCATCTGGACAGGGTCATCTGTCAAGCCCTAACTGTCATTCTGTGGCTCTCCAGGTCCCCTGCGCAGTCTGGCCACCAACACCCTTTCTTCCTTGAAGGCCTCAGAGGCTCTCTTTGGATCCAGGTACATGGGATTTCCACTGGGGGTTCACTCTACCGCCACCCGTTTTCCCAGGACTGTCCCTAGCTTGGAAGGCCAAAGGCAGGCCCAGGCTGACGTTTACACGAAAATGAACAATCTTAAGGATGCCAAGAAGGACCCCTGCCCAGAGATAGCACTGCCTTCAGGTATCACCCTGCAGAAACCACCCCCGTCCCAAGTTCACTTCCCACGGGTTCACGGTGTCTTTGCAAATGCAAGTCCCCCTGAGAGGGCTAGCATGAGACTCTCTGACCACTGGGCTGAACAAGAACATGCTATCAAAAGAGGGTCCTAAATAAAAAAAAAAAAAGAGGGTCCTAAAAAGAACACTACCTTGCCCCTCGCAGCCCTGACTTTCAGAAGCTGTTGAGTGGGCTCTCGGGGGGGTGGGATGAACAGGGACACCACTGGGGCAGCGGTGGTCACTCTTCCCCGGCTCCACCCACACAGGCTGAATCTCAACAAGTCCAGGCTGCTGACGCGAGCGGCCAAGGGCTTCCTGGGCAAGCCGCTGACCAAGGCTCCAGAGTCAACCCCAGGGAGCCAGAGCTTGGACTACGTCCCGCTGGTGAGTGCCCCAGACCCCAGACCCCAGGCCCACACTCAGCAGAGGGGCTGCCCTGCTCCCCTTCCACCAAGGGAAGAAGACATAGACCTTCCCGCCCACGTAGCAGCCAGGCAGAGGGAGTTTGCCTGAGTCCTCCATCTGGGGTTTAGGAGTGTTGCTAAAAGCCAGCGCCAGCACCGTGAAAATTCTTTGCAATCTGCCACCTTCGCTTTAAAATTTCACGGGAATCTTGCACTCCACTCCACCACCTCTGTGTGTCTGTTTTTCAATACATAAAAATAAGCCTTGAAATGATTCACATGCAAGTAAAATGAACACCCCAGGGACATGCAACATGTTTAGCAAGTGGCTCTGCAGATGCCCCAGGTCGGGAGTGGGTGTCTCTGAATCGAGGAGAAAGGGAGCCTGGTCCTGCCACATCTGGGGCTCAGCAAGGTTGGGGAGCGAGAGGTGCTGAAAGGAGGGACACGGTTTGAGCTTCACTGCCCCGCTGCAGCCCCTGCACACCCAAGTGCCTAGTGTCACTTGGAGTTTCCAAATACCCCGGGCAATAGAGCAGGAGGCATGTATTCACTCAGCAAGGATTTGTTGAGCCAGGCACAGCGCTAGCCCCGGGGAGACAACCTTGAACTAGGTGAACATGGTCCCTGCGCTCACGGCACTGCCAAGGAAACCGGGCAATTCTGATCGTTAGGTGCTGTGAGGGAGCAGTTGGGTTTGGTGGGGGAGATGGGGAGGGAGGGAGAAACCTACTCCAGGCTTGAGGTCAGGGAGGAATGACGCATGGCTTCTGGAAGGATGTAATGGTTAAGCCCGTAGTTTACATGCTGGAGTTACATGGTTAAGCCGACAGTTTACACATGAGAGAGCGAGCTTGGGGGCTGGAGAATGGGTGGAGGGGAAGGAGTCAAGGACGAGCCAGCGCTTTGGAAATCATAGCTTGGATTTATTCTAGGAGAAAATTGAAAATACTGAGCTGGTGGCCTCCAAAAAGTGACAAGGCCTCTGCCTTACAAAGACCCCTCAGGATGCAGGAAAGATGGAGTGAAGGTGGGGGGACAGGGGAGGGAAGTAGAGGCAGGGACAACATGAAGTGGCAGATGGTGGGCTGCAGAGCTGTTCAGAAAGTGGGACCCGTTGGGACTTGGTAACCGATTGACATGGAGGGAGGAAGAGGGTGGTTAGCTGCCCAGAGTCTGTTGGATGGCAGTGGATGGTCCCAGTGGCCGAGCTGGGTCCACCTGCCCAGGAAAAGAAGCAGGTCTGGAGTGAGGATGTTGAGCTGGGCTTGGAAAGTCATCAGCTTGAGGTACCAGTGGGATAAAGCATGGCGGTGCTCGGCTGGGCTGGGAATCCCGCAAATCCCCCGGGTAGGTGGGGCGAGCTGGCTGGGGGAGGTGTGAACCAGCGGGCTGTGTTCACCCAGACTTGGGCATGGCCTGGGGCTCCATGGGCTAAAAAGTTTGAGGCCCACTGAGGGGCTCCCACACACACAGGTGTCTCTGCAGCTGGCCTCCGGAGCCTTCCTTCTCAACCAAGCCTTCTGTGAGGCCACCCACATCCCCATGGAGAAGCTCAAGTGGACCTCACCCTTCACCTGCCACCGAGTGTCCCTCACCGCCCGCCAGCCCCCGAGTCCCCCGACGTGCACCAGCCCCTCACCTCGGCACCTCTCCTGTGACAGCTTCTCCCCGGAGCCTCTGGCCGAGGGCAAGCCGGGCTGGGAGCCCAGGGCTGCGGTAGAGCACACAGGGCAGCTGTGGGCCACAGTGGTGGCGCTGGCATGGCTGGAGCACAGCTCCGCCTCCTACTTCGTTGAGTGGGAGCTGGTGGCCGCCAAGGCCAACTCGTGGCTGGAGCAGCAGGAGGTGCCCGAGGGCCGCACGCGGGGCACGCTCAAGGCTGCCGCCCGCCAGCTGTTCGTGCTCCTGCGGCACTGGGATGAGAGCCTAGGGTTCAATATGCTCTGCTATAACCCGAATTATGTGTAGTGGGGGAGAGGGGGGCTGGGGCAGTGGCGGGGAGGGAGGAGACCACGTGGGCCTGGTAGGGGGACTCTTGAAACTGTAGCCAATATACTGGTTGCTAGAAAGAGCCCTGGATTGGCAATCAGGAGGCCTGAGTTCAATGCCAACTTTGCTACCACCTAATTGTGCGACTTTAGGCCAGCTCCTCCCTCCCTCCCTTCTGGGCCTCGGTTTCGCCACCTGTAAAATAAGTGGGTGAGGTGAGGGAGTTGGACTAGAACCCCAGAACATTCAAAGGTTCCTTTCTGCCCGGACATCCGGAGAGCCGTGGAATTTACTGCCACTGGGGGGTAGGGGGAGAGAGAATACAGTTTAAGCCTGAGTTCTCTCTGGAGGAGGGTCACATGGGCAATGGCCCCCCTCAAATAAAGGGTGGATGAGCGGCCCCAAAGCCTGAAAGTAACCAGACCCGCAAGCCTGCCCAGGCAGAGGGAGACCCCCTCTGCCAGCTGCGCTGTGGGATGAGCATTTGTCTCCATGGTGACAGACCCTAAATCCCACTTACAAACTGCCCGGAGAACCATCCTTCCCAGCACTTTAAAAGAGTCACCCGGGGAACTTTTATTTTGGCTTGGAAGCCCTTCATATATTTTAGTGTTGGTTTGCAGACTATTTGTGACTTCCTATCTAAAAAGAGGAGATGGGCAGGACAAGGGGAGGCACCCTGCAAGCCAAGGTGTTAGCATCAAGCCGCAGCCTGTGCAAAAGCAGTCCCCGAAGAATTCTGAGCCATGGTCACAGAAGCCAGTGGAGAAACCAGACGACACCTGAAGTCATTTTACACACTTTCAGGGATTGCGTAATGCAAGCTCTATCCCCGTGTGTTGAGGGGCTAGAGAGCCACCTGGGTCAGGGGCGTTTGGGGATAGTGGCCACAGCGCGCTGTGAGACGGAGGGGCTTTGTTTGCAACAGAGAACCTTGCTTGGCTGCAGTGCATCTGCAGTGCAGCTTCCACTGGGAGCCGTGATTTATTCGATGAAATGAAAGACTCTTGAAGCTTCAAAGCAGAGAGCCCCTGGGGACGTCCCTCTCTCAGGCCCACCATGTGTACCATGTGGGGACAGGTGTGTCCCAGCCTCAGATTCCCTCGTGGCTGGGGCCCCATCACCTCTGTCCTGCAGACTCCCTTGGAAGTGGGTCTGGACCTCACCAAGGAAGTCCATCAGCTTGGGACTCCACACTGAATCCATGCCCTTGCCCAGCCCCCTCTCCAGGGCCTTAACCTTTCCTAACCAAGGAAAGGATTCCCTTCTGGCCCCAGGGCCCTGGCGAGAAGCACCCTCCTCCCAGATGTCCCCCTTCAGGGATATGTGGAGGACCCCATGGATCAAACACCTTCATGAAGCCTCATGAAGACTCAAGAAATGCCCAGTCTTGGGCTTCCCTGGTGGCGCAGTGGTTGAGAGTCCGCCTGTCGATGCAGGGGACACGGGTTCGTGCCCCGGTCCCGGAAGATCCCACATGCCGCGGAGCGACTGGGCCTGTGAGCCATGGCCGCTGAGCCTGCGCGTCCGGAGCCTGTGCTCCGCAACGGGAGAGGTCACAACAGTCAGAGGCCCGTGTACTGCAAAAAAAAAAAAAAAGAAAGAATAAAAAAAGAAATGCCCAGTCTTCAGCAGCGGGTGAGAGAGAGGGGTGTTTCAGCAGAACACCCATCACGTATGGAGAAAAGGCAGCCCCACCAGGATGCGGTACCCTATCCCGCACGCCACCCACCCCCAATGCACACCCTGCCCAACCCTCCTGCTGTGTTGCAAAATCTCCCACGAGGGGATTTCACCTCCCCAGACCTTCTGAGGCTCTCCTCAAAAAGCCGGTGACCCCTCCCACGTGGAGGGGAAGGGGCTGGAGACTTCAGATCAAGTCCCATCTGCTGCTTGGCTGACTGTTCTGCTTCAGACCCCCCCACACCCCCGCCCTGGGGAGGAAGCCAGCCGGGCAGCCGCCCACACAGAGGGATAAGGGCTCGAGGCTCTGGCTCCAGACCTTGTCATCTCCCTGCACGCATCCTCCCCCACAAAATAACACTTGTGCAGCTATGCAGCCAGCAGTCCCAGCTCCAGGGGAAGGAGGAAGGGGCGTGGCATCCCCTTCTTGGCCCCCCAGGAATGGAAATATTGTCAGGCTGAGAGCTGAAATGGCTGGCACTGGTTTGGGCAAGTGGCTATCCCTCTCTGGGTGCCCTGGAGCCGGGGTTGGCGGGGGGGTTCCCCCTGCTTTGATATTCCCAGATTCTCTGCCTCTGAGGTGTTTCCCTCTTAGTGACCATGGACTTGCTTGATTGTCTGTGTGACCTTGAACAAGTCCCATGTGCTTTCTGAGCCTCTTTCCCCCTTAAGGTGACCAGGTGGGACTGAGCTGGCCAGCCTCCTGCTTAACCTGCTTCTGGGTCTCCAAGCTCAGTGTGGACAATGACCGGAGCTCAGGTGGTCCAGTACCTGCCCAGTACCTTCCCAGTGTAAAACCAGTGCTGCAAGACCCCTGGAAGGAGGAACTGAGAAGCCCAGCAGAGCGATGGGCACACCACCCCCTTCTCCAGGGACCTGTCTCAGACCCTGCCCCAGTAGCAGTTGCTGGAGCCCTGGACGACTCTGATGCACAAGCAAGTTGCTGACTTGTGCACTCCCTGATTCCCCTGCTCCGCACCCAAAGGTGCAGAGGAACAAATGCTCCTTGATTTCAGATAACCCAAGGGCTTTGGGGGACATCTGGGTAAGAGACATTGTTTAAAAACTCCAGTGGTATTGAGAGGACATGGGTCTCAGGAATCTGCCCCAGGATTGCCAAGCAGAGGACCAAAGGGACTTGCTTTAAGGAAGAGAGAAGAACCTTAGGTAATTAGCACATATATTGAAGCTAAAGTGGTTCCAAGGGTTCTTGAGTAGGTGAACCGATGCCCCAGACATCGGGATTGATTTGGATTAATCTGGAGTCTTTGTTAACCTGGCCCTTGCTTTCTAGGTCATGCAGAAGGACTTTGATGCCCTGCCTGGCTGAAGAATCAGGAGGGTACAAATGCTTAATGGTGCTGTCCAAAAAGGCCCAGCCTTTAGTGGAAAGAATGTGGAGCTAAAAGCTGGGGAATTTACATGTTGGTCTAAACTCCACCACTACTTTGCTGTGTGACTTCTGGCAAGTTGCTTTCTTTCTCTGGGCCCCTTTTCATATTTTGTAAAAGGATGAGGTGACACTAGATCAGCATTTTCAGCACTATTTCTTGGTTGATATGTGAATTAGCAATTCATGAGAAACTGTCTGGCGGGCAAATATGTTGGGAAAACACTAGGAAAACAGATTTCTTGAAGTCAGGACAACTCAGTCCCATGAATATGTAAATATGCATTGTCAGTCTCCAACGGGTGATTCAGGTCTCTCTCCCCGGGTTATTCAGTAGGGAAAATGCTGGTCTAGATCTCCCTTTGGGTTCTTCAGGCACTGACATTCAAAAATCCTTTATTGAGATCCTACTGTATGCCAGGCACACTGGGGTGGCGTAGTGAACATATTAGGTGGTGTTCCTGTGCTTTTTGGAGCTTGGTGAGAAGCATTTGAAGGATGTCTGCTCCATGAACTGTTTCCTCACTTCCTGGCCACCCAGGTGGGTGTGTCTTCACTGGCCACACCCCCACCCTGCGGTCCTGCCCTCTGTGGGTGTGGCCTCAGGCACCATTGGCACTGAAGACCGCCCTAAGCTTTCTGACACTCATTGGTGTGTGAATAAAACTGACCACTTCAGCCAGGGCGGAGGTAGCTGTGGGTCTCCGTGTCCAGGGAAGCGGGGCGGGGGCGGGGGGAGTCCCTGCCTCAAGGGTCCAAGCTGTGGCTACACCCAGAGGCAAAGCCCTCGCTCTCAGACCCCTCAGCCGAGGAGACCAACCCCAGATCCCAGGAAAACTGGACCCCACACGTAGGCAGACTCACACTGGACGTGGAAATAAGCAGCATACGTTTCCAGCCGGCACTGTTGTTTTCTCAACCTGTCCCTTGCCTGTGGACCAAACCAATGGCATCTACGGTCCTCCGCTGCTAGGGCTGATGAATGGAGTTGCTGGTCCCAAGACTAGCTGCTGGTGGGTTTTCACCTGCTCCTCAGACACTTGAGACAGCAAGGGTTCCTCTTCTTCCCTTCCAGCTGTTCACGTGGAACAGCTGTCAGAAAAGACCCCTCAAGTTTCCTATTTGGAGGAGTCTCCTGAGATCTGTGTGCAGCCTACCCCAAGGGACTTGTCACCTCCTTCACCTGCCTGGCTGGGACCTGTGTGGCGCTGCAGCGCCTGCCGTGGCAGGGTCCAAATGCTGCCTCTCACTGCTTTCATATTGGAATATAGGTGGTGCCCAGACACAAATGCATTCTGCATCCTTAGTGCCCTGGGAAGGGAAAGAGAAGGGCTCTGCTACCCCCAGGAAATAGGTTGTGTGTTCACTGCCATGGCATTTGGAAGATATTTTATTCCGCACCAATCTAGCAAGGACTAGAGAAAACAACGAAAATGGGCACATTCCTCAGCTGTGTAAAAATAAACAGGGCAGGGGCGCGGCGGCATTTTGCAGCTGGATAATCTGATCCGCAGAGATCCGTCCCAAGGTCAGGAGCTTGGCGGCATCTCCCGGCCAGGCCTCCAGTCCCCACTGTGGAGCTCCCTGACCCACGTGTTCACCCGGCCCCCAGCCTCTCGACAGCACTGCCTCCCAGGTAGCCTGACAAAGTGGGATTTCTCCTGTTCATGCTGCAAATCTCCTTGGCTCAGAGCCAGCGACCTTGAGCTTACAGCCGCTTTCCAAGGCAAAGCGCCTCGTCTCACTGTGGCCGAATGTGGGCACGCCCGCGGCATAGTTTCACTATTTGCCCAGATGGCTTTGGCTCAAGTGGCATGGCCGGTGCTTGTCCCCCTCAGAGCCTCAAGTGCCTACGACGGGCTACCCCATCCCCTTGCCTGCTCACCTGTAATGTCCCCATGGTGCCTGTGACACTTCTTGTTCTTGGAATACACATCACCTTTCTGCCTGGTAGCCAGTTATGTAGACATTGTGGAATCCTGGACACCAGCATCTAATGTTCACCAATAATTAGCAAAGCATACCCTGGGGCTGTATGCGTGTGCCTGTTCTCAAAGGAATGGCTTCTTTGTAAATGGTGGCTACTGTTCTCTTAAAGGCTTTTAGCTCATAAAAACTGTTGAACCTGATGATATGACGAAATTACACTTGTGTCTGCTCTTTTGTTCTCGAAGCCAGTGCTTGGCTCTCAAAATAGTGGTTCAGTGATCCTCTTGCCTCACTTAGTATGATTACATCTGTCTTACGTCTGTCTCTCTCAGGTGACCAACTGTCCCCCAGTTTGCCTGGAACTTGGTGGGGGAGGGGGTCCCAGGACGTGGGACTTTGAGTTTTAAAACTGGGACAATCCCAGGAAAATTGGGACAATCCCAGGAAAATTGGGACAAGTTGGCCACAGTAGTTCCCCCAGAAGCAGAGCCTGAGATAAGGATTCAGTGCAAATAATGTATTTGCGTGATTCTAGGAAACACCCTAGGCGAGTGAGGAATTGAAATAGCTGCAGGAAGGACACGCAGAAAGGGGATGTTACGAACCTGGTTACTACGATGGGTGTGGACCCTCATCCCCCTGGGGAACTCTAGGAACAAGAGTAGATGCATCTCGAAGCTCACAGGGAAGGAATGGAGTGTATGTGCATCAGCTCCATTCAACCACTGGTTGAGGGTCCCTCCCTCCCAAGGGCATTACTCGAGGCTGGCCACACGTGCACCAGCCACGCTGACTTCCGCAGCTAGAGAAAGCCACTGGCAAAGGACAGGTGCCAGCAGGTGTTCAGCCCCTGTGCGCTGAGCTGAATGGAGCTGAGGGGATACAGCCAGACGCTGAGAGCACCTGCTGTAATATCTCTGCAGAGCTGTTTGCCCCGTTTCAGATTTTTCTCAGAAGCCATTAGTGGTCCCACGAAATATATTTCTTTGAAAATCGTCACCAGCCACCATTTCGTCTTGGAATCTACACAGACTGACCCCAAAACCAAACACAAGGTTCATCTGGAAATCTTCTAGCAGCCTGCCTTGTTTCCTCAAAATCATTCATCCCTTTGCAGCAGTCAGGGAAAACGGGGACTAAAACAGGAATTCCCAACAGGCCAAAAGCATCACCGCAACGTGCTAACAGCCTCTAATAGAAAAAATTCCAGGAGGCAACAAGCTGAGATTAAAGGGTCAACAGAAATGCTGTTCGCGGGCAGCCTTCACTGGTGATTTTCAGCCAGGTAATGACCTTCACTAAGACAGACAAGCCCTTTCTCTGATCCCCACCACAGCTCCAAGCTGCTGGGGGAACCAAGGTCCCTTTAGCACCTCACTGACTTACATGAGCTGGGCACTACCTCCACCTTTCTAAGAAACTTCCAGCTTGCTGCTTTGTCCTCTTCTCGCACTGTGCATCCTGCAAAAGCTGGGGTTGGGGGCGGGTGTGCACATGCGCATCCTGCTGGGATGGCAGTAAGGGTCTCCTAGTCTCTCACACCATGAAAAACGTGCACAGGAAAGCAGGGACTCAGGTTCTCTGCAGGATCTCTGTAGAAGGAGAGAATGAAGTGAGCCCAGTGGGTCTCTGGGCCTCCTGGGTCCTCTGTCCTATGGCTGCCTGTCCACTCCAAGGCACTGCTGGCCCCCTGAGCTCCCGTAGACTCAATTCATCTTTATCCTGGTCTGAAAAAGGGAGAAAATACTAAGTTGAGTCCCAGCCTAGCTCTGCCAAGCTCTCTTCTTCTGCCATCCAGCACAGTGGCCCTCGTTGCCATCTGAGCATCACCTCGAGTCTCTCAACCATCAACCCCTCTCGGAAGCATCCAGACCACCCACCCCAATTCCAGCCACCCCAGATGCCAGGTTGGAGGAAGAAAGGGACACACATCCTCTAGGATATAATGAGACATCGACAGTCTGCTAGGAGGGGTCCTTCCATGCACTGGGGTGGAGGAGAGGTCCTGGTTACCCAGGGCGGTGGCCACCCCCAGCTCCTGAGCCCTTGATAAGATCTGGGGGGCAAGTTAACTATCATGGTCACCACAAGCAGAACTAACCTTCCACTACACCACTCTTAAGCTCCAAATCCTCCAGGTTGCAGATATGGACCCTCCCAGACACGGGCCCAGGGTCTGTCTATCCTTCATTCCTGACTTCCGAATCTCTTTTCCCTGGCAGGAAACCCGGGGGCTGCCTGCACAAATGCCTTGGCACTCAGCCTGTTCTGATGCCGTCCAGCAGAGGGCGCTGTGGGCATGCACTGCCTTCCAGATCCAGGGCCTGGGGAGACAACATTTGGGAAAACAGGAGCAGCAGGGATGAAGGGAGGCTTTAGAAGCTATTCCCGTCCCCTGTCAACAGTCTTTTTTCTCTCCTAAAAATGGGTGATTCGTGATGGCTAGGAAGCCCACTGAAAGGCTGTGCCAGTCACGTATTCACCCGTGTGTCCAGATACCAGGCTAGCTCACCTGGGACTGGAAAGGAGAGATAACTACTTAGTCCCTCCCTGCTCTGCCCACGCCTCCTCCCCCCACCATATAGAACCCCCCCCTTCCTTCCCCCAACTCCGTGCAAACCCACTTCTTTCAGGAAGTCTTTCCAGGCCTCCCAGGAGCAGCTTCTTATGGGATATTTTATTAGTGTATGTATGTGTGTATGTCTCCCCCATCAGACTGGAAGCTCCCAATCACAATTGGCAATCTCTCCCTGCAGGGCAGGGGCTGTGTACCCACACCAGACTGGAGGCTCTCCAAGGGCACATATCTTATCTTCTCCAGCAGACCAGGGGCTTTCTCAAATAGGGCTCTGTCTCCTCCAACAGAATGTACACTCTCGACGGCAAGTCTTGTGTGGCTCCTGTAGCACCTGTTTTAGGACTCTGTTCACAGACGGTGATCGGATGAGGACAGCTCTCTTCCCCACTCCCCCAAGGGGAGATCTGAGTTGCCCCCAAGTCCCATGAGCTTTGCACACTGGGTAAGAGAAACATGGGATTTGATCAGGCAAAAGATCACCACTTTGGGAAAGAAGAACAGAAAGTGGGTGGATGAGACTTGTAAGGGACTGAAGCCACCAGCCCCCCTTGTCTGCACCACACCTCTGCCCTGCTCCTGCAGCTCCGCTCTTCAATCTGCACGGTCACCCAGGATATGGTCCTCCTCGCTTCACATCACAACCAAGGTTCATTCCTTCAAGAAACATGAATTGTGTTGCCTACTAAACGCTGGCCCTATTCTAGACTGGGGATACAACGATGAACAGAACAAAGTCTCGGCCTGTATCAGTTTGCTCGGGCTGCCATAACAGAGTACCACAGACCAGGAGTTTAAAGAACAGAAATGTATTGTCTCACAGTTCTGGAGGCTAGAAGTCCAGCGTCAAGATGTCGGCAGCATTGACTCCTTCTGAGGGCTGAGTGAAGGATCTGTTCCAGTCCTCTCTCCCAGCTTCTGGTGGTTCCTTGGCTTGGAGCAGCATAATCCCCATCCTCACATGGCATCCTCCCTGTGTATGTGCCTATCTCCAAATTTCCCCTTTTAATAAGGACACCAATCATATCGGATCAGGGCCCACCACAATGACCTCATTTTAACTTGATTACCTCTGTAAAGAGCCTGTCTCCAAATATGGTCACATCATGAGGTACGAGGGGTTAGGAATTCAACATACAAAGACTTTTTTGGCAGGGGGAGATTCAATTAAATCCATAACACTGCACTCATGGGGCTGATGCCCTAGTGGAAAGAGAAACAAGAAACACAAAAGCAAATAAATATATATTGGGGTAAAATGTAAAGCAGAAAAATGAAGCAGTTATAGGGGAAGGGGATAAAAGAGTAGGGAGGGGCTGCCCTGGTGGCGCAGTGGTTGAGAGTCCGCCTGCCGATGCAGGGGACACGGGTTTGTGCCCCGGTCCGGGAAGATCCCACATGCCGCGGAGCGGCTGGGCCCATGAGCCATGGCCGCTGAGCCTGTGCGTCCAGAGCCTGTGCTCCACAACGGGAGAGGCCACAACAGTGAGAGGCCTGTGTACCACAAAAAAAAAAAAAGAGTAGGGAAGATGCTATGTAACAGAGAGCAGTTCGTAGAAAGTGACATAGGAGCAGAGACTGGATTCTGAGTGCTCCCCAAGCAAGCCGTTCATGTCTGCCATGTTTTCTCCACCTATGATAGGTGTTTACCAGGAGCAAAGTCCTTCAGAGTTCAGTGTGGAGCTCACCTCCTCCAGGAAGCCTTCCCTGACCTGCACCCCCACCCCAGGGCAGACTGGACCTCTCCCACGGCCCTTTATACTCCAGGTAACAGCTATTATGAGAACTTCTCAGGGGCATTTCAAGGCTGTGTGGTCAGGTGTCTCCCCTCTCAGACTATAAGCAATCTGAGAGCAGAGACTGGGCTTCAATCACCTCTAGGCCCCCTATGGTGCCTGGAACATTGTAGAGGCTCAGTAAACGCATGCTGAAGTGCAAGGTTAGAGGGTGACCCAGTCACTCTCTCTTTAGTGAAAATAATCAGAAGTTCTAATTTGGGGAGTCCTAAATGTCAGACACGATTCTAAGGCCTTCCCATTGATTCATCTCGTTTGCTCCTCACAACTCGAGGAAGTATCTTTTCGATGTTAAGATGAGGAAACCGAAGTTCAGAGACATGAAGTAATCTGCTCAAGGTCAGCCAGCCAGAAACTGGTGGGGCAGGATCCAAACCCAGGTTGGCCCAACTCTAGGGCCAGGCCTCTTTAATTCAAGACATTCATTCATTCATTCACTCCACCTGTGAATTCACCCCACGTCTACTGTGTGCCCGGTACTGCAAGGCTAGGCTAACCAGGCCAAATAGGGGAGAGGAGTGTTTGTTACGGAGCGTTACATTTCTCCCGCATTAGACAAAGAACTGCCCTGCCATGCTCAGGTCCTGGGACTGCAGGCTCACTGCCCCTGTGCCCACCAAGTCTGCTCCGCCCCACACCATCCCCAAAAGGCAAATATAGCACCCCTCTTCCTGTCCCTCCCCAGAAAGGCAGTCAGGGGCCAGGAGGCTTAAGACACAGGAGGAGAATGGGTGACAAATCCTCCTGCCTTTCTCTCTTCAGACGCTGCTTACTGGGGCCCAGAGACCTTTGCCTTTTCTCCACTGTTTTTGCCCCATTACCCTCTCCTACTCCTGCCCCAAGGAGGGGAAGCAGCAGATGGGCCCTGGCCTGGGACCCAGGTCCCAGCTGCTCCTTCTGTGGGCAGTCCTGACATGTCAGAGCTGGAAAGGATGCTAGGAACCTCCAAATGTCCGCAGCACCCCCACTTTACAGATGGAGACACTGAGGCCCAGGAGGGACAGGGCCTGCACCAAGGTCACTCAGGTCCCCTAAAACCTGCCCTTGTTGGGTCTAAAGATCCCACACTACAGCTACTCTAAGGCGATGTCATTAGAAGGCCCCTGGGAAAATACATGTGTGTAGGTAAGGACTAGAGACAGGTGACTTCGGAGGGGTAATACCTACAAGCTAGATACTTAGGCCGGGGAAGTCGGGTCCTAGGGCAGCAGGGAGCACTGGGTGAGGGGGAGCAAGGGCTGGAAAGAAGGCTGGCACACACAGAAAACAAATCTTGCCGCTCTCCCAATTCTGTAGTAAAATCCACACCCCCGATGCTGAAATAAGATGGGGGGGGCCATCCACACCTCCCATCAATCATTCAGTGAGGGCAGAGGTCATTTCGGGTGCACAGACTGTGTGCCCCTAGGTAAGTCCCTTCCTCTCTCTGGGCCTCAGTTTCCCCATTTGTTAAATGAACGTGGTGGACTGGATAAGTCTTAAGGTTCCCTCCACCTCTGAGGCTGGTGAGTTTAACATCCTGATTCCAGACTCCAGAACATTCCAGGATGAAAGGGTGGTGCCCCTATCCCACTCTCAGCCCCCATGAGGTTGTATCAGCTCTCCTGGAGACAAGGACTTTTCCCCATAAGACTCCCAGCGTTCAGGCGGCAGCATCTAGCATGGCCACATCTGGTCCAGGAATGGAGAAATGAGCTCTGGGCATCTGGAGAACGTGCAGAGCACAGAGCAAGCCCGGAGCCTCAAGCAACCACCAACCAGGCAGATCGACCGGGTTCAGTTCCAGAAAGCTCTGTGGCCACCTCAACATCCCTTGGGGCCAGAAGCTTGATGAAATTATAGCCATCAGCAATCAGAGGTTTGGCCCTGGGTAGAGCTTCTGGACTGGCCGCTCCCTCTAGCTTCTGCTTGTCACTAGCTATGGGAGTCACTTCACCTCTCAGAGACCCTGTTTGCCCATCTGGAAAATCACCATACCTACCTCAGCAGTGTTCACAGGGAGAAATGCACTTGGCCCAGTGCAGCTCAGAAGAGGGACCTAAAAGACCCCTGCACAGCTGCTTTAAGTCAGTCTTTATGGGGGAGAGGGGCACAGTACCCTGTGTTTTATTAAACTGCAACTCCAGTCCAGAGGACAATTTTTAGGGTGACACCAACAAGGCCTGGGAGTTGGCAGACACTGTACACACAGTACCAATAATAAAATTCAATGAATAAATGTCCCCAAGTGAGCCCCCTGTCCTCCCCAGTGAAGACTGCTGCCTGGGATGGGGATGTGCTAATACAGGGAGGGGGTGGTCCCGGGCAAGAAGGGGGAGGGCCTCCACCTGGCAGAGGGCAGAAGCCAGGCTCGCAGCGCCCCTCTTCCAGCCGTCTCTCCAGAGTCCATCTTGCCTGTTTCTGCCCAGCTGTGTTTTCTGTCCCTCTTCATCTGCTTCTCTCTCCCAATCTTGGGCCACCCCTATCTTGTCTCCTCTCTTCAGGGGCGCCTAGCCGGAGTCTCTCTCAGTCTGTTTTGCCCGCTCCGACCGGCACCCTCCTCCGCCCCCGCACGCCCAGCCTCCAAACCCAGCGAAGCCACATCTGTCCTTAACCCAAAATCCTGCCAATTAAACCGCTGCCTCCAGCTTCGGCTGCTGCTGCTGCTGCTGACGTCGGGAGAACCAGCCGAGGCGAGGCCACCGCCTACGTGGGTGGGGTGCGGGAAGGCTACGGCCCCCTCCCGGCCTCCCCCTCCCCCCCGCACGCCCCCACCCCCGTCATCGGTCTGTCTGCCCACAGCCAGGCGAGCTGCGCAAGGTCCGAGTGCAGCCCGTCCGAACCTCAGTCCCATCCAGCCTCGCACTCAGAGTCCCCCACCTACTCCCAGACCCCCCAGCTGGGTCCCCTGCACCTCCACCCCACTCCAAGACTCCAAACTGTGCCGCGGGCACGCCTCACATGCCCTGGCGCCGGGGTCGCCCTGCTGCGCTCTCCGCGTCCCCAGCTCTCCAACTGCGCGCTCCCTGAGCGCCCTCTGCGCCTCACCCGCGCACTTCCCGTGCCCCCGCGCCCCCACCCCGCGCGGGCACCCGCACTCCCGGCACCCTCCGCGCTCTGGTCCTCTGTTTCCCCGCTCCTGCGGCGCTGACTCTGCTGGCACAGAGGCGTCGTCGTGGGAACCGGGAGGGGGCACATTAAGAGCAATTAGCCTGCTCACGGTTGGCAGCGATACCTTAATAAATAGTAGTCTGAAAGGCATGTAAATAAATATTAAAGCGCATTACGCGGGCAGGAGGCGCGGCACGGGCCGCGAGCTGGTTCTGAGACCCCGGGAGATTGTCGCGTGCCGGCGGTTGCCGGGGGTTCCCGCGCCGCAGAGGCCTCCACCCTCGGCCAGGGACTGAGCAGGGAGGAGGGGAGGGAGAGGCCCAGCGAAGGAGCCCAGGACAGAGACAGAGACTGAGAAAGACATCCAAAGCGACAGGGAGAGAAAAAGAGGGGGGAGGGGAGGAGGGAAAGGGAATAAATTGACGGAAAGGGGAGTGAGGACAGAAGTAGGGGAGCTCAAGAGGCAGAATCTAGTGCCCCAAGGATATAGAAGAAAGAGCTCCCTCTCTCCTACTCGAATCGCTTTTTTCCCTTGGATTCTTCTCCTACCTCTAATCGCTCCTTCTCAGCCCTTTGCTGGCTTCAACCCCTTAACCCTGGGGAGCCCGAGCCCTCAGACCCAGGTCCTCTTACCTGTCTTCATTTACTCACTAGAGGAGCGCATCCTATCTGGCTGTGTTAACTGTCATTCGTGTGTGGCCTCCCACGTTCACACTCCAGCCAGACCTGTCTCCTCTGAATCATTGACTAACCTACATCTCTTGGGTGTCCAGAACTTAACGTGCCTGGAACCTAACACCAGCCCTCCTTTCCGAAACCTGCTTTGCCCCCCAGTCTTCCCCAGTTGGATAAGTGGTAGCTCCCTCCTTCAGGTTGTTGAGACCAAAACCCTTGGAGCCCTTCCGGCTGCCTCTCTCTCACACCTCATATCCAGCCCATCAGAGAATCCTGTCCTCTCTCCCTTGAAAATGTGTCTGGAATCTTTCCATGCCTCCCAGTTCCCTGGCCGCCATATTGGCCCAAACTCCCATTATTTCTCACCCGATTTTGTAACAGCTTCTCCTCATTGGGTTCCCCCATGCCCACAGTCTCTCTATGGACAGAATAGAGATTTAAAAAACAAAACAAAACAAAAAACAAGTCGGATTAAGCCACTCCTCTGCTCAGATGTTTCATTCGGAGGAAAGGTCAACATCCTTAAAATGACCCATGAGGCCCTGCGCCATCTACCCTCCACCTCCTCCCCGACTTCTCTGCCCTCACTCTCTCTGCTCCAGCCATCCTGGCCTCTTCCCTGTGCCTTGAACACCCCAAGCCTGTTCCTACCTCAGGACCTTTGCACTAGCTGTTCCCTCTTCCTGGAACATTCTTTCCCTGCATATCATCATAGTTTAGCCATCACCTTCAAGTCTTCAAGTCTTTAGCCTTCAAGTCTTTGCTCAAGTGTCCCATTCTCCATGAGGCCAACCATGGCCATTCTAGTGAAATTGTGACTTTCTCTCCCCCCAACAAAGAAAACCTCATCCTCATCACTGTGCTTGATTCCTCCATAGCGCTCAACCCCTTCTAATATGCTATATAACTACCTACCTGTTCTTTGCCTCTCTCTCTTTCCCCAGTAGAAAGTAAGCTCCATGAAAGCATGGATTTTGTCCTTAGCCCCCTCCCTCACTGCTGTATCTCCAGTACCTTGAACAGTGCCAGGTACCTAAAAGAGACTCAAAAATACTTGAAAGAAGGGGGACTTCCCTGGTGATGCAGTGGTTAAGAATCCACCTGCCAATGCAGGGGACACGGGTTTGAGCCTTGGTCCAGGAAGATCCCACATGCCGTGGAGCAACTAAGCCCGTGCACCACAACTACTGAAGCCCGCGTGCCTAGAGCCCATGCTCCGCAACAAGAGAAGCCACCGCAATAAGAAGCCGCACACCGCAATGAAGATTAGCCCCCGTTCGCCGCAACTAGAGAGAGCTTGTGCACAGCAGTGAAGACCCAACGCAGCCAAAAATAAATAAATTTATTTTAAAGAAATTTGAAAGAAGGGAAGAAGGGGGGGTAGTTGGTTGGAGGGGAGGGAAGGAAGGGGAATAAAAGAGGAGAGAAAGAGAGTCCCAGGAGGAGGGAGCAGCATGGGCAAAGGGACGTGGTCTGGGCAGGCACACAGGGTGGGGAGTACTTGGAAGGAAGGCCCTGGGGCTGGGGTGTTTGAGCAACTTCCTCACCAGCCTGGTACCCAGGCTGAAGGAGCACTGGTGGGGGATACGGCAGCCCCATCTCTGCCGAGCCCCCCAACCCCATGGCGGAGAGCGCCAGCTCCACCTCAGGCCCCAGCTGGGTGTTGGAACCCCAGGACTGCGGGTGGTACTGTATGGGTAGGCCCCAGTAACAGCCACAGAAATTACTGGTTGTGTGCGATTAGGGATAATTATGCTTAATAAGTCCAAAAGTAATTACCATGCAGGCAGCTTGCTGCTTTGGAAAACAGAGACCCCCCCCCACTCAGTGAGCAGGGTCCAGGGACTTGAGAAGGGGGAGAGTGGGCTTCATGGAATGGCAGAGGTGCTGGTCCATTTCTCTAGCAGATGCCTGAATCCTCCCAGGGGCACCCACACCAGGGGCTTGCTCCCCTCCAGTCATGAGGAGCTCGCTATCACACAGGCAGCTCCTCCTGTCACTGGAGGTCTGCACATACCAGTTTGCATACAATTCTGTCTGTTCCCGGCTGTGCTGTGACCGCTTCACTTCCTCACTCAACATCTTAGCACGTGCAGAGACACAGAACTGAAGTATCATTGTAAAACCACCGAAGTACACATCGCTCCTGGCTGTCTTACTGACTCACTACATCACTGAGGCAGCATCTCTCATTAGTCCCACTGCGTGAGTGAAGAAACCCAGCCTCTTGGAGGCCAAGCCCCTAGCAGTGGTGAATAACAGAGTCAGAACTCATATTTCAGCCTGTTTGATGCCAAAAGGTCTGTTCCTAACACCTAAGCTTTATGACTCCCCCCACCCAGAGCCACACAGAACCAACCCAATCCATCTTCCCAGAAACTAACCCACAGCACTTCAAGTCTTTTCTTTTTTGCTCTGGACAGAAGCAGTGGCTGGACTCCTTGCACTGTGCCCAGGAGGCCATGTGACACAATGAAAGGAAACTTGGTTCCTTCCATTGGTTCTGCTGCCAGCTAACTCTGTGGCCTGGAGCAAATCACCTGACCTGTAGGGGCCTCTGTTTTGTTTTTTTGTTTTTGTTTTTTTTACATCTTTATTGGAGTATAATTGCTTTACAATGGTGTGTTAGTTTCTGCTTTATAACAAAGTGAATCAGTTATACATTTACATATGTTCCCATATCTCTTCCCTCTTGCATCTCCCTCCCTCCCACCCTCCCTATCCCACCCCTCCAGGTGGTCCGAGCTGATATCCCTGTGCTCTGCGGCTGCTTCCCACTAGCTATCTACCTTACGTTTGGTAGTGTATATATGTCCATGCCTCTCTCTCACTTTGTCACAGCTTACCTGAATGGACTTGAGGATATGGGGAGTGGGGCCTCTGTTTTGCCATCCGCACAAAGTGGGGAGGGGCCCCCAATTCATGACCTTTGGTTCTGCTCCCTAAGGCCAACCCTAAGGCCTGAGCAGCTCCAGGCCCACACTAGCACAACACTTCCACAACTGGGGCCTGGGAAGACTTAGCAACCTTCTCCAACCCCTGGGACAGTTTCCTTTCTTCCTCTGTCTGGAACTGCCCTTTAGAGGCACCTCAAGAAGACACCTTAGAAGGCACAATGACCAACACTCTGCTCTGGACACACAACCCTGCCCTTCCGTGACCCCAAACATCTACCTTCAACTTCCTTTTTAGACCTTGATCTCCAGAGGAAGGGGAGAGAAGTGGAAGTTTGCAGGACACCAAGAATATCATAATAAAATGCAAATAAATGCCCTCCTTAAGTTTGCAGCCATCATATGGGTAGAGATTCCTTTGTACGATTATAATAACTTATGGTGACTTATAGGATGACACTCTGATGTCCATTTTCTCATGTGATCTCTACATCAACCTTATCAAAGCATGAATGGTGCTGTCCACATTTCAAACATTAGGAAACTGAGGCCCAGGAAGTAGGAGCAGCTTGTCCAAGATGGCACAGCTGGCAAAAGGCAGAACCAGCCTTTGAATCCAGATGTGACACCAAAGCCTGTGCTTGCCATCACTATTCTGTACCTCCTCACAGCCTCAAAGCCAGCTGCTCTGGAATCTGGAAATCAAATAAGAGAGTGATGCAGTCAGTCTGCAAGGGCCCAATCCACCCACTCCCACAGCATTAGAGCCCAAGGGGGTTGTCAGAAGCTAGTGAAGCTCTCTGGCCCAATCCTGCTGGCATCTGTCTTGGTAGAATGTCCAGTGAGACTATTTCTCCACTGAGGATTTTCCTCAGGGTCTCAGGGGGAAAGAGAAGTATCTGAAAGAGTAAATACCACAATAAAGGCATCTCACTATGGCTGGAGCAGTTCGGTGTGGGGATGGAGAGCACATGAACATAACTGAAACCACTCCAGCACCCTAAATCTCCAGGCCTGAAGGCAGAGGGAAAGAATGGAGTGGACTTCAGGGGACCTCAAATATTGGATCAGGAGGGAATATGCACCCTCAAGCTCCAGAGTAGGAAAAAAATTGCTACTACTATTTAAAAAAATGGAATTGCCAACCACCCGTAAAATCTGTTCCATTAATATGAAGCATATAAAATGATCTGTTTTTCTGCCACAGTATGAAAATTACAAATTTATTAAGAAAAATCAGAAAATAGTATCACTGAAAAACAATGATCCATGGGAGAGGTGGGCTAGCATTGGGATACGCAAATATTCCCCAAAGAAGTGGGGTCCCAAACCACACCTTGAAAGATTTTCAAATGTACAGAAACTGGGCAGTGACCCCAGGAGATTCCGATTCAACAAATGAGATGCAAGGCCTAGGAATCACCGTGATGATGGACTCTCCCCAAGAGATTTTGCAGCAGCCGTTCCAGCCTGGTCAGGAGTTGGGGACCACTGCCCAGGTACTAGCCATATTTCAGCACCAGGGACAGGGACGCACACATTGGCTCTCTCAAAAGTGCCTGGTCACTCTGCCTATAGGGGCGGGGGTGGGGGTGGGGGTGGAGTTTAGCTCTTTTACCTTTTTTGGTAGGGGGAGAAAAGTGGGAACTTCTCACCTCATCACTCTCCCTGGTGGAGAGGAAAGCACACCTTCTTTACGGCCACTGTGGCTCAAGCCTTGCAGGGCATGAAAAGCTAATGGAAGTGGGGTGGAGAGGATCACGTCAGTCTCGAAGATGAGGGACACGTAGGACTTCTGGGGCTTCTAATGTGCTATTGTGTGTTGATTATTTCCAAGATGATGGGAGAGAAGTGCTCAGTGTTTCTCAGACTTTCTCTCATGGAGCATCTATAGGAATAGCTAAGTCGTTCAGCACTTATTACACGCCAGGCACTGCTCTAAGGTCTTTCCTTTTCTGTTTTTTTTTTCTTTTTAACATCTTTATTGGAGTATAATTGCGTTCCAATGGTGTGTTAGTTTCTGCTTTATAACAAAGTGAATCAGTTACACATATACATATGTTCCCATATCTCTTCCCTCTTGCATCTCCCTCCCTCCCACCCTCCCTAACCCACCCCTCCAGGTGGTCACAAAGCACCGAGCTGATCTCCCTGTGCTATGTGGCTGCTTCCCACTAGCTAAGAGATCTTTCCATTTTAAGGCATTTTTTTCTTCACAACGACCTACGAAGCAGGTGTTATTATTGTTACCATTTTGCAGAAAGGGAAACTGAGGCACAGAGGGATCAAATACTTATCCAAGGTCACGTGGCTAGTATGCTGCTGAGCAGGGATTTGTTAACCTAGTCAGACAGGCTCCAAAGTCTGGGCTTTAACCACGTCCCACCTTGAGGACCTGGAGTTCATAGGCCACAGTGTGGAAAATGCATGTCTATTTAGCTTTGGAAATTTTAGCAATAGATTTTCCTTTTCAATTTTGCTGGCTTTGGGCTGTGTTTCAATTCACTGAGCAAATAGTGGCAGGAGAAAGGAGAGGAGAGTGGCTGGAGGAAGGAGGGAAGGAGAAGAGAGGAGGTGAAAGAGAAAGAAAGGGGGCAACAGAGGAGAAAGAACGAGTGCGAGAAAGAAGGAAGAAAGGAAAAGACGTAGATGGATAAGGAGGGGAGAAAAGCGGGGAACAGAAAAGGACCTCCTCCCCTAGGCTCCTGTTCCTGGGGTCCTCCCCCCACTTCCTCCAAAGCCCCCACTTTCCCCCATCCTCCTCCGTGAAAGCACCACCCTTCTCCACAGCCCAGACGAACACCCTTCTCTGGGCAGTGCTCTGGAGGACACCTGGGGGGGCAGGATCTGGAGCTGGTCCTGCCTGCAAGCCCCTCCATCTCCAGAGCCCCATTCTGGGCCTCGCCTCTCTCCAGCCACTTTTCTGTACAGTTTCCCCAGAGCAAACCAGCCTGCCTGCCACCCACCACCGCCAGGAACCGCTGCTCCCTTGCTGTCTCCCTAGATCTTCCAAAAGGGCCTGACATGGTTTCTCTCTGGCACCTCCTCCCTGCTTAGGTGGCTCAGTCGGCTCTAGGACTCAGCTGAGCCTCTCATCTTCCGGTCTTAAAAAAAAACCCGAAACACAGATCCTGCTTCTCTTCTCACACGGAGCATCAGCACCAAATTGGAGCATCACCGGTGACAGTCCCTGCTCAGGGCCGAGCCCTGGGGCTTCCTTGAGGGCATCAGGGTGATGTCATCTCGATGGCCTGAGACACCAGTGGACTCCAGCCCCATCCAGGTCAGCCCCCACCCCAGCCTCAGGCCTTTCACTGCCCAAGGCACCTCTGGGAGGAAATTCAGCACCAATGTTGCCACGGTAACCATGGTACCAGCACTTGGTACTCACTATGCTCAGCTTATAGAATTATATGACCTGGAATTTTAAAATGAGAAGTAGCTAACGTCATGGAAAGAGCAATGGACTGGGATTCAGGGGGCCCACTTCTGGCCGCAGCAAAGTCACTATCAAGCAAAGAGACTCTGACAAGTTACCTGTCCCTGCTGGGACTCAGCTGCGCAGCCTGTCAAATGTACATCTATGTGAATGTGGGGAGGGTCGGGTGGGATGATCCCCAAGGTCTATAAAATTGGTGGATGCCTCCTGTAGTTAGGTGACTGCATGAAGTTCCCCTCAACATTCACCTACCAGCTCCTGGGAGAGGGTGAAAGAACAGTCCAAAGAGTATTATCAAAAGCTCTGTTTCAGTTCTCATTTCCACAGCCAGAAATCAGAAACGCATTAGTCCAAGGAAGCCAACTTCCCTCATGAGTTGGTTTCTCTTAGAAAAAAACTACATCCCTGAAGCTGCCAGGAATCTTTGGTCTTCCTCCCATCTACCCATCCCTAAAAACAGCCCTTCCTTTGACTCAGTAATTCCCCTTCCAGAAATCTATGCTCAGAAACTCACCTAAAACATAGAAAAAAAGCTTGAACACAAAGAAATGCATCACTATGAGACTTACATCAGGGAAAACTTAGAGTCCATCCAAGTGTCCAAATGTAAGGGAACGGCTGAGGAAGTTAGGGTACAAATTCCCAACCAGGATATTGTGACAGTCGTTAACAATTACCCTTACTGAGAGTTTTTACTCACACAGGAAATTGCTTACGCTTTAATGTTAAGTAGACGAAATAAGATGCCAACTGGTGAGTGCTGTATGATTTTTTTTAAGGGCATAGAAAAAACAAAAAAACTTGGTTTAGGGTAAACTTTATTTTATTTCTTGAATTCTACTTTCCAAACCTCTACAGCTAACGTGTATTATTATACTCTAGAAAGATTAATAAATCATTTTAGTGTGTGCCTTGACAGGGAGGCAACAGGGTTTGACAGTTCTTGGTGCAAATCCTGACTCTGACGTCCTCTAGCCACGGGCCTGATGATTTCCTTGACCTCTATGCCGTGGTTTCCTCGCATGGGGATGACACCTAGTGTGAAGATGGGATTAGACAAGACGCCTAGAGCACCTAGCACGGGACCTGGCGCATAGTAGGCGCACGGTAAACAGAAGCAATTAGCCGGATTCTGTGTGGCTGTCGTCTCAGACCCAGGCTGGCTGAGGCCTCAGTGGCCTCCCTGAATCTTGGCCTCTGCCTCTCAGCCTGTAGTCTTCACTCTCTCATATTCTCTCCCAGCTCTGTCTCTGGCCCCATTTGGAGAGTCTGTGCCCTGTGTGCCCTGCCCCTGGCACAAGCCCATTCCAAGATACCAGCCACCCCAGATCCTGCTCAAGGAACTGCCCTTAGGGTTCTCCCAGGATCTCCAGCTGGGTTCACACTCTCCTCCAACCCCTCCCCACTGCAGGCTGGACCACTCCCCAGCCCCCTACAGCCCCATGGGCTGGGGTCTGCCCCCTGGCCAAGGATTCTTGGCCCCCAGTTGCTCTAAAAGAAATTCTCCAGCCCTGGGGACTGTCCCTTTTCACAGCCTTTGCCACTTTCTCTGGGTCCTCTGGGGAAAACTCAGTCAGGCCTGAGTCTGCCTCTGCACCCTTAGACAAGGGACAGGAGCATCTTTCAGCAAATCAGCCAGTAACAGCACCCCACCCACCAGGCCTGGTGACAGACCTATTTTACCTCTGATAATTCCACCAGTTTTTGGCACCTAAGAGGCAGGGAGAGATGCAGCAGGCAAGAGAACAATGAATATTTTGTGGGAGCCAGAGGCAACTGAGGATCTCTGCTGATGACAGGCAGACAGGAAGAGGCAGGGGAGAGGTGTCAGCACTGCAGGGTGGGGAAGAAGGCGGCGCCCGAGGGACACAAGCCTGAAACCCATCCTCCCTCCGTGCCTTCTCTCCCTCTCATTTCTTCTTTATTCCTTCTGTTTTCTTCCCTCCTTTTCCTTGTCCTTCCTTCTCCTTTTCCTTCATTTTTTTCTTTTTTCCCTCTTCTCTCTTTTCCTCCTCCTTTCCTTCCTTCATTCCTTCCTTTGCTCATTAATTCATTCCTATTTTTAATTCCTCTTCCATCTATTTGTTAAAGGGATATTCCTTTTGCTCCTGCTCTGTGCTGAGTCCTGTGTTGGGCACCGGGGACACAGATGAACAAAACACAGCCCAGGTCCTCAAGGACACTGACCCTTATAACCCCATCAGCCCAGAGCACCGTGGGGGCCAGAGAAGCCCGGACTGATTTGTCTGGGGGAAGCTTCCCTGAGGAGGTGCCTGCCCTGCAGGAGGATGAGACCTTTGCCCAGCGGGCGAGGCGGGGCGAGGCAGACGACAGTGTGTGCAAAGGCACCGGGGAGGAACTGGCTGGGAGTGGCCCGAGGTGAGAGTGTGGCCAGATGGTGAGATGATGCCTCTCGCATGACTTACTGTGGGCCGGGCACTTCAGTAAGCACTGTCTCTTGTACAATGGGGAAACTGAGGCTCAGAGAGTTATGTGACTCGCTTAACATCACACAGCCAGTAAATGGTAGAGCTGGGACTTGAATCCAGACTACGCAGCTGCCGTTTCCCCACAGCCCTGCCCTGGGCCTCCCAGAATCACAGAGTTGGGAACTAGGAACAGGCAGGAAAATCATCACCACCATAGGCCTGTAGGTGGCAGTGCTGAGTGCCACCAACTAGGAGCCTGCAACTTAACCCTGAGCCACCACCTCCCCATCTCTAAACGCAAATAATAGCCTTCTCACCGCTGGTGTCTCCTCCTGGCTCAGCAAAGGAGCAGCCTGGGGTAAGGGAAAGACTGAGGGCTTTGGGGGCAGAATCCTGGGTCTGGGTCCCAGCTGCATGACCTCACCTCTCAGAACCTCAGGGTCCTCAGGTGTAGACTGCTGACAATAACATTCCCCTCAATACCTAATGGAAGTAGGGATTCCTGATATCTACATGAAATTACACAAATTAAGTACCAACTACTCCACCTGCATTCATTCATTCATTCATTTTATTTAGAAAATAGACACACAGTGTCTATGTGTGCCTGGCACTGAGCTAGACATAGGGGTGGGGGTTGAATACCCCCAAGTCTAAAAAGGCCAAGGTCCCTGCTTTAATGGTCTGCACATGCTGGGGGTGGAGAGAGCAGAGTGACAAAAAATAAAACTGGGCGACGTAATGGCAAGTGACTGAGACAGGGTGATCATGTAAGCCTTCTCTGAAGAGACAAATGGCAAGAAGAGTCAGCCATGCAAAGACCTGGAGAGACATTCTGCAGAGGGGACAGCATGTGCAAAGGCCCTGAGGAGGCAATGGGCTCGGTGTCTAGGAGGCTGGTAAGGCTGAAGACAGGGAGTGATGGGGAAAGTGGCAGGGCTGAGGTTGGAATGGTGAGGATGGCCAGGTCAGGATGGGGTCCTCGAATGACTGCAGAAGGAGTTTGACACATAGCAGGAGCTCAATATTAATAGCTAAAGGTATGATCTCTGGTCCCATGCCCTCATTTAGTAGCTGGGGAGACTGAGACTGACCCATCAGCCTCACCCTTTGCCTATAAGGGGCCAGCTCTGGCTTGGATGACTGCTAATGGCCTAGTGGCCTGTCCCGATACAGAGGGCCTCAGGGGCCACTACACATCAGGTCTTGAGTTCTGAATAAAATAAAGTGGAGCCCAGGGGTGACCATCTTTTCTGACCCCCTCCAGCCTCACCTGTTTCACGTGCTTTAACACTGTACAGTGATGGAAACTAGGAATAGGTGGCCCTTGAGTCCAGGTGAGCCCTCGGGAGTGGCCAGGCCATCCCAATCAGGCAGGGAGTTAATCCTGAATTGACTGAGGTCTGGGAAGCTGCAGGGAAGGGATCCTTTCCCAGCAGCTGAAGCCCTGAACCCCAGGTGGCAGCGAGGAGAGGTGTGAGCTACCACCCTCAACACCTGTGAGACGTGCTCAGATTTTCTGGTGACCCCCTCAGAGCCCCTCCAAGAATGGCTGGGGAATCGCTACCTGACTGTCAGATGCCCAGAACTGCCGTTCCTCAGGACCACCTTCCCAGAACTACTGCATCGCTGTTAGGTGCGATCTCTTTCCCTCGCAGTCTCTGTCTCTCTGATCTCTCCCTCCTTCTCCTCCATCCTCAAACTCTCTCCACCGCCTCTCTTATTTCACTTTGCTCCCTTGTCTCTACCCCCCTCTCTTGTTCCTCTTTTCTGAGTTGACCAATTGTTGGTTGGTTGACTGATTGATTGGTTTCTCTCTCCCTCCTGGTTCCCAGAAGACATCCAGGGAGTCTGTAAGGATGCATGAAACTCAAGTTCGACAATGATCCAGTCCACATTCTCGGGTGGTCAGCTGGTCAGGCTCTGTCCGGGAACTGACATCTGCGTCACCAAAGGGCGAGAGGCCTGCTGGTCATTGGAAGACCTTCTCCCAAGAGTGTTTCTCTCCACGGTGCTGTAGATGAAGACTGCAATGGGAGGCTGTGAGTTCGAGGTGTGTCCTCCAGCAAGTGTCTGCAGGGCAGCAGCCCCCTCTGTGCCCCCCAATACAAGCCGAGCTATTGGCTTCCAGGGGTACCCAAGGGACAGCCAAGCTGAATCACCTGGGGAGCTTGTTGAAAACACAGATCCTAAGGCCCAACGAAGAATTACTAAACTGGAGTTTTCGGGGCTGTAGCCCCAGCATTTGTATTTTTAACAAGATCCCCGGGGATTTTGATGGACAGTGGGAACTGAGGAAGCCAAGCAGGGTGGGGGTTGGAGCGAGGGGAGTTCTCGCCCTTTTTATTCAATCATCCACCATCTCCCCCTACGTGCCAGGCAGTGTGCTCAAAGCTGGGTATTCATGGGTGAAGAAAACAGACACAGCGCCTGCCCTGTGGACCTCATTCTACCAGGATCCTGACCCAAATCCTAACGTTCCTACTGTACCCCAAGCAGTCTGGTCCTGCGCTTCTCTCCCCTGCCCTCCTGCAGCTCACTCCCTCGTGCCAGCTGCACTGGACCTCATCTGGCTCCTGGAATGATCTGCACCCTTCAGACCACCAGGCACTTTCCATGCGGCTCTGTTCCATCTGCCCTCCCCATCTTTGCCTTGTTAAACCCACTCATCCACCAGAAACATTGGCAGTAAAATGGCTAAGATGCTGGATTCCAAAGCCAGAGGGCCTGGGTTCAAATCCCTACCCTGCTACTTACTAACTGTATATATTGGACAACTTCCTCCTTCCTTCTGTGTCTCAGTTTCCCAATCTGTAAAATAATGATAATCATCATTTCCTCAAGGAAAACCCCAATCCCAAAACCACTCCTAGCTCCCTGTTTCATGTTTTCTTAGCGGTCTCTGCTTTGGGGGGTAGAGCTTAAAACTGTTTGTCAGTTCTTTCCATTCATAACTATTGGAGTCGTGTCTGTCTTCCCCACGAGGGCGAAGACCATTTCTACTTAGCCCTCGCCGCTGGACCCCATTCCCAGCACAAAGCCTGATGCTTCCTGGGAGGTCAAAAAATATTTGTTGTCTGAGCAAATGAAGGGACCAGATGTGACCCTCTTCAAGCCGGGCAATCTTGCCTCCTCCAAGTCAACCTCAGCACGAGTCACTGTCAAAGAAACACGCGTCTTAGACCCAGAAATCATCCCAAGGCCACTTGAAGGATGGACTGTAGTCTCTTGAGAGAATGACAAACAGCGGGGGTGGGGGGGCTGGCGGGCGGTGGGCAGGGGGTGAACATGTTAACCACTCGGACCTAACACCTTTAAATCCCTTCAACACCCTCTCTGGCCGGCTGCAGCCTCTCGGGAGAAGGCGCCAGGCTGCTACTCCAGGAAGGAAGCCCGGACTGAAGTGCTGCTTGCCTGTTTTTCGGGCGAGGCATCTGGAAACCACACCATGAGCTCTGGAACCTTCCTCCTCCAAGGGAAGGATTCCGTGGCCAGCCACGGGGAATATGAACCCCTGAAGGACTGGTGGACGAAGAGCCCTCAGCTCTCTTCTCCCAGGCCCGACCAGCATGTCCTGAGGTCCCCTTGGAAGGAACCGAGGGAGGAGCCCCTCCCTCACCCCCGACTGCATAAAGCAGCAGATGAGGAAAGACAGTCTAATGTGGGTACTTCCCCTTTCATCCTTGATGAACTTAGCGTCCATACAGTCCTCACGGAATGTTGGAGCTGTCAGGAAACTTAACAGAAAAAGACATTTACTCTGAGCCTTCAATAAGTCCCTTCCCTTCTCAGAGTTTGTTTTCTCCACCTACACGAGGGCTGCTAGACTCCCTTCCAGCTGGAAACCAAGATGGTCCTGGGAAACCTAGAGCAGCAAGAGGAATTGGCCCAGGGCTTCGGCACGTGGAGTCAGAGGGACAGCGAAGACTTCCCTCAAGTTGGCCATCCTCCTAGGGCAGAGTCATAAAGACCACAGGCTCTTAAGTGACCAAAAAGCCTAGGACGGTTTCTATCAAAACACATGTAGCAGAGTGGTGCCTCTAGGTACGTGTCTTAACCACAGAGGATCTTTCTTACCCATGGCCGTCAGGGTAATTTGCCTGTGTTCTCTAAGACACGCCTTTAGGCTGCTTTGTATTACTTATGTGCCCCGTCTCCCTCAGAGAGCTGTAAATATCCCCCATGTTCAGGAAGCACACTTACTTTTGTGTCCCTGGTAATAAGAGACACTGTATCCTGTGTGCCGACAGACACTCACTAAATGTCTGCTGGCCTGAGTTATTTTGCAACTGCTGGCTGTGTGATGTCAGGCAAGTTTCTTAACCTCTCTGAGTTCAGTTTTCTTATTTGTAATATGAGAATTAAAAATGTATCTGCCTGCAGGGTCCTTTTGAGATTAAATAATATTATGCACATAAGGTGCTTAGCTCTATGTCTATCACAGATAAAGCTCTCAATAAATGTTGATAATTAATAGTATTAATAATTGTGGTGGTGATGGTGACAATGATGGTGGCAATAGTGATAATGGTGGTGGTGATAATAGCTGTGTGGACGGCAGTGGTGATCATGGTGGCAAAACTGGTGGTAATGATGGTGTGGTGGTAATGGTGATGGTGGTGATGGTGGCCCTGTTGGTGGTGGTGGTGTAGGTGGTGGTGGTGATGGTGGTGGTGGTGGTGGTGGTGGTGGTGGTGGTGATGGTGGTGGTGGTGGTGGTGATGGTGGTGGTGATGGTGATGGTGGTGGTGATGGTGGTGGTGGTGATGGTGGTGGTGAGGTGGTGGTGGTGGTGGTGGTGGTGGTGGTGGTGGTGGTGATGGTGGTGGTGGTGATGGTGGTGGTCGTGGTGGTGGTGATGGTGGTGGTGGTGGTGGTGATGGTGGTGGTGGTGGTGGTGGTGGTGGTGGTGGTGGTGGTGATGGTGGTGGTGGTGGTGATGGTGGTGGTGGTGGTGGTGATGGTGGTGGTGGTGGTGGTGGTGGTGATGGTCGTGGTGGTGGTGATGGTGGTGATGGTGGTGGTGATGGTGATGGTGGTGGTGGTGGTGGTGGTGGTGATGGTCGTGGTGGTGGTGATGGTGGTGGTGGTGATGGTGGTGGTGATGGTGATGGTGATGGTGGTGGTGGTGATGGTCGTGGTGGTGGTGATGGTGATGGTGGTGATGGTGGTGGTGGTGGTGATGGTGGTGGTAGTGATGGTGATGGTGGTGGTGGTGGTGGTGGTGGTGGTGGTGGTGGTGATGGTGGTGGTGGTGGTGGTGGTGGTGGTGGTGGTGGTGGTGGTGGTGGTGGTGGTGGTGGTGGTGATGGTGAGGTGGTGGTGGTGGTGGTGGTGGTGGTGGTGGTGGTGGTGATGGTGGTGGTGATGGTGATGGTGATGGTGATGGTGATGGTGGTGATGGTGGTGGTAGTGATGGTGGTGGTGGTGGTGGTGATGGTGGTGGTCGTGGTGGTGGTGATGGTGGTGGTCGTGGTGGTGGTGGTGGTGGTGGTGGTGGTGATGGTGGTGGTGGTGGTGGTGATGGTGGTGGTGGTGGTGGTGGTGGTGGTGATGGTGGTGGTGGTGGTGGTGGTGGTGGTGATGGTGGTGGTGATGGTGGTGGTGGTGGTGGTGGTGGTGGTGATGGTGGTGGTGGTGGTGGTGGTGGTGGTGGTGATGGTGGTGGTGGTGGTGATGGTGGTGGTAGTGATGGTGATGGTGGTGGTGGTGGTGGTGGTGGTGGTGATGGTGGTGGTGGTGGTGGTGGTGGTGGTGGTGGTGGTGATGGTGGTGGTGGTGGTGGTGGTGGTGGTGGTGGTGATGGTGGTGGTGATGGTGATGGTGATGGTGATGGTGATGGTGATGGTGATGGTGGTGATGGTGGTGGTAGTGATGGTGGTGGTGGTGGTGGTGATGGTGGTGGTCGTGGTGGTGGTGATGGTGGTGGTCGTGGTGGTGGTGGTGGTGGTGGTGGTGGTGATGGTGGTGGTGGTGGTGGTGGTGGTGGTGGTGGTGGTGGTGATGGTGGTGGTGGTGGTGGTGGTGGTGGTGATGGTGGTGGTGGTGGTGGTGGTGGTGGTGGTGGTGATGGTGATGGTGGTGGTGGTGGTGGTGGTGATGGTGGTGGTGGTGATGGTGGTGATGGTGGTGATGGTGATGGTGGTGATGGTGATGGTGGTGGTGGTGGTGGTGGTGGTGGTGGTGGTGGTGATGGTGGTGGTGGTGGTGGTGGTGGTGGTGGTGGTGGTGGTGATGGTGGTGGTGGTGGTGGTGATGGTGGTGGTGGTGGTGGTGGTGGTGATGGTGGTGGTGGTGGTGGTGGTGGTGATGGTGGTGGTGGTGATGGTGGTGGTGGTGATGGTGGTGGTGGTGGTGATGGTGGTGGTGGTGGTGACGGTGGTGGTGGTGATGGTGGTGGTGATGGTGGTGGTGGTGGTGGTGGTGGTGGTGATGGTGGTGGTGGTGGTGGTGATGGTGGTGGTGATGGTGGAGGTGGTGGTGGTGGTGGTGGTGGTGGTGGTGGTGATGGTGGTGATGGTGGAGGTGGTGGTGGTGGTGGTGGTGGTGGTGATGGTGATGGTGGTGGTGGTGGTGGTGGTGGTGGTGGTGGTGATGGTGGTGGTGGTGGTGGTGGTGGTGGTGGTGATGGTGGTGGTGGTGATGGTGGTGGTGGTGGTGATGGTGGTGGTGACGGTGGTGGTGGTGATGGTGGTGGTGATGGTGGTGGTGGTGGTGGTGGTGGTGGTGATGGTGGTGGTGGTGGTGGTGATGGTGGTGGTGATGGTGGAGGTGGTGGTGGTGGTGGTGGTGGTGGTGGTGGTGATGGTGGTGATGGTGGAGGTGGTGGTGGTGGTGGTGGTGGTGGTGGGTGATGGTGGTGGTGGTGGTGGTGGTGGTGGTGGTGGTGATGGTGGTGGTGGTGGTGATGGTGGTGATGGTGGAGGTGGTGGTGGTGGTGATGGTGATGGTGGTGATGGTGGTGGTGGTGGTGGTGGTGATGGTGGTGGTGGTGCTGATGGTGGCCATGTTGGTGATAGTGGTGATGGTGGTGGTGGTGGTGGTGCTGATTGGTGGTGGTGGTGGTGGTGATAGTAATGGTAGTAATGGTTGTGGTACTGGTGTCAGTGATGAAGAAAATGATAATATGATGTTGATGCCAGCCTTGCCTAGGTCAGCTCAGGTTAACCCAGAATCAGTTCCCCCACTGGCCCCCAAGTCCAGCCAATACTTGGCAAAGCAGGCACTTGGAACCCTGGCAAGGCCTTTTGGCCTCAAGCACTGCCCCTGAGGCGGAAGCAGAAAGCATACCCCCGCAGTCAATATGAGGTTGTGCCTTTCATATGGCACGTTCTGCCAACAGAAGGGGAACGTAATAATTTTCAAAGGGATATTTGTGCACTTGAGATGCTGAACAGCCACTTAACACAGTTCTCAGCAAGGAAGGTGAGACATGTGGGCAATAAGAAATCTGTATCCATTACACCCAAGAGGACGGGCGCTGCATGTGTGGATCAGAGGCTGGATTCCATTTCTCTGGGAAAGGGCTGATTAGGAAATGAAGCAGAGACCTTTGCTGAGCTCCTCCTGTGTGTAGGCTGGGCTTTGTGAAGGGTACAACTGAGCATGAAACCCAACAGTTACCTTAAAAAGCCAGATGCAGGGAAGGGAAGCAAGATATATAGAAAAAAGACACTAGCATCTGTCCATTCATTCAACAAATGTCCACTGAACACCTAATATGTATCAGGTCTGTGGTAGGCCCTGGGAATACTGAAAAAAAAGGTTCTGTCCTTCAAGAAGCTCCCAGCCTGTTGGAACTTACAGACAAGTAAATAAATGTATAAATTTATTTACAGACAAGTAAATAAATACAAAAAGTGGGCCCCGAGCTACACAATGACCATCTCTCACTGAGGGCTCACATGTGCCTAGCACTGGGCTAAGAATCTTACTTTCATCATCTCATTAATCTTCCTGAGAGCCTGTGAAGTGAGGACCATTATGATCCCCACTTTATAGAGGAGCAGACTGGGACGCCCCAGAGCTTAAGCAACTTGCCCTAAGTCACAGAGCTCCTAAGTGGAGGAGTCAGGATTTGAACTTGGCCTTGGCTTTTAGGTGCCATCCTGGCCCAGGAGAGGGAGGATCTCAGCTCGGCCCGGAGGATCAGGAAGGGTTCACAGGAGACCCATGAGCTGGGTCATGAAGGATGAGAGGCAGTGTGCCAGGAGCTGGGATGTGGCGGGCAGGGCTTGGGCAGAACCAGACATTCTCCTTTAGAACCAGGCATTCTAAAGGAGTCACAGCGGGACCACGTGTGGAGGTGAGAAGGCACGGGGCATTCCCAGGGGACAGTGAGAAGAGCAAGGGTGCTGAGGTGGAAAGTTCCTGCAGGTGAAGGGGGAGTGAGACCACTAGGTGAGGGCTGAGATCCCCGTGCTGACTACTGGACTGAGAGCAGAGCAACCGGGAACCTAAAGCAGCCCGCAGCTGAGCTCTGGGCTCCTGCTTGGCAGTGCGTGCACAAAGTGTGACTCCTTACCCTCCTGGCACCTGGTCCTCAAGAAAGCCAAATCCCTCCTGGGCTTCAGAGTAAAACTGCACTTTCATATACTGCTGATGTGGTGCAAAGAGCACGAGCTTGGGTTAGAATTCTAGCTCCAACCCTTACTCCCTCTGCAATTTGGGGCAGGTTATCTAACCTCTCTGAGCCTCAGTTTTCTCATCTGTAAAATGGGCTACCTCGCTTTTGTGAGAATAGTATGATACTATTAAAACGAAAAAAAAAAAAAACTAGCCTAAGTTCTGGCATTCAGTAGATGTTCCTAAATAACAGATCCTCTTTTCCTTTCCTTCCCTTTGCTTGCCTTCTGGGGGAAACCACATAGCCTCAATTTTCTGATATTGTCCTGATTTCAAACATTCTGTCCCCTCATCCCCACAAACCGTCAAAAGATCCCAGAAATTTTAAAGTTTTTGCATCTAAATCATGTCCTTCACAATGTATATACTCTCCTGGAACTAGCCTGGAATTCCTTTTCAGGTGCTGACTTACGCTTCAGAAGATACCATCCCCATATAGGGAAGATGCATGTTTAATACACATAATGTGGGAAGATGCTTATCACATTCCCCAGTGTTCTGCCTACCTTGGGATTAGAAATAAGCCCAAAGTACTGATCTGAAGACAGATGAGGCACAGTGGTGGCACAGTGGTTAAGAATCTGCCTGCCAATGCAGGGGACATGGGTTCGAGCCCTGGTCTGGGAAGATCCCACATGCCAAGGAGCAGCTAAGCTAAGCCCGTGTGCCACAACTACTGAGCCTGTGCTCTAGAGCCCACGAGCCACTACTATTGAGCCTGCATGCCACAACTACTGAGCCCATGTGCCACAACTACTGAAGCCCCCACGCCTAGAGCCCGTTCTCCGCAACAAGAGAAGCCACCACAACGAGAGAAGCCACGGCAACGAAGAGTAGCCCCCGCTCTCCACAACCAGAGAAAGCCCGCATGCAGCAATGAAGACCAAGCGCAGCCAAAACTAAATTAATTAAATAAATAAATTGATTTTTTAAAAAAAGACAGATGAGGTTGGTTGCTTCTGGAAGGTACTGGATACAGAGGGGCTCCTGAGGGTCCCTCCTCCTAGGGCTGGGGGCTGGAAGGACACAAAACCCCCTATCCACCTCTTCCCTGAGCTCCAGACCCTCTGCCCAACTACCACTAGGATGCCTCAAAGGCAATGCAAACTCAACATGATCATGACTCAATTCCTGCTCGTCATCCCCAAACCTGGTCTTCCTCTTTAGTCAATGGCTCAAAGACTGTTTAGAAATCTAGAGGTCATTTTCAACAGCCCCCCTCCCACCCTGGTCCCCTATACCCCAACCATCACCAAGCCTTGCCTGATGATCTCACAGCTTCTTCCCCTTCTCTCCATCCCCACCTTCATGACCTAACCCCCGCCCTTGTTTCCTCTCACCTGGACAACTCCACAGTCTTCTGACTGGTGTTCTTGCTTTCACTCCACCCATTCTTCACAACACAGTCCAGGCCATCTTTGTAAAATGCAAACCTGATTATATCACTGCCTTGCTTAATGCCTTCTATTGTTCTTAGAATGAAGGCATCATTGCTTTAAAGATGACCTTCCCTGATGGGTCAGAAAGGCCCTGCAGGGTTGGCCCCACCTTCCTGTCTATTTTTTCTTCACACCCCTTTCACTCAGACACAGCACCTTCTTCTCCCTTCTGCACACTCACTCTGCTCCTTCCCACCCCAGGGCCTTTGCACATGCTTTTTCTTCTCCCTGGAAGGTTCTTCTAGCCCCTCGTTACCTAAATAACATCTTACACTTAACAGTTCAGCTGAAGGACTCTTCCTCCAAGAAGTCTTCTGTGACTTTCCAGACTAATTCTGGGCTCCCATAAAGCAGCACGTGTCTCTATAATGTATAGCACTTATCACAGTTTCAATTGTACATTGATTTGTGGGGTCATTTGACTAATGCCACTGTCCCTGAAACTCCCCAAAGGTAGGGATCATGGCTAGTTTTGTTCATTTCAGAAGAGAGGGCATTGGTACATTGTAAGCACACAATGAGTAGAATCAAATGAATGAATGAATGAATGAATGACGTGATACTTCTTCAGAGACACACACCCCCCCCACTTCTCTATCTTCTGTAAACCAAAGGCAGGTGGAGACACTGAGAGGAAAAGTGACTTGTGACACGGAGCAAGTAGGTAGCTGAACCAGGACCAGGAGAACCCAGGCTCCCTGACTGGGACACCCTCCTGCCTGCTGACTTGGGGTCCAAGCACCACAGTAGGGGAGGGATGCAGGAAGGGATGCCCTAGAGGAGGCTCGAGGGCCAAAGGAAGGAAGAATTATAGGCCTGGTCTCTGTGCACCTGAGCTCTATCTAGTTCAGACTGCAAGTACCCTAGCGAGAAAAATATGTTTTCTCCTGTTATGCCGGGCCCTGCTTTCACCACATGCAAATGTATGCAAATTATGTGCAAACACAGTCTCTGGCTTGGATGAAAGAAACCAAAGACCTGGCACCCGGGGAGCCATCTGAGACTAGACCAAGCTGGCCGGCCCTTCTGGCCATAAAGCTCGGATGCAACCCTACTGGCTACACAAAAAAAGGGGTTGGGGGGTATTTGCAGGTGAGAACGTCTCCCCCCAAATAACCCCCCATCCTCCTACCCTCCCAAAACACAGATCACCAACCCCAGGGGACTTGGGTGCCGTGAACTTTGGGCTCTTTTTCCAGGGGTGAGGTCCCCCCACCCATCCTTGGCGCAGCTGTAAGAAGGGTCTGCTCTGAAGAGACCACCCACAGCTCCCACAGAAACGGCTCAGTTGGTAGGCAGTGGCTTCTTTCGGCCTCACTCAAGCATACCCAAAAAGAGGTTCCATGGCCCACCTTCAGAGAGAGAACTTGTAGGTCCTGAAAGGCCCTCACTTTTTGCTTAGCTGACCCACTCCTGTCCCTACTTGAGACTCAGTTCAGGGATGTCCTGTGAAGATGACCACTTAGTCCCCTCACTTTTCCCCCCACTGCACGGCCCTCCACCCTCCTTGGATCTCCCATAGCCCCCGGAGGCCCTCCAGCAGAGCCTGGCCCCCTGGAGAAGATTCCTGTGTAGGGATCTGTCTCTCCCACTGTGCCGGAAAGCCTTGGGAGCACACGACCAAAAGAGGGGAGCGGTTTGGTAAGTGAACGAATGCATGAATGAATGAATGAATGTGAGTGATGGGGGAGGAAAAAATAAATGGAGCATCAATGATCTCTTAAGGGAAAAATCCCAGAAGGTCTAAGAGCGCCAGTGAGGCAGCCGACAGTGCAGTGTGGGCTGGGTGGATCTGGCCTCCTGCCTGCGGGTGCCCCGGAGGCCAGGCCCTGCCTTGGCTGACATTTTCCATGGCTTCCGCTCCTCCTACCCTACCCCCCACCCCGCCTCCAGCAACAGCCTAATCACTGTCAGCACCCTCTTTCGTCCAGAAACTGAGCTGTTCCTTGAAATCTCACAGCCATCATTAGATCTATGGCAGCTTCCTAAGCAGCTCAGTGGTTCCCATGGCAACCCAACTGGTACCCGACTGGCAGCGAGCCACCTGGGGGAAAGGGAGGGAGGAGGGGGAGACAGGTGCGGAGCTGCTGCCTGAGACACAGAGACAATGGAAGGAGGGAGATTCAGAGAGGATGGAGCAATCAGGAGAGCCCTGGGAAGAGGGAAAAGCCTGGAATGCTGGGGACCCCGGGGCAAGTGCGCGTGAGCTGGGGAGGCGGGGAGACATGGAGAGAGGTCAGATGGAGGTGGTTAAAGGAGGCTGGGGAGATTTGATGAAGCTGAGGGGGATGGGGAGACAGCGAGACTGGCAGATCTGGGGAGAGGAGGAGATGGTGAGAACTTGAAACTGGAGACAGGGGAAGGCTGGGAGTGGAGCGAGGGATGGGCGAGATCAGGGAGAACCCTGGGGGTGATGGCGGAAGGCAGCGAGAGCCTGGTCAGGCAGGGAACTGAAGCAGGAAGCAGAGGCGCACTAGCCGGGGAAGCTAAGGCAGAAAATGGCCTCTGGCCTGCCGCACACCTCCAATAAGGAAGGAAGAAGGTGGACACAACCACCGCCCATCCTCGGCCTCTGACCTCAGCCCATCTCCAGGCTTGGGGCCTTGGCACCGCCAATGAGGGGGCCCAGCAGCAGCTACAGAGGGGGCCTGGCAGAGGGAAGCTCTGCTTGACTTTGAGAGGCCAAGGAGGCTCATCAGAAAATCCCCACGTGGCTAACGTGCCCAGCCCCGTGGTGCAGCTGACCAATACGTCACTCTCTCTCTGGAAGCTCCGCCGCCCCTCTCAGGCCAATGGCGTTCCCCGGGAAAGAAACGCGACTGTTAACCGAACACAGGTCCGTGTGTCTGATGCGCAGTGAGACCAAACAATACAGAAACATCGGAGTTTGGAGCAGAGAAAGGTTTATTGCAGGGCCCAGAGTTGTAATAGGGGCGCGGGGCGGGAGCGCAGCCCTTAGAGGTCCCACTCCGCCAACAGTCAGCGTCGCGGTGATCTGGTCCTGGAGGCGGCAGTCACCCTAGGTCGCCGACCACGGGACCCGGCCCCCGTTTGCGCAGCCTGAGCAGCCTGAGGGCCGGCTGGGTCCTGGGCTCTGGGCTTCCTCACTGATGACAGCTGGTCAGGGTCTGGGGACCTGGCCCAGAGGGCGCTGTTAGCGGAGATCTGCCTCTTCAGCTGGGCCTAGGCCCTGGGGAGGGGGGGGGGGTGACCGAGACCAGGTTCTGGACGAACACTCCTGGGCAGGGTAACTGGCCCGCGCCCGGACCCCAGCCTCTTAGCCAGGGCCTGGACCTCGGAGGGCGAAAGTCAGTCCTTGGGACCTTGAACAAGTGAACTGGGAGGTAATGATGGGTCTTTGCTTATGGGATTTGTTAATTGTTAAAAGTGGCAAGGAGGCATGGAGCCAGAATTTAATGCCCCCCCTTCCCTCTCGTATAATTCTCAAGGCTATGCCTTTAAGAGTATTACATCTTTGGATAAAAAGTTGCAGAACAGAGAATAACATTTGTTTTGATGGAGGTTTACCCTGATCTGACCTCCCTGGACAGCTGCAAGAACAAAGGATGTGACACCAAGAAGTCTGCAACAACTAACCACGCCCCTCCCTCACCTTTCCTATAAAAGGGCTTTGCTGAAAGCCTTCGAGGAGCTGGGGGCTTTTAAGGCATGAGCCACCCATCTCCTTGCATGGCCCTGCACTGAACCTTTCTCTGCTCCAAATGCCAACATTTCTGTACTGTTTGGCCTCACTGTGCATTGGGCACACAGACCTGCGTTTGGTAACACGATGGCACCTTTAACACACAGGGTCGGCCTTCAGCTGCCTGCCAGAGAGGACGGACGATTGAGGGCTGGGAGCTGATGCCTGGAGTCACCTTGTTGGGACAGGACAGCCAGGAAGAGGGCCACACTGGGGGTCAGGTATTTGAGCATTGCTCCAACTCACTGGCCTCGAACTCACTTTTCTGTAAAATATTTGGGTCAGATTAGGCACTTGGCAGGAGTCCTTCACGTGTGAGTGACAGGAGCCTAAATCCAAGTGGCTTCAAGCCAAAATGACATGTATTTGCTCATGAACTTGAAAAGTCCAGTGGCTTTAGTCACGGACTGGGTGCTCCCAAAATGTCTTCTCCCCTTTTGCTTTCTTCTTTGCTGCTTTATTCCCAGGCGGGCTCTCCCCGTGAGGTGGTGTGCTGTCACCAGAAGCTCCAGGCTTGCATCCTATGTCAGCAGAAAGAGACTTTTTTCCTAATGGTGTCAACAAAAGTCTCAGGGCTGATGCTCACTGGGCAGGACTGAGTCCCGTCATAATCATGCTGTTTCTGAGCAAAGACAGTGACAGCAAACCCTCCAGCAACAAGTCACCGGCCAGGGTCCACTCTAGGCCCTTTGTATGTATTAAGCTATTTAGAGCTTAAAAATGTCAGGACTACTATTTCCATTTCACAGATGAGGAGACTGAGGCACAGAAACTTATGTAACTTTTCCATAGCTGAGAGTGGCAGAGCTGGAATTCTAGCCCCCACCCAGGCAGTTTGGCTTCAAGGTCCAAATTCTTAAGCGCACCACGGTCACCTGGAGGGCTTGTGAAAGCAGATTCCTGATTCAGGGGGTTTGGGCTGGGTCTCAGGAACGTGACGCTGCCATCTGCAGACCACACTTTCAATAACACAGAACTATACTCAGCTTGCTTCTCAGGAGCTGCTTGGTTCAGCTGCTTGAACCAATACAGCGACTCTCACTACCACACCTGGGTTCCACGTCCAACCCAGGTGTGGGGGAGGTAGGGACCAATGCCAAAGCCACACGGGCCAAAAATGAGGGAGGGCAGCATAAAGGAAGAAAACAGGCTCTGTACTCACAAGAAGAGATGCTTGGGCAACTTGGTACCCTCCTTGCACCTCAATTTCCCCATCCGTGATTTGGGGATATTAATAGTACCTGCCACATAGGATCGTTGTGGGGACTAAATTAGTTGATATTTACAAAGCACTTAGAATCATGCCTGGAACATGGTGAGCACCCAATACAAATGAGATACACATGTAATGTACATTAGCACAAACACACAAACATATGATGATACTTGTGAACAAGAACGCAAAAGCACCCAGCCACACACTTGCAAACACACATGTGAGGATGCAAACATATGCAGGACACACGCAATACAGCTTCAAGCGCATAGGCTCATGCAAAATCTCAAGGACACACATTAAGAACACGTGTGAACACAGAAACGGCCACATGCTCAAAGACCTTTGCACACATGGTAAGTTGGCCCCTGGCTTGGTTCTCATGGATCCTCTCTGAGTTCACTGCTGCTGGCTACTCCCCCAAGTAAGATCTCCTTGATGGGTCTCAGAGGAGGAGGCAGGTGGGGACAGGGCAACATCACAGATAAGAGCCAGACATTTAAATCAATCAGAATTAGGTTTGTGGTCTTCTCCACCAATTACTAGCAGGGTGACCTTGAGTGAGTTGCTTAACCTCTCAGAGCCTGTTTCTACCTTCATAAAATGGAGACAGCAAAGTACCTATTTCTAAGAATTGTAGTAAAATTAAGCTTCTGGGCTATATAAAGTGTTCAGTGAGAGTCGGCTATGATTGTTGTTTTATCGTAATAATCATTAGTTTCTGGATTTGGCCTCCAGATGTGGGGAGGAATCAATGCAGATTTGGACAAATAGTCAGGACTGGGTCAGCCCTTGAAGCCACAGCAGAACCAGGCTCTCCTTCCTGCCATTTGCGGCTGAGTTACTGAATTACTCTACCTACCAGAGCTGCAGTACACCCAGCGGGGCTGAGAGCCATTGTCAGCTTTCCCCAAGCACTCAGTGCCTCCTCCTGCAGCTACAAGTGGTGGGTGGTAGGTGGTGCTTAGAAATTGCAACAATATATAACTTTTATTCAGTGATTTGTGTAAACATACAGGATCTGTATTGGGTGTTGACAGACTTGATTTGCACTGCAGAATGGACTTCTCAGTGGAGCAGCAACAGGGAGGCTGACCTGGTGGGTCTGCCTGAAGTCACCCATGACTGCTTCACACTCAAGGACAAGAGGGTGTTAGGGCCAAGACAGCATCCAAGACAGCTCTCCAAAGTTCTCCATGGCCAGGCCCCAGCTCCTGCTGACCCCTCTTGCCACCCTCTTCCACCCTCCCTGGCAGTGTAGCCAAGTGGTTAAGAATGTGGCCTTTGGAGCCAAACAAACCTGGATTCAATCTCAGCTCCACCACCCTCTCCCCTTGTGGCCTCGGGTGAGTCATAGCAACTGCTGGGGCCTCAATTCCTCCTCTGTAAAGCAGAGCAAATAAAAGAGCCTGCTTCCTGTGGTGGAGACCTCAGAGAACCTATATATCGGCATGTAACATGCTCAATAAACAGCCCTTAAAATTTTCCACTGGGACTTCCCTGGTGGTCCAGTGGTTAAGACTCTGCACTTCTACCGCAAGGGGCATGGGTTCAATCCCCGGCTGGGGAACTAAGATCCTGCATGCTGCATGGCTTGGCAAAAAATAAAAAAAAAAAAAAATTTTTTTCCACCAATTTTGACTCTTCAGTAGGTACTGCCCTCTCTTCACCCTTTTTTCCCAGAATCAACCACTGGGCCTTGGTTCCAAGATACTATCACCCACTGGCACCTGCAGTCATTACTTGGCAAAGGTCCTCAGGAAACAACAGCCGCAGCACATGCCCTAAAAGACATGGGACTCACTTGTGTTTTTTAAATATGTTGAGCACTAAACATTTATCTTGTCTACTGTTATACCTTCAGCTCCTAGGGCAATGCCTGGCACATAGTAGGCACACAACAAATACGTATTGACTAATGGATATATTTGTCCACTCACTCACTCTGTAAGCATTATTGGCATCTACTATGTTTCAGATACTGAGCACAGGGGGAGAAGCCAAGCACAGCGTACGGAGAAGGGGGAGCACAGGGGCAATGATAAAATAAAAGTTGGTTCCTCCACGAGGCCTGGTCCATCTCACAGCCCCAGCCTCGGCTTTGACCTTGAGGAGATACCTGTGGTCTCTACAGAAAGGCAGGAGCATTTGAAGGTCACCCCTTCCCAGATTATTTACTCATTCAGAAAGTATTTGTTACCCAGTCTCAAACCCAACAATGATGCCAGAAAGCCTAACTGGGTTCTCTCCCTTCCAAGAACTTTTGAGAACACCCAGATCATTCCATCTGCTGCCCTATACTCTAGAGTCAGTATAAAATGGTTAATGGGTACATAATCCAGGTGTTCTGTTCATGAGAGTAGCTGTGTCCCAACTGGTCCCCATCTCTCTCTAAAACTGTCATGACGAGTGAAGAGGTCACTTTCTGCAATGCCTAGGCTCCACTTACTCCAGAATCTGCAGACTCTCCCTGCTTAAGCCCGAATTAGTTTCCAACATGCACTTGGGCTGTTCATACAAATTAACTTCTCCTCCTTGACAGCTGTCACCAAAAAAATCGCTTTCAGTCTAAAGTCCTAAGCTGGCATTTAAGGACCCTGAGCAGTCTGGCCCCAACCCTGGATAGATGGATGCATGGATGCATGGATACACGAATAGATACATGAATGGATAGGTAGATGGATGGATGGGTGGGTGGGTGGATGGATGGATGGATGGATGAATAAAATGTTAACCCTCTCCCCACTTCTCCCTTCTCATGGGCCCACTCCTCTGGGCATGAAAACCTGCAACATCTGGCCCCAGACCTGGATAAGTAGGTGAAAGGATGGGTCAGTGGCTCCATGAATTGTTGACTCCCTGATCTCCTCTTCCCTCTCGGTTGGCCTACCCCCCCAAGTGTGAAAACCTATGCACCACTGCCTCAAGGGTTCCCCATAGGCCACTTACCCAGAGCCTCAGGAGAGTAAGTCTCCAACTTTTCTCCATCAACAGGGAGTCTCCAGTCAGCAACAACATCACACCTAGTGAAATATGTGAGGCAATACAAATAAACACTCATTCACTCACTCAGTCTCTCATTCATTCATTCATTCTGTCAACAAATATTTATTGAGCATTTATTATGTGCCAGGTGCTCCGTGAGACACAGAGTGATAAACCAACCACTTATTGGCTTCAGGAACCTGACCAAGGTCAGTAGAAGAAACAAAAGACCTGCATTCCGCCACATTCTCACTCACATGTTTGGATTTACACATTGGTACAAAATGCCCAATCCCCCGCCCCTCTCTCCTATTCCACTTAGACTTCCACCAACCCAGCTCCAGTGAGGGTACATTCCTCAGAGTTGTCTGTACTCCCCCTAAGTGGTACTGTATGGCTATCCTCTTCTAGATCTAAATTAGCTTGTCCACGCACTACCTCCTATTACTACATTGTTATCACATGTGCAGCAGTGGATGTGCTGGGCTGCTTTGCTCTCCTGGTGATAACCCTAAAGCCAAGGGTGTGCCAACCATAGTATGCTTCTGTGATTAAACCCTGCAAACAATCAGATATTTACTTTCTGTATCATCCTACAGATGCCAAATTATATTTAACTGGTTTATCCCTTTTTAGTTTCTAACCAAGACTTGTTTCTCTTTCTAACCAAGTAGATAAAACAGATCTACTTATTTTTTAAAAAACCTATAGAGAACCAAGTCGACTTCTGGTTCTGAACCGAGACGAAGTAGATGCGCTTCTCCCTATTCCTCCTACTAAGTACAGCTAAAAGCCTTGGACAATATGTCTAAAACAAGCATATGTAGACCCTGAAAGGTGGAGAGAAGGCAGACTGGCTAGGGACCTAAGGGATAACACAATGGTGAGCTCCTTGAGTTTTCTTTTTGTCTTGTATATCTCAGACTGAGTGCTGGAGAAGCCAGCAACCTAGAAATGCTATTGGGAGCAGATTAAACAACAACAAGAAAGCTTTTGCTCCCTAGCTAAAGGACCAGAAAAGAGCAAGAAACTAGTCCACAGTAAACATCTAAACAATAACCACCCAACTCCGGCCAAACACTACAGGAAAAAATATGGCCCCTTTCCCCACCCCATCAGTAAAGGCCAAGTGGGGAGCCTATAGTTCCACCCTAGCCAGGCACCTAAGAAGGCACCCCCTACCCTATCCTCTCCCCTGCCAGAATGGTATCAGAGAAGACGCAACGGAGAGCGAGGACTTCCATTTCTGTCAGGTGATAACACACTCTCCTCCACCTCATGTTGGTGTCAGTAGAGGCCACGTGGGGATCCTGGACTTTCACCCCTACCCAGTGGTAATGAGTCAACCCTACCCTCCCTCCTACGATGGCAATAGAGGAGACTGGGCAGAAGTTAAAACTTTCACTGCCATCCAGCAGTCATGAAGCCTTCTCCAGTTCCAGCGTCAGTGAAGGCTGTGTGAGGAGCAATAACAAGGCACCCCTCCCTCTCCCAGACAAGCTGTTATCAGTGGAGCCCTGGTGGGGAACCTGAAATCCCATCCCACCTCTGCCCAACAGTAACAAGCCACCTCTCTCTCCTGGGGTGCTGAAACTGAGGAGGGGACCTGGACATTCACTCACCTGGCAGTAATGAAGTGACATCCTCCTTCCCTCACTGGCACAGTGTCAGAAGATTTAACTAAGATCCGTTATCTCATAACACAATACCCCAAATGCCTAGGATATAAGTGAAAATCATTCATCATACCAAGAACCAGGCAAATGTCAACCTGAATGAGAAAAGACAATCAGCAGATGCCAACACTGAGAAGACTGGAATTATCTGACAAATTTTAAAAGTCATCATAAAAACCCTTCAACAAGCAACTGCAAACCAACTAGAAACAAAAAATAAAGTCTTGGGCTTCCCTGGTGGCGCAGTGGTTGAGAGTCCGCCTGCCGATGCAGGGGACACAGGTTCGTGCCCCGGTCCGGGAGGATCCCACATGCTGCGGAGTGGCTGGGCCCGTGAGCCGTGGCCGCTGAGCCTGCCAATCCGGAGCCTGTGCTCTGCCTGTGCTCTGCAATGGGAGAGGCCACAGCAGTGAGAGGCCCGCGTACCGCAAAATAAATAAATAAGTAAAGTATCAGGAAAGAAGCAGAATATAAAAAAGAGCCAAGTGGAAATTTTTAGAACTGGAAAATGCAATTAGGAAAAAAGTTTAATACAATGGATAAGCTCAACAGCAAAATTGAGAGTACAGAGGTAATAAGCAGTGAACTTGAAGATAGAACAATAGAAATCACCCGATCTGAATAAGAGAGAAGATAGACAGAAAAAAATAACCCTCAGGGACCTAAGGGACTATAACAAAATATTTAACATTCATGTTATCAGAATCCTAGGAAAGGAGAAAAAGGGTAGGGCTGAAAAAGAAATGACTTAAAATTTCCCAGATTTTGCCAAAGATATAAACCTAGAGATTTAAGAAGCTGAATGAATCTCCGAGAGGATAAATCTAAAGAAATCTACACTCAGGCACATCACAACAAACTTCAGAAAACTAAAGACAATTTAAAAACTTAAAACTAGTGAGAGAGAAAAGACACATTACTTGTGGGGAAAACAGTTCAGATGACAATGGTTTATTAGAAACCATGGTGCCTGGAAGAAACTGGCATGACACTTTTTAAGTACTGAAGGAAAAGAACTGTCAACCCCTAAATCTATATCTGGTGAAATTATCCTTCAGGACAAAGAAAACTCAAGACATTCTCAGGTGAAGGAAAAATAATAAAATTTGTCAGGAGCAGACCAACCCTAAAAGAATGGCTAAAGGAAGTTCTTGAAACAGTAAGGAAGTAAAGGAATCTTGGAACATCAGGAAGGAAGGAAGAGCAAAAATATGGAGATATATATAATATTATATATGTACTTTTCTGTTTCTCTTTTATATATTGATATATATATAAACTCTTTCTTTCTCTTGAGTTTTCTAAATTATATTTGGTAATTTAATCAAAGAGTATAACTGTAAGGCCAGCAGGTCCGGGGAAGGGCCCAGGGAGCCAGATGGAACCCCTGCCAAAGTGGCTGATGCAACCGACACCTGACATTGCCACAACACCCGAGAGATTACCAAAAAAGGGCTGCTTCACACAGCAAGCACCACCCCTGCGTCCACCCCTATAAATTTTGTTCGTGCCCACACCCGGGCACGACTTCTCTGGCCCCTTTCTCTCGGACCGGTGAACCTCGCCCGGGAGCGTTCCCAAATAAAGCTTGTTTAAGCTCTCCTCCATTTTTGGTGCCGTTCCTTACAATAACATTGTCTGATGTGGTTCTAAATACATGTAGAGAAAATATTTAAGACAATCATATTTAAAACAAGGAGAGAAAGGAATATTAAAGGAGGTTAGGTTTTTACTCAAATTAGTAAAATGTCAGTACCAGTAGACTGTGATAAGTTATGTATGCATAAAGTAATATCTAGAAAAACAACTAAAAATCTATCTATATAAAGAGATATATTCAAATATCAATACACTATAAGTCAATCAAAATAGAAATCCTAAAAAATGTTCAAGTAGTTAAAAGGAAGAAAAAGAAAACAAATGAAAAACAGAGGCAAAAAATAAAATGGCAGACATAAACTCTAACATATCAATTATATTACATGTAAATGGTCTAAATACATCAATTAAAAGACAGAAATTAGCATAGTAGATTTTTTAAAAAAACAAACATGATCCAACTATATACTATCTACAAGAAATTCACTTCAAATATAATGATATAGATAGGTTGAAAGAAAAGAATGGAAAAGAATATACCATGCAAACAATGATTAAAAAAAATAAAAAGCAGGAGTTGCTACATTAATATCAGATAAAATAGCATACTAGCTTTATTTGTAATAGCCCCAAACTGGAAACAACTCAAATGTCTTTCAATAGGTGAAAGACAAACTGATACATCCATACAATGGAATATAACTCAGCAGTTAAAAAAAAAACACACACACAAAAAAGGCCAACTACTGATATATGCAAGAACTTGGATGGACCTCAAGGCCATTATGCTGAGTGGGAAAAAAAGCCAATCTCAACAGGTAACATACTATATGATTTCATTTATACAACATTCTCATAATGTTGATATGGTGGTGGTTTTTTGATGGTGGTGGTGGTGATGGTGGTGGTTTGTTGATGGTGGTGGTTTGTTGATGGTGGTGGTTTGTTGATGGTGGTGGTGGTGATGGTGAGGATGACAATGATGTTGGGATGAAGGCGATATGATGATGATGGTTATGATGATGGGGATGACAGTGGGAGAAGAGAAAAAACCTGTACTGAGCACCTACCCTATGGCAGGTTAAGCTCTGTTCTAGCCATTTTCCAGGCACTATTGATCTGAATCCTCATATCAACCATATTGTTAGCGCAGTTCACAGATAAGGAACTAGAGACTCAAAGAGGTTAAGTGACTTACCCAAAGTCACCTGGCTCAATTCCACATCTGTCCAACTGTGGACCATTAGCTCTCAACCTGAACCATCCTTGGTGAGTGGGATACAGATGGAGCTGTGCCAGAACCCAAGACTTGGCTTCTACCCAGAAAGAACTTTTTCTGGTCTACCACCCTCTGCAGCTTCCTGATCCACGCCCTTGATTCATTCACTCAGGAGCAAATGTTCACTGTGCCCAGCCTTGGGGCTAGGACACTGGAGTGGCTCACAGAGTCCCTTTCCTCCAGAGACCCTCAGGTGGTGTCAGGTGAGTTGGGGAGAGTGTCACATAAACAATTTACTCCAAAACTTGGTGACAAGAACCACACTCAAGGCGACAGGAGCACCAATAGAGAGTGACATTCCACCAGGGACAGGCACAGAAAGCTTCACAGAACAAGTGACTTTGAGCTGGTTTTGAGGGATGAATAGGAGTTTGAGGATAAGGTAACAATGGCAGAGGGAACTGCCAGAGCAAAGGCACGAGGGAGGAGAAGAAAATCTGTCCAGGGAATGATGTGGCCAAAGTAGAGGGTCCCTGGAGTGGTGGGAAGGGGCTGGATTACAAAAAGGCCCTGAATGCCAACCTAGGCTGTTTAGACTTTCCCCAGAGAGAGCGGAGAGCCATGGAAGGGTTTCAAGCTGGGGAGTGAGACAATCAGGTTTGTGTTTTCAAAAGGCCAGCACTTGTGGCAGTGGCATGGAGATTGGATTAGGCAGGGTGGGCAAGAAAGAATCTGGAGAGAGGCCTGGAGTGGGTCTGGGCCTCCTTACCCTGGTAGGTGGCAAGGGAAGAGTACTGAAACACCCAGCTTGTATATGTCTCCAGCCATCCTTTCCAAATCCCTTTCTCTTACTACTTGTCTTTCATCTGAGCAACCTGACACCCTAGGTGGAGGCATTGGATGCAGGTTAAGTGCCTGGATTCTAAAGACAAACCCAGGTTCTGCCACTTAGCAGCTGAGTGACCCTGGACATGCAGCTTAACCTCTCTGAGCCTCAGTTTCCTCGTCGGAAAAATGGATCATCGTAAAGTTGAATAAAATAACATATGAAAGTGTTTAGTCCCGTGCCTGGCATAAAATCAGTACTTGGTAAACGCTGATGATTGTCCCCAGTTGATAAATAAAGAAACTGAAGCCCAGAAAGGTGCTGTGACAAAGTTATGGAGCTGGGGAGCGTCCGAGCTGGGGGCGCGGACTGGGTCTTCCCGCTGTCTCTGTGCTTGACTTTCATCGTATTTCTCCTGTAAATGGCCCCCACAGTGCCCTCAGTTTCCTGCTCTGTACTATGGTATGAGGGACCCTCCTGGTGCCAGGGGTCAGGGACAAGGAAATTGGCCAATGCCCTAAGTATCAGAAGGGAGAGAGCAAGGGCAGCCCCGGTGGGCCCCGTGGGTATAGCTACCTCTCCTTTACACCCCAGTCACATCTTTCACTGTCATCTGGCCTTGATCCTGAAACCCTGCCCTGGCTCCTTCAATATGGCAGCATTCAGCGGACACAGGAGGGGACTCCTCTGCCCTCGCCTTCCTCCAGGGCAGACAAAACTCCCCAACCCAGGAGCAGGACTTCCCTGGGAGCCAAGATGAAAACTTGGTCTAAAATTGCTCTTGCTTGGGAATCGAGAGCTCTGGGTTCGAGTCCTGGCTGTGCCTCTAACTCAGTGTGACGTGCATATTTTCCTTCTAGGGACCTCAGCATCCCCATCTCAGAGTGAGTGGGTCAGACTCTAAGCATTCTAAGTGGCCTCCCACCTACGTCCTCTAACTCCTTCTGACTGCGTTCCGCCCTCCTCCCTCTTCTGCTCTCCCTGCTTTCCTCCTTCCAAGCCTCCAACCTGCCCACTGCTCCCATGGTCTTTGCTCAGCCTGCCTGGGGCTCCCAGAGTCCAAGGGACACAGACCCCAGCCGATCATCTCCCTGGCTGGTAAGAGCCCCACTTATTGGCAGGGTGCCTCCCAAAGCCAAGGATGCCACCCCGCCCTCCCACTCAGGGTCAGCGGTGCCCAAAGAAAACCCCTGAGCTAACTTCAGAGGTTGGCCAGAGCCGGGGTTTAAAAATACAAGCGCCCATGAACCCTCAGTGCCAACTGCCCACACAGCCTGCAGGCTGTGCTACCCACCACACAGATGCCACTGTGGCCACCGTGGGTGGCACGAAGGGAACGACAGGGGGTGGGGAGTCCAGAAAGGCCTGGGGGTGGCTGGTGACGGGGACGGACATTCCTCAGAGCCCAGACTGCAGAACGAGGCTGTTTACACCATCTGGCCATAGCTGGTTCTCTGGACTCCGGAGAGAAGCAGGCCAGTTCTGTGCAGGCTCACAGTGTCGGGGGCTCTGGAGTTTGACAAGCCTGGAATCAAATCCTGGTTTGGCCACTGAATTAGCTGTGTGAGTTTGGGCAGGTCACTTGCCCTCTCTGAGCCTGAGCCCCTATCTGTAAAATAGGGATAATAAAAGTACACCCTTCTTAGGGCTCTTTATCACAGGGCCTGACCAATCAGTGGTAGTTGGCGTCCTTGTCACTATTATTATTAGGCGGGGCTGCTCTCTGCTGGGGCTCAATGAGGGAGCAAGGGAAAGAGCTGGGGATGAGATGTCCTAGCATCACTCTGCTGCCCACCTCCAGAACCTCAAAAGTCCAGGCACATCAGGCACCCACGAAGCTGAAAGTGGAACCCATCTTCCTGCTAGGCAGATAGGCAAAGCAGGGCCCAGAGAGAGAATGTACCCGGCTCAAGCAAGCTGGCAATCGCAGGAGTCAGAACCTAGAAATCTGGGGCTCCCTCTCCAAGGTGAGAGAAACAGCAGCCCTAAGCACTGGGAGGACCCCTAGAGATGACCCAAGTCACCCCTCCTTGGTTTTCCAGAAAAGGAAACGGAGGCCCAGAGCAGGGAAGGGATTTGTCCAATTCGTGAAAGAGCTGGGACCGAGGTGAGGATTCCTGACTCACTGACCAGTGCCATCTCACTCCGTCCCACAGCCTCGCCCTCCCCTCTCCCACCCCGCCCTGGCCGCAGTTCTCAGTCCCAGGATGGGCAGCCGATCGGTGTGGGAGCAGGAACCCGGCCCAGCTCGCGAAGTTTCTGCTGGGGGCTGCGAGCAGGGGCTGGGGGCACTGCTCCGTTCCCCCAGTCCCACCAGGGCCTGCTACATCCTTACATAACCCGCTTCCGATTACATAATCTGCTGCTTTCCAGAATGGGCGCTCTGGGAGCAGATCTGAGCGTGGGGAGAGACCATGAGCTGCGTCCATATGAAAATAGGGTCATTACCAGCGCTCAGGCTCCAGTGCCAGCTAATGGCCTTCCCGCCTTGGCCTGGGGCCTGCCAGTCTCCCCCGCAGGCCCCAGGGAAGAAAGGCCCAGTTAGGACTGGAGCTCCATGCCAGGGCAGAGTGCAGAGAGAGGTCACTGCCTGCAGGGGTGAGGCTGGATTCTGTTGCTCCAGCATCCAGGTGGGCACTAGCCCGCAGACTCCAAAGTCCCAGGCAAGTTTAGCAGCCCTAAAGAATTCCCTGGAGGAAAACCTAGAGGCAGGCACATTTAGGGGCTGTGGACTCTGGAATCTCAGGTCTGAGTTTGAGTTGGATTATCTTGATCACTAGCCAAGTAACTACAGACACATCCATCTACTTCTCTGCATCTTGGTTTCCTTATCTGTAGAATGTGATGACTAAATGGACTGGCCTCATTGGTTACTGCTAATATTAAATAAAATCCTGACTCACAGGGGCCTAGTGCAATGCCTGGCACCAGATAAGTGCCCATTTAGCAGATGAAAAAACTGAGGCCCAGACAGGTGATGTGACTTTAGGGGTACATATCTCGGAACAGGAAAGCTGCAATCAGAGAGAGGACCCATCCTGTGCTAGGCACACGCTTTACATATATTGGCTGGGCTACTCCCCAAAACAACCTTATGGGATAGGTACTATTATTCCTCCCATTTGACAGATAAAGAACCAGGCTAACAGGGGTTAAGTGACATCCTCAAGGCACACATTTAGGAAAGGGAAGATCCAGGATCTGAACTCAGACATCTGGCTTCAGAGCACTGGAGCAAGGAGCAGTTAAGCTGGACAGAAGTCAGGAGGGACACCCCTACTCTTGTCACCGTCTTCTAGAAACAACAGGCACCCTCCACTTTCCCTGTCTCCAGCCATTGCTGTGCTATGTGACCTTGGCGGAGTCAGCTGACCTCTTGGGCTCTCATCTCCACATCTGAAGCAGGAAGCCTGATCCCTGGGCTAACAGTTACCAGGGTTATTGTGAGGGCGCACTATGATAACGGGTTGTAAACTGCTTTTCAGCAGAGAAAGTACTGCACAGCTGCAGACGGCTCCTCACTTCCCCAGCCTTCAACTCCCTCCGACTCAGCAGGAACAGCTAATGGACACACATCAGGGGCCTCTCAGCATCTCTGGCTATTCAAACAAACACCCCTCCCCTCTACCGTCCCTGGTCTGGGCTGCCCTTTGGAAAGCTTCCAGTCTTCTCTCTAGCTTCTCTCTAGAGCTAGAATGGATCAGGCTGGACATCTGAGTCGCCACCTACTTGCCTTTCTTTAAAAAAGCATTCATTTCAGCTGAGCCCCCAACTATGTGCTTCATGGGTGCCTTTACAATCTTCACAATGACCTCCAGGCAGCTGGGATTCATCTCCCCCATTTTACAGATGAGGACACTAAAGCTCAGAGAGGGAAAGTCATTTGCCTGGGGTGACACGGCTGTCAACCCGGTAGAGCCAGGATTCAAAATCTGTACTCCCTGGCTACAAAGTCCACACTCTTAACTGCCTCACTAACCCACTTCTCCGTGAAATGGGTCGTGTTATGCCCATTTTGAAGAGGAAGATGCTCAAGAGGGTTAAGGCACTTGCCCAAAAAGCCCAGAAGAAGAACCGGGCTGCAGACTCAGGGCTGTCTGGTTCAGTAGCCTTGCTCCTTCCCTGCCGCTCTGCGTCGTGACCTGGATGCATAGGTGGGAGCTGTAACAGGCAGCCCTCGGGAGAAGCCAGGCTAGGTGGACACCATGAGGGCTGATGGGGAAGCAGTTTGTCCAAGCCACAGGACAAAGGAGTGCCAGAGCTAGCACCGGGCCAAGTCATGTCCCTCTCTGGACCTCAGTCTCCCCAAGTGTAAAAGAAGCAGCAGAACCTGGTTTGCTCGGGGAGACCCCTTAAGGGCCCCACAACTGCAGGAGGCTGTGTCCTGAGCCGAAGCCCTGAGAATCCCCTGGGAGTGTGGTTAACCCCAAATGCTGAGCCGCACCCCAGGGATTTGATTTAATAGGACAGGGAAGGGGCCTGGGAACCTGAATTTGTTATATCCACCATGATCACCTCTCCCACCCCCATCCCAAGCTTCCACCATCAGCCAAGTCTGAGTATCCCAGTCTAGGACAATTTTCCCAAGGCTGGGTGGGATCCAGTCCCCTGCATGCCCTCACAGAGGTCCCAACTAGGGTGGGCAGTGGTACTCAAGGAGCCATGGAGGTCTGGGATAGGTCAGGGCTGGCATCGAGGGGTCTCTACTGTAAACCACAGCTCGGAACCAGGGCCTGGTAGAATTCTAGATGCTGGGTTGGGGCGAGACCTTGAGATGTCCCCATCCTCTTATTTGACTAATTCCTCATTTAGCAAACACCTATTACTAGCTACGATGTGTCAGAGACATTTTTAGGTGTTGGGGGTACAGCAGTGAATAAGGCAATGTCCTTTCTCTTGGGATGCTTCCATGCTGGTGGGGAAGAGAGTCACAGCAGACCGGCACAGCCCTCTGCAGCTCCCAACAGCCTTCCCCATCAACGTCCCCCTTAAATATGACCCTAACCATAAGCTGGGAGCTTACCCCCTTTTTACAGATGAGTCACTGAGGCTTAAAAGCCATTTCAACAGCCTGTCTCTCTACCCTAAGCAGGCAACACCACCATGCCTCCCAACCAACCCCGTGCGTGTCTGCCTCTGTGCAGAACTTTCCCTGTTGCCACGGCAACCCCCCTGGGGAGGCCTGCCCTACTTTGCATCCCTGGCATAGAGCAGGCGGCCTCACCCCACCCCCTAAGACAGAAAGATGGGGTTTATCCCACTCACAGAGAGAACTGGTCCCACTGGGGGAAGAACTGGCTTTCTCATTCAGACGTGTAATCAACGTGGAGCAGAACCAACAATGCCCCAGGGACCAAGCCAGGAGACATAAGTCGTGGTCCTGCCCTTAGAGAGCATACCACCTGAGCGGAGAAGGCTGACAACTAACCATGCACTAGTACAGTAAGGGGTAGAACAATGGTGATGGTGAGAGTAGCTAAGTGCTAGGTGCAGTTCTAAGCCCTTCCACATATTAACTCATGTAATCTTCCCATTAACTCTTGGGGTAGATGTCAATGCTATCCTCACTTTACAGATGAGGCAAATGAAGCTCAGAGAGGTTAAGAAACTTGCCTAGGGTCACACAGCTGAGAAGCAGCAAAGCCAGAAGTAGGACTGAGGGAGATCCCAAGCCACACTCGGGTACGTATGCAAGGAAGGGGCCCCTAACTCGATCAGACTGGTCCAGGGTGGGTTGCTGGGGAAAGCATCTGTCCTCAAAAGTGATCTCAACGGGAGGACGTGAGGATGGGGATGGGAACAAGGTGGAGCAGGGGCTCTAAGAGCTGCCTGACTGCTGGGAAAGACCCAGTACTGGGGGGAGTGGCCTGGTTCTCCTATTCCTGCCTCATGGGGCTCAGCTGGGCCTTGGGACATGTGAATTAAGAAAAGAAAATGCAATGGAAGGTGGAAGTTTTAGAGAGGCTGGTTCAGGAGCCTCGGGGCACTGGCCCCCTGAGAAAGCTGAAATGCTCCCAGAGGCTCCCAAGGGGGCAGCTTCACACCACACGTTCATCTTCACACCCTACACTTATTGGCCTATGCGAGAAGGAAAGGCCCAGTTTAGGGACTGGCTTAATCCTTGCAGCGCCTGAAAAAACAGACTATAACCACCAAGTCTGTGGAGTGGTTATGAGTGTGGATTGTGGAGTTGACTGCCTGGGTTCAAACCCCAGCCCTCCTATGTCCTAGCTGTGGGAACCCAGGCAAGTTATATAACCTCCCTGAGCCTCAGTTTCTACATCCAGGAAAATGGGGATAATAATACAGTCTCACATATATATGTCATAGTGTCATCGCAAGGGCTCAATTGTTAATACCGCCAAGTTAACAGTGCCTGGCACACAGGTGTGTGTAACCATCAGCTGTCGTGATTATCTTTGTGGCACGTGGATGCACGCAGGTCTATATTTTTACACATGCATGTGGGTGTACAAGCCTGTGCACATGGTGGATGCACACCCAAGACAGAGCAGCCCTCTCTATGCCAGCACGTGTGTACATCTACCCACTCAAGTGGACACCCACTGTGAGTGGGAAAGGGATGCAGCTAAGGCTCAGGACGTGGACAGGCGTTGTGTGCCTGCAGGGAGGCAAGCGCGCGTGCCAGGCCTGTGCACGCCCGTCTCCATGTGAAAACATGCCTTCCTGTGCGCACACCTGGGCCTGCATATGTGGTGGGCACATGTGGCTGACCCGTGGTACATAGACGTGTTTTGATTTATGTTAAGGTGAGGAAGGAACTGGCTGATTTGTCTCCTGGAACCATGGTGAAAGAAGACATCTCAGCTCTGGAAAGCACAGGTCAATCAGTAGGGGGAGAAAAAAAAAAGGTGCTTAAGGTATAAACCTCCTCCCACAGGCCCCAGAGAGTGTTAAAGCCATACTTCAGGAAAGAAACACATGAGGAAGACTAAAGGCAGCAGCACACAGAGTGGGAATCGAGAGGCGGCCAAGTGCTTTCCTGTTTTCCCAGACAGGAGGCGGTCCCTGAGGAAGCCACACCCCTTTGGAAATAAGCAAAGGCCTGTCCAGGCTCTGCTCAACCTCAACCAATGGAGGAAATGACTCTTCTTGGGAGAAAAAAATATCCCACTCATCCCCACCATTGCCTTGGACCTCTCCTCGAGAGAAGAGATTAAGAAAAGGCTGCTCTCTATTTACAATAGCCAGGACATGGAAGCAACCTAAGTGTCCATAGACAGATGAATGGATAAAGAAGATGTGACACATATATACAATGGAATATTACTCAGCCATAAAAAGAAACGAAATTGAGCTATTTGTAGTGAGGTGGATGGACCTAGAGTCTGTCATACAGAGTGAAGTAAGTCAGAAAGAGAAAAATACCATATGCTAACACATATATATGGAGTCTAAAAAAAGTGGTCCTGAAGAACCTAGGGGCAGGACAGGGATAAAGACGCAGATGTAGGGAATGGTCTTGAGGACATGGGGAGGGGGAAGGGTAAGCTGGGACGAAGTGAGAGAGTGGCATGGACATATATACACTACCAAATGGAAAATGGATGGCTAGTGGGAAGCAGCCACATAGCACAGGGAGATCAGCTCGGTGCTCTGTGACCACCTAGAGGGGTGGGATAGGGAGGGTGGGAGGGAGATGCAAGAGGGAGGGGATATGGGGATATATGTATACATATAGCTGATTCACTTTGTTATAAAGCAGAAATTAACACACCATTGTAAAGCAATTATACTCCAGTAAAGATGTTAAAAAAAAAAGAAAAGAAAAGGCTGCTTAGCAAGACCCCTCTTGGGAGATTGTCCTCAAGCAAGGCCTCCCCCCTGGGGGATGGGGAATAGGGGAGGAAGAGGGTGTCTGTGCCCTAAACTGTCAGTAGTCATTCAAGACCACAAGCCCAAGTAGCACAGAGGAAAATAGATCCCAAATTGAGGAGGACTCCCTTCTGTTTATTCAGCACTTTAGAATTCTCAAAGGTATCATTTCAGGAATCCTCACCACATACCTCTGCGGTTCAGAGAGGTTCTGCAGTTTGCTCAAGATCACACAGCATTTCATCTATAAAGTTATGTCTGATTCCACATCTCCTGACATTTTCTTTACATCACAGCACTGCCCAAATGTAATATACCAACAGCAACATTAGTAGTAAAATAGCATGGGACCAATCTCAAGGAGTGAACCGGGACAAAACCAAAAGGCAGGAAATAGGGGCTCCTTGTGCAGTTAATTGTCCAAGGGTCTTAGGAGAGAGGAGAGCGCAGATGGCCTGGGGTGGTGAGAAAATACTCTGTGGAGGATGGGGGGCTTTTGTGGCCTTAAATGGTAAGTAGGGTTTGGATAAACTGTGAGTATGGGGGCCCCAGGCAGGAAGGACATCACCAGCAAAAGGGCAGAGACTAGAAGGAGATCGGTGTGTTGGCAGTGGGGGCAGGGGCAGGGATGGGCACTCGCTGGTCTAAAGGAGGGAATTTTTTTTTAGCAGAAGGGAAGAATGAAGTGGGATGGACTGGATGGCCCCAATCCTAAACAGGGGACCCAGGTGAGACAACCATGAGCTTCCTGCCCTGTCCAGGCCCAAGGTGATACAAGACATTCAGCAGTTACTTAATATCTTTCTGAATGGATGGATGTATGGATGCATGTATGGATGCATGGATGTGGATGATGGATGGACAAATTATGAACTAATAATATGAAGTGGGAGAGGTGAGGGTGACAGCAAGGGCTCTGGGCTGGGAATTGGGAGCTTGAAATTCAGGTCCCTGCTCTGCCACTAATCAACCATCTGAGGGATGTCTCTGGGCCTCAGTTTCTCCATCCGTAGAACCCAGATGATTCTCAAGAGTCCTCCACACATGACAGTCTATGACTCTGTAGACAGAAGCAGGCCTCAGGCAAGAAAGCCTACTCATGTAGCGCCGCCCCCAGTGGGCCATGCCTACTGTTTAAGGACACAGCCACTGTGGGGGAGAGCCTAACCTGGGGGTCAGGGAACCTGGGTTTTGGCCTCTGGCGCTCATCGGCTGTCACTCCCCCTCCCTGGACCACAGTTTCAGCAGATGTAGTCCAGCATCTTAGGATTCTAGGAGGCTTGTCTCACACAATCTATAGAGTGAAAAGCCCAGCCCCACCCCCCTGTTAGCCCACTTAGGAGGTTAAAGCAACTTGGGAAAAGCGCTTATTTTCAGCTCCTGGAATTACCCTTCACTCTCCTGGCAGATGAATGGGGCAAAACAGAGACTGTTGTTGCATTTAAATGGAGCAAGGCTGGCGGAAGTTTATGAGATTTGAATACACTTTTTGGCTGCTTTTGAATATTCATTTGCCCAAGAGAGTGTCAGGCAGCCATATCCATGGGCCCAGAGGGAGGTTATTTGAGGTTGGGGAAAAGGGAAGCACAAAGACAGGTTTGGCAGGAATCCCTGCTCATCAGGCTCTCAGGAGCTAACTGTGGTTTTCCACCAGCTAAAATGTCACAGGCTCAGAGTAAATTCTGGGAGTTGATACACCCCACGGTCACTGTTGCCATAGCAACTGCCTCCCTGTAACCATGTGTACAGGCAGATCACAGCAGAAAAGACAAGTCCAAGGAGATGAATGATGGGGAGCCAGCCCAGGACTCCAGCAGGCCCCCAGAGTTCAGAAATACATCCCAGAATTCCCTAGGCTTCTGAAACATTCCCGAGAATTCTGAAACAGAGCCCAGAGTTTTGGAACAAGCCTAGAATTCTGAAATCTATCCTCGAATTACAAAATATTTTCCCCAAGGTCCAGAACTCACTCTAGACATCCAAAGAATGCCCTCTATTTCTGGCAGTCTGGGCACACTATCCCGGCAGCACCCCTAAATTCTAAAACATGCCCCAAAATAAATTCTCCTCCCTTTTCTGTCTGAACTGCAAGGACTGTGGGGTGCTCAGGGCTCACGTTGGAGAAGAGGGTCAGGGGATGACCTGTAGGATTGAGAAGATGACCCTGTCCTTGTCACTTGGGAAATGCAGACCATCACAGACATGCCCGTGACACGCCAGCCCTCATAGCCAAAGGGGGCTCCCCCGGCCCGGCACTTCCAGTGCTTTTCATGGTGTGCCTTGTTCTCTGCAGTGGGGATGAGTTGACACTGAGTCATCCCCATTCTCTGCTGAGGTCCCTGGGTGACCATTAGCACATTAATCCTGGGGCCTGCGGGGAGGGAACCAAACTGGAGGGCTGCCCCAAAGGCTCCTCTTGGCCCAGGCAGCCTGAGGTGCGGAGCAGCTGAGCTGTGAAGACTTACTCTCTGGGCCTGGGATATGGGCTGTCCACAAGCCTGACCCTCCCCAACCATCCCCGCCAACACAGTCCTCCAGGACAATTCCTCCTGGAACAGAGCATCATCCCCATAAGCTGATGGGAAACTTCAGTTTATCTTAGCCTCTTCCTTCTTCCTTTCCCTCCATATGAGCCCACTGCCAGATCAGCTCCCTTCTTTTCTTTTTTTTTCCAAGATGTTGGGGGTAGGAGTTTATTAATTAATTAATTCATTTTTGCTGTGTTGGGTCTTCGTTTATGTGCGAGGGCTTTCTCTAGTTGTGGCAAGTGGGGGCCACTCTTCATCGCGGTGCGCGGGCCTCTCACTATCGCTGCCTCTCTTGTTGTGGAGCACAGGCTCCAGACGTGCAGGCTCAGTAGTTGTGGCTCACGGGCCTAGTTGCTCCGCGGCATGTGGGATCCTCCCAGACCAGGGCTCGAACCCGTGTCCCCTGCATTAGCAGGCAGATTCCCAACCACTGCCCCACCAGGGAAGCCCCAGCTCCCTTCTTAGTTCCCTTTCTCTCCTGAATCCCATCCCTCTCTCCATCCCCGCTGCCATGGCCCAGGCCTCATCGTCTCTCAGCCTCCTCCCCAGTCTCCCTGCCTCCATTTCTGCCTTCTCCCTCTTATAGCCCACATGCAAGGCCCTGACGATTCCACTGTCCCACTCAAAGCTTCAGTGCGGACCGCCACACATCACGAATCAGGCACAAGCATCCCACCTTAGCACACAAGACCCTCTGATAGCTGGCCGTGTCCAACATTTCCTGTTTAATCTCCCCTGGGTCCTGCCAACCTGGGTGGCTCACAGTTGTCTGAAGAAGGCCCACATCTCCCACCTCCTCGCTGCTCCGTGGCCTCTGCTTCTCTTCCTCCTCAAAGCCTCTTTCCATCAGCTCTAAAGCTCCAAACCAATTTAAGGGCCACCTTCTCGGAGACAACTGCAATCAGCTTTCACTTTGTCCTTCTCTGAAACCCCAGCACTTCTTGGCTGTACCGTGGTTTTGGAGTTGGCTACGGATGGTCAGAGCTGCTAGGAGAGCCTTAGAGATACCCAAGTCCAAGTCGTCTTCAAACTGGGCTTTGTGACACCCCAATGGGGGGGCAGGGAGGGACCTCAAAGACGGTGGGAGGTTGGAGGTCGTGAGGGGGTGGTCCAGCCAGTGGGGTACACAGCCCTCCACACCAGAGCAGCGTCACCTTCACTGTTTTAGATAATCGTTTATTCGTTCATCAGGGAAAGATTGAGTACCTTCACTGTGTTTGCTGCTATGAATAGAGCAGTAAAAGAGACGAAGTTATCCTCGTGCAACTTGTAAGCTAGTGGGGAAAAGAGACCATAAACGTGTTAACAAATAAAGACACAAGGAAATATCAAGCAGTGATAAGTGCTGAGGACACAGTAAAATGGTGATTGGGTACAGAATGACTGGGGGGTGCAGGACATTAGACAAGCTGAGGGAGTAACATCTGAGCTAACTCCCAACTGACAAGAGAAGCGCCAGCTGCGCACAGAGCATTCTAGGGGAAGGGTAGTCATGCAAAAGGAAAAGTCAGTGCAAAGGTCCTGAAGCAGAAACAAGCTTGCCATCTTTAAAAAAACAAACAAACAAACAAAAACCACAAAGGGGAGTAGTAACCAAGGGCCAGAGCCTTCCAAGAGGAGACTTCCGTAGCGCATTCCACTTGGGGAAATTGGGTTTTGCTGCTTAAAAAAATATAAAGCCCACTGACCTAGTCTAATCCTGCCACTTCACAGAAGAACCAATGTTTCCAGGGATTGCCCAAGGTCAAACCATTAGCTGGTGGCAGAGCTGGGACCGACACTCAGGTCTCGGGACCCTGCCCCAGGCATCACCTGTCCCCCTGGTGAGCAGTGCAGCACCTCCAACCTCTGCTTCTCCCAGCGCCTTGGCCGACCCTGCTCTCTGCCCCCATGCCCCCGGGGAACAGGTGAGGAGCCTGAATGAGGTAATGTGTCCCAGGCCAGCCCAGCTCCAGGGAGCAAGCAGCCAGCCAAATAAAGGCTTTATTGGATTTGTTAAATGCGCATCCTGTGGCCAAGGGCCTCCTGGCACCAGACAGCATCACGGAGGGGAAAAAAAAAAGCAGACGTTGAAATTAAAAGGCATTTCATTTCCAGAGCCGAGGCTGACACCGCAGATCGAGAAAGCATCTCTCCCTGCTTTCCTCCCCGCCCTCCTCCCACTTCCCCAGCCTCAGTCAGTGGTGCAGCCCGACTGGCTGGGGTCACAGCTCATATGGTGACGCAGGACCACCTGTGCCACCATCTTGAAGCACCTGGCCCAGGAACCAGGGATCCTGGGGAAGGAAGGACATAAGGGAGGTGGCTGAGAGGTCATTTAGTCCATCTCACTGTCTCAGGGCTTGATTGCCTCCCCCACGGGGGGACAAACCCTTAACCCAGAGCAGGTTGCTCAGGTGAAGGTTGGCACAGGGAGACCATGGAAACCAAACAGACTTGGGCCCCCTCCCTGCCCTTCCCACACCCCCTCTGCAGCCCTGGGCAAGTCACTGGCCCCCTGTGTGCCTCTGTTTCCCCTGCTGTGAAAGAGAGGAAATGACCGTTATGAGGGTGAAATGAGATATTTTGGTATAAAGTTCCTGTGCTTAGTAGGCACCAAACAAATAGAATTTTTAAAGGCGTCTGGAGACCCAGTTCCCCATGTGACCTCCATGAAGCAAGAGGGGTGGAATCTCTCTGTTTTTCCACTCCCCACTCACACAGCCAGACTCTCTCCGGTTTCCCCAGAGCCTCTAGTCAGAGCAAATTATTTGTGTATAAATACATTAAACTGCATATTATTTTCACTGCTTCCCCTGAAGGGTATCACTTGATTTCTCTCTGTTCATTCCTTTCAGAGCAGTCAGGACACTAAGATATTTATATGTAAACAGATGCTGTTCCCCCACCAAGACTGGGGTGTCAGGGGCAGGGGCAGGAAGGGTCTGTGGGAATTGACAAGCATCATAAGAAAACAAGATAGTTTGTAGATTACTTTAGCTGAGACCTTGTCCCTGCCTGCTCTTTTTGATGTTTTTTTTTCCTACAAACATGCAAAGTATTAAATATATTTTGTTCATAAGAACAAACAGGACTTCCCTGGTGGCGCAGTGGTTAAGAATCCACCTGCCAATGCAGGGGACACCGGTTCGAACCCTGGTCAGGGAAGATCCCACATGCCGTGGAGCAACTAAGCCCGTGCACCACAACTACTGAGCCCATGTGCCACAACTACTGAAGCCCGTGTGCCTAGAGCCCATGCTCTGCAACAAGAGAAGCCACTGCAATGAGAAGCCCGTGCACTGCAACGAAGAGTAACCCCCGCTCTCCACAACTAAAGAAACCCCGCGTGCAGCAACAAAGACCCAATGCAGCCATAAATAAATAAATAAAATTTTTCAAAGAGAAAAAGAACAAGCAAAACAGACCCACCTCCTTTCCTCTTGGAGCTTACGTGTCAGGGCTGAGGGACTGGATGGTTAAGTAGATCCATAATCTGTCAAATGACCCAATTTGAGGGATGCTGATAAATGAATCAATGTCAGCCTGCAACATGTCTCAGATGGTGTACCACGGGATCTGTCTTTGGACATTTTCATGAAGGATATGATGATAAAGAGATCCTGGATTCAAGCAAGCTCAGGGAATTCATGCACAGATATTTACAAAGCACCCACTCTGTGACAAGTACTGTTCTAGGCACTAGAGACACAGCCATGAACAAGACAGACCAAAATCTCTTGTCCTCATGGGATTTACATTCTAGTCAAGGGAGATGGATAATCAACCAATAAATAAGTAAAATAAAAAGAATGTCAGGTGCTGATAAGTGCTATGTAAAAATAAAGTGAAAGATAGAGAGTGCTAAGAAGTGGGGTTTGAATTTTTAAAAAGTTGATCAGGGAAGGCCTCACTGAGAAGACATTTCAGCAAAGGCCTGAAGGAGGGGAGGCAAATCAAGCAAACGACCTGGGTGACACAGAGCATTCTGATCAACAGAGAAGCATGTGCAAAGGCCCTGGGGTGGGAGTGAGCTGGGCATGTTCATGGACCAGCAAGGAGGCCAGTGTGGCTGGAGGGACCAAGGGGTGTAGGGTAGTAGATGAGGTCAAAGGGAAAACAAGAAGAGGCCGTTGCAGGGATCCAGGTAGCCAATGAGAGCGCTTAGACCAGGGAAGACACATTGAATAGTGGTTAAGACATAGGCTCTTGAACCTGGTTGCTGGGATCAAGACTTACCAGCTACAGAATCTTGCCATTCATCCCTGAAGAGAGCAGTTCCCAGCATGGGAAGGGTTTAAATGGAGTCTGGGGAATCCTCTGCCTTGGAGCCCAGATTCTACCTTTTCATCTGGAGTCTGCAAATGACCCTGGGTGGCTCTAGTCCCCACCAGAACATCCGAATCTCTGGTAGATCTCCAAGCCTGACCCCAACCCCCAGATGGGTTGGCCCCAGCTCACCTTCTTTCTTCCTGTCTCTGATGAACAGCTGCAGCTGGCAGAGGCCAGCTGTTCAAACCCATCCATCCATCACCACATGTCAATACTGTCAGTCATTCAACAAACTCTTGCTCAGTATGACAGAGGGAGGGAGTCTGACACAGTTCATAAGACAGCCCTCAGAGGAGTCAGATCCCAGCTGTGCCACCTCCAGCTGTGTGACCATAGCTGTGCCTCTTAACCTCTCTGAACCACATTTCCTCATCCTCAAATGGGGAATAAATTAGTACCTACTTCAGGATTGGTGTAAGTGCTCATTAAAAGATGACTAAATGTAAATCAAACCATCATGCTGCATGCCTTAAATTTATACAGTGATGTATGTCAATTATTTCTCAATAAAACTGAGAAAAAGGGAGATTGGTTCAAGATGGCGGAGTAGAAGGACATGCACTCACTCCCTCTCGCGAGAGCACTGGAATCACAACTAACTGCTGAACAGTCATCAACAGGAAGACACTGGAACTCACCAAAAAATATACCCCACATCCAAAGACAAAGGAGAAGCCGCAATGAGATGGTAGGAGGGGCGCAATCACAATAAAATCAAATCCCATAACCACTGGGTGGGTGACTCACAAACTGGAGAACAATTATACCACACAAGTCCACTCACCGAAGTGAAGGTTCTGAGCCCCACGTCAGGCTTCCCAACCTGGGGGTCCGGCAACGGGCAGGGGAATTCCCAGAGAATCAGACTTTGAAGGTTAGCAGAATTTGATTGCAGGACTTCAACAGGACTGGGTGAAACAGAGACTCCACCTTTGAAGGGCACACACAAAGTAGTGTGCACATCAGGACCCAGGGGGAAGGAGCAGTGACTCCATAGGAAACTGAACCAGACCTACCTGTTAGTGTTAGAGGGTCTCCTGCAGAGGCGGGGGATGGCTGTGGCTCACTGCGGGGACAAGGACACTGGCAGCAGAAGTCCTGGGAAGTACTCCTTGGCATGAGCTCTCCCAGAGTCTGCCATTAGCCCCACCAAAGAGCCTGTAGCCTCCAGTGCTGGGTTGCCTCAGGCCAAACAACCAACAGGGAGGGAACTCAGCCCCACCCATCAGCAGATAAGTGGGTTAAAGTTTTACTGAGGGCTGCCCACCAGAGCAACACCCAGCTCTACCTACCACCAGTCCCTCCCATCAGGAAGCTTGCACAAGCCTCTTAGATAGCCTCATCCACGAGAGGGCAGACAGCAGAAGCAAGAAGAACTACAATCCTGTAGCCTGTGGAATGAAAACCACATTCACTGAAAGATAGACAAAATGAAAAGGCAGAGGACTTTGTGCCAGATGAAGAAACAAGATAAAAGCCCAGAAAAACAGCTCAATGAAGTGGAGATAGGCAACCTTCCAGAAAAAGAATTCAGAATAATGATAGTGAAGATGATCCAGGACCTCAGAAAAAGAATAGAGGCAAAGATTGAGAAGATGCAAAAAATGTTTAACAAAAACCTAGAAGAATTAAAGAACAAACAAACTGAGATGAACAATACAATAACTGAAATGAAAAATACACTAGAAGGAATCAATAGCAGAATAACTGAGGCAGAAGAACAGATAAGTGACCTGGAAGACAGATGGTGGAATTCAGTGCCACAGAACAGAATAAAGAAAAAAGAATGAAAAGAAATGAAGACAGCTTAAGAGACCTCTGGGACAACATTAAACGCAACAACATTCGCATTATATGGGTCCCAGAAGGAGAAGAGAGAGAGAAAGGACCCGAGAAAATATTTGAAGAGATTATAGTTGAAAACTTCCCTAACATGGGAAAGGAAATAGCCACCCAAGTCCAGGAAGAGCAGAGAGTCCCAGGCAGGATAAACCCCAGGAGAAACATACTGAGACACATAGTAATCAAACTGACAAAAATTAAAGACAAAGAAAAATTATGAAAAGCCGCAAGGGAAACATGACAAATAACATACAAGGGAACTCCCATAAGGTTAACAGCTGATTTCTCAGCAGAAACTCTACAAGCCAGAAGAGAGTGACACAATATATTTAAAGCGATGAAAGGGAAGAACCTACAACCAAGATTACTCTACCCAGCAAGGAACTCATTCAGATTCAACGGAGTAATCAAAAGCTTTACAGAAAAGCAAAAGCTAAGAGAATTCAGCACCACCAAACCAGCTCTACAACAAATACTAAAGGAACTGCTCTAAGTTGGAAACACAAGAGAAGAAAAAAACCTACAAAAACAAACCCAAAACAATTAAGAAAATGGTAATAGGAACATATATATCCATAATTACCTTAAGTGTGAATGGATTAAATGCTCCAACCAAAAGACACAGGCTCACTGACTGGATACAAAAACAAGACCTATATATATGCCGTCTACAAGAGACCCACTTCAGACCTAGGGACACATACAGACTGAAAGTGAGGGGATGGAAAAAGATATTCCATGCAAATGGAAATCAAAAGAAAGCTGGAGTAGCAATACTCATATCAGATAAAATAGACTTTAAAATAAAGAATGTTACAAGAGACAAGGAAGGACACTACATAATGATCAAGGGATCAATCCAAGAAGAAGATATAACAATTATAAATATATATGCACCCAACGTAGGAGCACTTCAATACATAAGGCAAATGCTAACAGCTATAAAAGAGGAAATAGACAGTAACACAATAACAGTGGGAAACTTTAACACCTCCCTTACAACAATGGACAGATCATCCAAACAGAAAATTAATAAGGAAACACAAGCTTTAAATGACACAATAGACCAGAGAGATTTCATTGATATTTATAGGACATTCCATCTGAAAGCAGATTACACTTTCTCCTCAAGTGCACACAGAACATTCTCCAGGATAGATCACATCTTTTTTTTTAATGCATTTATTTATTTATTTATTTATTAGTTATCCATTCTATACATATTAGTGTATACATGTCAATCCCAATCTCCCAATTCATCACACCACCCACCCACCCACCACTTTCCCCCCTTGGGGGGAAAAGTGTCTCAATTTCTGCCCTGCAAACCAGTTCACTTGTACCATTTTTCTAGGTTCCACATATATGCGTTAATATACGATATTTGTTTTTCTCTTTCTGACTTACTTCACTCTGTGTGACAGTCAGGATAGATCACATCTTGGGTCACAAATCAAGCCTCAGTAAATTTAAGAAAACTGAAATATATCAAGCGTCTTTTCTGACTACAACACTATGAGATTAGAAATAAATTTCAGGGAAAAAAACATAAAAAACACAAACACATGGAGGCTAAACAATATGTTACTAAATAACCAAGAGATCACTGAAGAAATCAAAAAGGAAATCAACAAATACCTAGAGAGTTTCCCTGGTGGTGCAGCGGTAAAGAATCCATCTTCCAATGCAGGGGACACAAGTTCAAGCACTGGTCCAGGAAGATCCCACATGCCACAGAGTAACTAAGCCTGTGTGCCACAACTACTGAGCCACAACTACAAGCAACTCTATGCCAATAAAGTGGACAACCTGGAAGAAATGGACAAATTCTTAGAAAGGTATAACCTTCCCAGACTGAACCAGGAAGAAATAGAAAATATGAACAGACCAGTCACAAGTAATGAAATTGAAACTGTGATTTAAAATCTCCCAACAAACAAAAATCCCACATGCCATGGAGCAACTAAGCCCGTGCACCACAACTATTGAGCCTGCGCTCTAGAACCCACAAGCCACAACTACTGAGACTGCGTGCCACAACTACTGAAGCCTGTGCACCTAGAGCCCGCAACGAGAAGCCACCGCAATGAGAGGCCTGCGCGCCACAACGAAGAGTAGCCCTTGCTCACCACAACTAGAGAAAGCCCGCATGCAGCAACAAAGATCCAATGCAGCCAAAAATAATAAATAAATAAATAAAAATTTAAAAAGACACTGATAAAAGAACTCAAAGATGACACAAACAGATGGAGAGATATACCATGTTCTTGGATTGGAAGAATCAATATTGTGAAAATGACTATACTACCCAAAGCAATCTACAGATTCAATGCAATCCCTATGAAATTACCAATGGCACTTTTTACAGAACTAGAACAAAAGACTTAAAATTTGAATGGAAGCACAAAAGACCCCGAATAGCCAAAGCAATCTTGAGGGGAAAAAAACGAGCTGGAAGAATCAGTCTCCCTGACTTCAGACTATTCTACAAAGCTACAGTAATCAAGACAATATGGTACTGGCACAAAAACAGAAATATAGATCAATGGAACAGAATAGAAAGCCCAGAGATAAACCCACATGCCTATGGTCAACTAATCTATGACAAAGGAGGCAAGGATATCCAATGGAGAAAAGACAGTCTCTTCAATAAGTGGTGCTGGGAAAACTGGACAGCTACATGTAAAAGAATGAAATTAGGACACTACCTAACACTATACACAAAAATAAACTCAAAAGGGATTATAGACCTAAATGTAAGATCAGACACTATAAAACTCTTAGAGGAAAACATAGGAAGAACAATCTTTGACATAAATCACAGCAAGATCTTTTTTGATCCACCTCCTAAAGTAAAGGAAATAAAAACAAAAATGAACAAAAGGGACCTAATGAAACTTAAAAGCTTTTACACAGCAAAGGAAACTATAAACAAGGTGAAAAGACAACCCTCAGAATGGGAGAAAATATTTGCAAATGAATCAACGGACAAAGGATTAATCTCCAAAATATATAAACAGCTCATGCAGCTCAATATTACAAAAACAAAAAACCCAGTCAAAAAATAGGCAGAAGACCTAAATAGACATTTCTCCAAAGAAGACATACAGATGGCCAAGAAGCACATGAAAAGATGCTCAACATCACTAATTATTAGAGAAATGCAAATCAAAACTACAATGAGATATCACCTCACACCAGTTAGAGTGGCCATCATCAGAAACTCTACAAACAACAAATGCTGGAGAGGGTGTGGAGAAAAGGGAACCCTCTTGCACTGTTGGTCGGACTGTAAATTGATACAGCCACTATGGAGAACAATATGGAGGTTCCTTAAAAAACTCAAAATAGAATTACCATATGACCCAGCAATCCCACTGCTGGACACATACCCAGAGAAAACCACAATTCAAAAAGACACATGCACCCCAGTGTTCATTGCAGCACTATTTACAATAGCCAGGTCATGAAAGCAACCTAAATGCCCATCGAAGGACAAATGGATAAAGAAGATGTGGTACATATATATGGTGGAATCTTACTCAGCCATAAAAAGGAATGAAATTGGGTCATTTGTAGAGACGTGGATGGACCTAGAGACTGTCATACAGAGTGAAGTAAGTCAGAAAGAGAAAAAGAAATATCGTATATTAACGCATATATGTGGAATCTAGAAAAGTGGTACAGATGAACTGGTTTGCAAGGCAGAAATAGAGACACAAAAGTAGAGAACAAATGTATGGACACCAAGGGGGGAAAGTGGGGGCAGGTGGGTGGTGGTGATGGGATGAATTGTGAGATTGGGATTGACATGTATACACTAGTATGTGTAAAATAGATAACTAATAAGAAACTGCTGTATTAAAAGTAAAATAAAATTCAAAAAAACTGAGAAAAAATGACAACTATAATAATTATGCTTATGTGGTAAGCATTGCTCTGGACACAAAAGGGGCACAAAAGTAGAATAGACCTGACCATGGTATGTTCTTGGAGGGAATTCAGGAATTTAACAATTAGTAACAATACAGGAAAAGAGTACTATTGGGAATGTCTATTAGGCCACAGAAAAGTCCACCCCAAGCCCCCAGCCCCATATCTCAAGGCTTCAAAAAAGGAATCATAGGGCCTCCTCCCCAAAAGTTTAAGGACCCTGATTTTAGCTGGAGTTTATGATCTGCCAAAGAAGACTGGCTTTTGAAATCTACATGCCTTGATTAAACTCTTTTTGACTTTTTTTTTTTTTTTTTTTGCGGTACGCCGGCCTCTCACTGTTGTGGCCTCTCCCATTGCGGAGCACAGGATCCGGACGCGGAGGCTCAGCGGCCACGGATCGCGGGCCCAGCCGCTCCACGGTATGTGGGATCCTCCAGGACCGGGGCATGAACCCGTGTCCCTGCATCGGCAGGTGGACTCAACCACTGCGCCACCAGGGAAGCCCCTCTTTTTGCCTTTTTAATAAACACAAGCAAAATATAGACTTCCCCATATCCTCAAGGCAAGCCCCACCCCCGATCAGCCCTCCCCCTCTCCCTTACATCCCTGCCAGACACCCCTGCCTGCCTTTGCTCCCGCAGCAGCCCCTGTCCTGTGGGCATCCCAGGCACTGCTCCTCATCCGATGCCACTGCCCTGTTGCTACACCAGGGGTGGCTCAGTTGCCCCAGTGATGACTCTCTCCAGTTTGGTCAGCAAGCAAGGACATGACGTGTCAGGGCCAGGCTGTTTGGAGGCCAACCTCCAAGTGCAGAGAGGCCAATCCTTAAATGACAGAGGGCCAAGCTGCTGGACCAGGAACTCAGCCAGCTGCCCTGGGCACCAGTAAGAAGTCAGGTGGGGGCACCTGCTGTTGGGGGTACAGAGCCAGTGGGCCGGGGCCAGAGAGGCCTGGCTCATAAGAGCAGCATTTTCTAATTATAGGCCTATTCCGTGCCAGGCACTGCGCAAAAAGATTTCATTCATTAGTTCATTGAATCCTCATGGAATGGGGTTTTTTTTCTCCCCATTTTGTAGATAAGGGAATTGAGGCTCAGGGAGTTGATGAAGTTCCCCAGGTCACACTCACAGCTAGTGAGTGGTAGAGCTTGACATTGAACTCAGGCCCCCATTTCAACCACGCCCCTACTTTGCATCATTCATCCCATTCAATTGCTTCTTTAGTGCCTCCCCAGCTGTAGGCCTTGCACTGGGCTCTTGGGACACTGAGTTGAACAAGACCCAGCCCCTATCTCAAAAGAGCTCACAGTTGAGGGTGGACAGAGTGTGGCAGACAATTATAAGAAATCAGATGTTAACCCTGATAGAAGGAGGTGCACAGCCCTGACACAGCAGGCAAGGAGAAGCTGATCTACCCTGGACAGTCCTGGGGGGCTTCCATGAGGCAGCATCATTGGAGCTGGACCTTGTCAGCCTCTCCCAAGAGACTGCTTATCCAGCAGTGAGACACTTATAAGCATGGACAGCCTGGGGCCAGGCTGTCTTCTAACTTCCTACCCAAGGCAAGGAACCAGGTCTTAACCTTATTCCCCCAACCTTGTGGAGGGCCTGCCTTAGCAGCGTGCTTGGGAGCCAGGGCTTTGAAGTCAGACAGGCTGGGGCCAAATCCCCCTCTGCCACTTTCTAGCTGTTGAATATTAATACTCACAACAGCAACAATAATGCATAGATGGTTAAGTGGATTAATGAATGAATGAATGGAGTAAAGGGCTGTAGACCTAGAGCTCCTCAAATCTCCTGCCCAGAATAAGGTCAGTCCCAGAGTCAGGGCTGGGGCCAAGCATTCATTCATTCATGCATGCAACACATATTTGTTGAGCACCTACTATATGCCAGGCACTGTTCTAGGTGCTGGGGATATAGCACTGAACAAAATAAGTCAAAATCTCTGCCTTCAAGACTATCCATTCTAGAGAGGGGAGATAAGCTATAAATAACTAAACAAGGAAATATAAATATGTCCAATCTCAAGAGTTGCCATAGATAAATATAAAGTAGAATAACAAAGATAGAGAGGGCCTAGGGAAGAAAAGAGGTGACCTGAAGGAAGTGAAAGAATGAGCTCTGCAGGTATCTGGAGGAACAGTGCTCCAGGCAAAGGCAAGAGCCAGGGAAGGAGCTGGCTTGCATAGTGTGAGATAGCCAGGTGGCCAGTGTGACTGGGAAGGTGTGTGGGGCTTGATCACATAGGCTCTTGTTGGCCTTGCTGGGATTTGGGCTCTTATTTCACAGTGAAGTGGGAGTCACAGGAAAGTTTTAGGAAGAGGAGTGATGGGATATGACAGATAAGAAGGCTGCTGTGTGGAGAGCAGACTGTAGAGCATGCAAAGACAGAAAGAGGGAGGCCAGCATGGAGGTTCCTGGAGTGTCCAGGTGAAAGACAGTGTGACTTGGCCCTGGGTGGTAGCAGTGCAGGTGGTGAATTCTGGATATATTTTAATGGTAAAGCTCAAAGATTTGTTGAGAGATTGGATGTGGGGTATAGGAAAAAGAGAAGAGTCAAGGATGGCTCCAAAGTTTGGATGTCAGCAACTGAAAGCATGGAGTCTATTTACCGCAATGGGGAAGGCAACACAAAGAGAAGACATCCATGTAAAGATGGCAGATTGGACACACATAGCCAAGAGCTGGTTCTCCCCACATCTTAAATGCTAAAACAACAGTAGAAGGGCTTCCCTGGTGGCGCAATGGTTGAGAGTCTGCCTGCCGATGCAGGGGACACGGGTTCGTGCCCCAGTCCGGGAAGATCCCACATGCCACAGAGCGGCTGGGCCCGTGAGCCATGGCCACTGAGCCTGTGCGTCCGGAGCCTGTGCTCCCCAACGAGAGAGGCCACAGCAGTGAGAGGCCCGTGTACCGCAAAAAAAAACAAACAAAAAAAAACAGTAGAGGGATTTCTTTAAATGTTCAAAGGTATGAGCCCAGAAGGATGGGGAGAATGGGAGAGGAAAAAGCAGCCACAAAACTTCAGGAGCTGGAAAATAAATGGACAATTGAGGAAAATGAATCAGGAAAAAAAAATCCCCAAAGACTCATGAATTGGCCGTTTTGGGTACCTCTGGAAGTTGGGGTAAAGGGCAGTTCACATAAAGAGGATTACTTGAGAGGCTGTTTTTACAAGCTCTTATCACAGACCAGACATCTCTAGATGGTCCTAAGGGCATACAGCATTGTACATGGGATGGTACTCTACTGATGACAGGGAGATTCAGGGAACATGAGCAAGCTGGATGGGAAGACCTCATTCATCTCCCACCACTCTGCTCTCAGGACACTGGCAGCCAGACTTACACCCTCCAAGCAGATAATTAAAAGAGCTTTCTCTGGGGAACATGATGGACCAAGGAGAAAACCTAGAGAAACCCTGGAGATACCAACATTGGAGATTTTCCAGCTAAACAGCCCGGTTAGATCACCCTGCAAAAGGTACACAGCCCACAAGACCTACCCATGTACTCAGAGCTTCCAGTCAGCTCCTATTTTCCTATTTTTAAATATGCACAGATAACTGAGGTTTACCAGACATCAGAAGAATGTCTCTAACCTGAAATATAAAAATAAACCAAAGAAAAAAGACCAACTCAAAGATAACAGAGAATAGCAAGAAAAAAAAAAAAGACCTGTCTTAATATCATCAAAGAGATAATGTAAGACATGCACAGGTGAAATTAAAATAGGATTGTCATTTTTAAAAAAGAGATGCAGAGCACAAAATAAAAAAGCTTTTAAAAACTAAAAATATAATGGCAGGAATTAAAAAGCAAAATTTGGAAGACCAGGTTTAGCTCTTCTAGAGTGACAGATAAGGAAAATAGGAGAGAAAAGAAAGAAAATCAGAGGACTTGTCCAAGAGTTCCATTTTCAAATAATTATAGTTCCAGAAAGAATAGAAAAAGTGGGAGGGTGGAGGAGATCTTCAATAAGATAATTTAAGGAAATTTCACAGACCTGAAGAAGAGCTTTCTAGATTTCAAGGACTCACAGAGGGTCCAGCACAATAAATGAAAAGAGGCCCATGCCAGGGCACACTGTCATGAAATGTCACTACTCTGGGAACTAAGAGAAGATTCTCTGAGCTTCCAGATTGAAAAGATAATATATGAGGATAGCTTCCTTCTCTTCACAGCAATGCTGGAAGCCAGAAGGCAATAGAACAAAGCCTTTAAATTTTCTGGAGGAACATAATTTCCAACCTGGAATTCTATACCTAAACTAACAGCCAATCAAGGATGAGGCATTTTCAGGGGTGCAAAGTCTCAACAAATTCATCCCATATATCTTTTCTCAGGAAAGACTGGAGGATGTGCTCTACCAAAACAAAGGAGAAAACCAAGAAAGAGGAAGACATGAGATACAGGGAGCTGAGAGAGACAAAGATATCCTCTTCGTTGATAGTGATGGATCCCAGGGTGACACCTGTGCATCCCAGGGGTCAAAAACAACCCATCCAACCAGAAGCAGAGTGGAAGACCTTGGAAGACTTCTTCAGGAAGACGAAATGAATCCAAATGTCTTGAGAGGAGATTCACACTATTAGCCAAGAGTTTGGGGGTTTTCTTTGTTATAAGTATAGGCAAACAAAGATACTTTTTAAAATGGCAATTAGGGAAAACAAAACCTTGCACAGGAAAGGAAAGATTCATCACATTATTGGGAGGAGAGGGGAATGGGAGGAGCAAGGTAAGGATGGGGAAGGAAGAGAGCAAAGAGAGCTAATCCTCATTTTCCTTAATGTAAAGTCAAATAGCTAGAGTTCTACTTCTGACATAGCAATGAGAGAAGTTATGCAGACTTGTTCCCCAGTGAAACTGCTGAAAATTATTTAAAGTCTCTGGAGCCATTTAAAGTCTCTGGAAATTGTCCTAAGGGCATACAGCAAATGAAGAAACATTTATTCAAGAAAACCTAATGTAACTCCATAAGAACAGTAAGAGTCTATGGCATTTGCCCTATGATCTACTTCCTCCCTCTCCTCTCCAAGCTCAGTATTATGGAAACTCCATTCCAGATGAGTACAACAGTTAGCACAGGACTCTCTCTCCCCCTTGCTCCCTGTTGGAGGCCTGCAGTATCTTCCCAGGAAGGGCTGGATATAGTATTTCTCTTCCTACCCCAGATTACTGTTGCAAAGGCTACATTCTGGGTGAGTGCAGCTGAGAATGGGGGCTCCCTTCTTTTCCCTAGCCCCCACCAGTGGAATGGAGGAGCTACCTTGGTAGTGGCATGCTGAAAAATACTGGCACCCCAATCACCCTCATCCTGGCTCAGTCATAAAGCAGATGTTCATGTAAGGAGAGGCAAATTGAGAAGACCAAAGGCTACATCCCCTCCCACTCCACCAAGCGCCCAGCTCCTAAAGCAGGGATGACACCTGGAGAGAAGGTACTATTGTCCCCACCCCCAGCTCCAGAGCCCTGGCTTGGAGATCTTACACAACCAAGAGAAGACTGGTATGTCCATTTGAGACACAAACTAAACCATAAACTGACTAGTTTACCAGAAAGAATCAGGGAAGGAGACAGATAAGAAGAGCCCTCCTGGGGTCAGAACAAATATCAAACAATGATCTCAAAAACTATACCCACAAAGGAGGCCAAAATTGCTACATTATTTTAAAAGTCCAATTTCAAAAAAAAAAAAAATTACAAGACATGGTTAGAGATAGGAAAGTTTGATCCACACATGAGAAAAAAAGCAAGCAACAGAAATTGCCTGTGAGAGTGACAAGATGTCAGAGTTAACAAAGAACTCAAAGTAGCTATTACAAATATTATCAAAGGCTAAAAACCATTCTTAAAGAAGTAAACAGAGGTTTGATAGCAATGTCTTCTTGAATAGAGAAGATAAAGAAATAGAAAGGTTTTTTAATGAAAATTTTGGAACTGAATAACTGAACTGAAAAATTCACTAGACAGACTTAAGAGTAGATATGAACTGGCAGAAAAAAATAATTAACAAACTTGAAGACAGATTTATAGAGATTATGCAATCTGAAGAACAGACAGGAAAAATGAATGAAAGAAAATGAAGAGCCTCATGGATGTTGGGAACAGCATTAAATGCACCAATATATGCATAATGGGAGCATCTGAAGGAAAGGAGATGAAGAAATAAGCAGAAAGAAATAATGCCTGAAAACTTCCAAAATTTGATGAGAAACCTTAATCTACAGACTTAAGAAGCTCAAAAAACTCTAAGTAGGACAAATGCAAAATAGCAAAAATACTGAAAGCCAAATATATAGAGAAAATCTCCAAAACAGCAAAAGAAAAATGAACCATCATTTACAATGGAATCCAATAAGGTTAACAGCTGACTTCTTATCAGACACCATGGGGATCAGAAGACAATGGGATAATGTATTCAATGTGAAAAAAACCAAAACAAAAACTGCCTACCAAGAATCACATACCCAGAAAAACTATCTTTAAAAAAAGAAGGAGAGGGCTTCCCTAATGGCGCAGTGGTTGAGAGTCTGCCTGCCGATGCAGGGGACACGGGTACGTGCCCCGGTCTGGGAAGATCCCATGTGCCGCGGAGCGGCTGGGCCCGTGAGCCATGGCCGCTGAGCCTGCGCGTCCGGAGCCTGTGCTCCGCAATGGGAGAGGCCACAAGAGTGAGAGGCCCACATACCGCAAAAAATTTTAAAAATTTAAAAAATAAAAATAAAAAAGGAAAGAGAAATAAAGATATTCCCAGTATTACTCTGATACCAAAACCAAAGACATCACAATAAAGAAAATTACAGACCAATATCTCTTATGCATATAGATTCAAAATCCTCAACAAAATGCTAGCAAATCAAATCCAGCAATGTATAAAAAGAGGTATACACCATGACCAAGTAGGATTTATCTCAGGAATGCAAGGTTGTTATAACATCTGGAAATCAATTAATGTAATGCATCATATCAACAAAATTTTTAAAAATCACATGATCATCTGGACTTGGAGGGTATTGTGCTAAATGAAATAAGTCAAACAGAGAAAGACAAATACTGTATGATATAACTTACATGTAGAAACTAAAAAAAAGCAAAACAAACTAGTGAATATAACAAAAAAGAAACTGACTCACAGATATAAAGAATAAACTAGTGCTTACCAGTGGGGAAAGGGAAGAGTGGAGGGGCAATATAGGGGTAGGGGATTAAGAGGTACAAACTGTTATGCATAAAATAAGCTACAAGGATACATTGTACAACACAGGGAATATAGTCAATATTTTACAATAACTAAAAAGGTGGTATAAACTTTAAATACTGTGAATCACTATATGGTACACCTGTAACTTATATAATATTGTACATCAATTATACTTCAATTTAAAAAAGCAATGATGTTGAAGATGCAATAAAAATTACATGATCACCTCAATAAACACAGAAAAGGCATTTAACAAAATCCAACACCCTTTCATGACAAAAAAAAAAAGACACCTCAAAAAATTAGGAATAGAAGGGAACTTCTTCAACCTGATGAAGGGCATCTATGAAAAATCCAGAGTTAACATCATATTTAATGGTGAAATACTGGATGCTTTTCCCCTAAGATAAGGAACAAAACAAGACTATCCTCTCTCACCACTTATATTCAACATTGTACTAGAGGGTCTAGCCAGGGTAATTAGTCCAGAAGAAGGAAGGAGGAAGGAAAATAGGAAGGAAGGGAGGGAGGGAGTGAGGCAGGGAGGAAGGGAGTGAGGCAGGGAGGAAGGGAGTGAGGAAGGAAGGAGTAAAATACCTCTATGCACAGATGACATGATCATGAGTAGAGAAAATCCTAAGGAATCTGCTAAAAACTATTAGAACTAAAAAGTTCAGCAAGGTTGCAGGATACAAAATGACTGTACAAAGTTCAATTGTATTTTTGTACAGTTGCAGAGAAAAATCCAAAAATAAAATTAAGATAACAATTCCATTTTCATTAGCATCAAAAAGAATAAAATAGGAATAAATTTAACAAATAAGTACAAAACTTTATAATCTGAAAACTACAAAACATTGTTGGAAAAAAAATAGAGAAGACCTAAATAAATCTCAAGATAACCTATGTTCATGGATAATAAAATTTAATATTGTTAATATGGCTTTACTCCCCAGACTGATCTATAAACTCAGTGCAATGCCTGTCAGAATCTCAATGACCTATCAGGCAGAAATGTAAAATCCAACCCTAAAATTCATGTGGAATTGCAAGAGACCTCAAATAGTCAAACTATCTTGAGCCAGAGCACCAAATCCTAACCACTAGACCAGCAGGGACAGTAAACTATCTTGAAAAAGGAGAAAAAAGTTGGAGGAATTACACTTTTCAATTTCAAAACTTATTACAAAGCTACAGAAATCAAAACAGTGTGATATTGACATAGGATAGACATATATGTCAATGGAATGGAATTGAGAGTCCAAAAATAAACTCATACATCTATGGTCAATTGATTTTTTACAAGAGTACCATGACCATTCAATGGGGAAAGAACAGTCTCATCAGCAAATGATGCTGGGACAACCGGATAGCCACATGCAAAAGAATAAAGTTTGACTCATACCTCATATCATACACAAAGATGTTAACTCAAAATGGATCAAAGATCTAAATGTAAGAGCCAAAATGGCAAAACTCTTAGAAGAAAACATTGGGGTAAATCTTCATGACCTTGAATTTAGTAATAAGTTCTTAGATGCGACACCAAAAGCACAAGCAACAAAAGAAAAAGAATAGGTAAATTGAACTTCATCTAAATTAAAAAGTTTTGTGCCCAAAGAACACTATCAAGAAAGTGGAAAAAAAAAAACCCCACAGAATGGGAGAAAATCTTTGTAAACTATATGTCTGATAAGGGACTTGTATCTAGAATATATAAAGAACTCTTACAACTGAGTAATAGAAGTCTAAATAATCCAAATTAAAGTTGGGCAAAGGATCTGAATAGAAATTTCTCTGAAAAGGATATGCAAATGTCCAAAAATACATAAAAATATAATCAACTTGATTAGCAATCACGGAAACACAAATCAAAACTACAATGTGATACCATTTCAAACCCACAAGAATGGCTATAATCAAAGAGTCAGATAATAACAAGTGTTGACAAGGATATGGAAAAATTGGAAACCTCATACATTGTCAGTGGGAATGTAAAATGGTGCACCTTGCTATGGAAAACAGTCTTGCAGTTCCACAAAACTCTAAACATAAAGTTACCCTATAACCCAGCAATTCCACTCCTAGGTATAATATACCCAAGAGAAATGAAAATATACATCCACACAAAAACTTGTACACAAATGTTCATAACAGCAATTATTCATAATAGCCAAAAGGTGAAAACAATGGATGAATGGATTAACAAAATGTGGTATATCTATCCACTGGAATATTATCCAGCTATAAGAAGGAATGAAGGGGAAAACCTAAATAGACATTTCTCCAAAGAAGACATACGGATGGCCAAGAAGCACATAAAAGAATGCTCAAGATCATTAATCATTAGAGAAATGCAAATCAAAACTACAATGAGATATCATCTCACACCCGTCAGAATGGCCATCATCAAAAAATCTACAAACAATAAATGCTGGAGAGGGTGTGGAGAAAAGGGAACCCTCTTGCACTGCTGGTGGGAATGTGAATTGATACAGCCACTCTGTAGAACAGTATGGAGGTTTCTTAAAAAACTAAAAATAGAACTACCATATGACCCAGCAATCCCACTACTGGGTATATACCCTGAGAAAACCATAATTCAAAAAGAGTCATGTACCAAAATATTCATTGCAGTTCTATTTACAATAGCCAGGACATGGAAGCAACCTAAGTGTCCATAGACAGATGAATGGCTAAAGAAGATGTGCCACATATATACAATGGAATATTACTCAGCCATAAAAAGGAACGAAATTAGATCATTTGTAGAGACGTGGATGGACCTAGAGACTGTCATACAGAGTGAAGTAAGTCACAAAAAAAAAAAGCAAATATCGTTTAATAACGCATATATGTGGAACCTAGAAAAGTGGTACGGATGACCTTATCTGCAAAGCAGAAATAGAGAACAAAGTATGGATACCAAGGGGGAAAGGGGTGTAGTGGGAGGAACTGGGAGACTGGGATTGACACCGCGGCCTGTTAGGAACCGGCCCGCACAGGGAGGTGAGCGGTGGGCAAGGGGCGAAGCTTCTTCGGCCGCTCCCGTCGCTCCCCGTTCGTTAGCATTACCACCTGAACCATCCCCTCCACGACCCCAGGAAACCGGACCCTGGCGCCAGAAAGGTTGGGGACCGCTGCTGCATAGCACAGGGAACTCTACCTAATGCACTGCGGTAACCTAAATGGGAGGGAAGCCCCAAAGGGAGGGGATACGTGTATGTATATGGCTGACTCATCTTCTTGTACAGTGGAGGCTAACATTGTAAAGCAACCATAGTGCAATAAAAATTAATTTTTAAAAATTTAATTAAAAAAAGGAATGAAGGACTGATACATAATACAATATGGATGAACCTTTAAAATATTAGGTTAAGGGAGAGAAGCCAGTCACGAAAGATCACATAGTGTATGATCTATTCATGTGAAATGTCCAGAACAGACAAATACAGAGAGACAGGAAGTAGATTACTGGTTCCTCAAGGCTGGAGACAATGGGTCAACTGGTGATAGCTAAAGGGTATGGGGTTTCTTTTTGAGCTGATGAAAATACTCTATAAACTTGATTGTGGTAATAGTTGCATAACTGCGTGAATATGCTAACAACCACTGAATTGTAAACTTTAAACGGGCAAATTATCCGCTATGTGAGCTATACCTCAAAACTGTTGCCAAAAATGACTGACCAAAAAAATGAAAATTTAAGAAGCAGCGATGCAAGCATATTATTTAGAAATATGAAAAGGAAAACCAAAATAAAAGGAAGTCAACGTGTTTGCCTCTCTGATTGGGGGAAATGGAGTGAGATCAGGGGACCTCTGATTTTTATAATAAGCCTCGTAGAACTGTTTAATTCTTTTAAATGTGTGCTTATATAACTTTGATGAGACTTAAAACTTTTGGACTTAAAAATAAAACCTCTGGTCTAGGGGCCTGAACCATCCCATTGCAGAGCTTGGAGGAGAAAGAGAGGCTGGGGTGGGCCGGGGAAGGAAGCTGACCAGGTACCTGAGATTCGATCTTACAGAATTGCAAGCTGTGCATCTGTCCAAGGGCTGGGGTCTGGCCCCAAAGTGAAGAAACAAGAGGGGATGTCTCATTGTTCTGAGGCTGCAGACATTGCCTAACCCTGCCCACCGCCTTGCAGATCTGACCCTTGATCTCAAGGGAGAATCCTCCAGAGACTGTGCAATGATCTAAAGGAAACAGGGCCATTGCTAGGGAAACCATCAATGTCTGTCAGGGCTGGCGCTGACCCAGAATCCCCTGGCATTTATTGAACACCTACTGTGTACCAGGCACCTCCCAGATGTCCTCTTGTAATCATTTCAAGGGCCCTGGGAGGCAAGTGGGTTTCTCCCCATGTTCCAGATGAGGAAAGTGAAGCTCAGGGAGGTTTTGCAGCTTAACCGAGGCCACAAAGCTTAAAAGAGACAGGTTTAGATCTCAGGTCTGACTGTCTCCAATTCTAGTTCTCCTTGCCTACGGCACTTTCCAGGGCTGGGGAGGAAGCAGGGAAGGAGTTCATGAAAGGGCAGCCCCTTCCTCACAGGGCAATTGAAGCCATATTTGAGCCCAGCTTACTTCAGAATACTGGAATCTCCGTTTTTGCTTCTGGGTGGGTCACAGTAAAAAGCCCAAATTAATCTTGAGGTGATGAAGGCTCTAACTCAAGGGTGATAACTCAACAAGCTTGGGCACTGGAGCTGTGGGCGGTGGCTCAAAACAGGCTGGTCCAGCCCCCCGGTTCCCCCAGCAACTCGGTCACCAGACAGCTCAGCTCAGCCATCCCTGCTCACTTCTATGGGGAGTTCACCCAGATGTAGACTAGGACTCTAGGGTTACTCTTGGGCCTCTGATGTCAGTTACCGCTGCCCCATGTCAAACTCCCAGGAGTTTGCATCAATTTTCTAATCTGGAAGAGACCTTGGTATCATTCAGTTCACCATCCTTATTGTACAAATGGGAGACGACACCCTCAAAAAGAGAAAGGGACTGGCTCAGGCCACACAGCAGGTTAGTAGCAGGGTCAGCTCTCTAACCTGTCTGCTCCCCCAAATGCTGTTGGTTGCCAGTGCCCTCATTCTGCCCACAGCAACTCCCCCAGCCTAGACACCCTTGCCCCTTAGTCACACATGCTGCCTTATTACTTTCTCCTCTTACACCCAATCTCAGGGCCAGGAAAGACGCTACTAATTTGCACTAAAGAGGGACTTCCCTGGCAGACCAGTGGTTAAAAATCTGCCTTCCAATGCAGGGGACGTGGGTTCAATCCCTGATCAGGGAACTAAGATCCTACATGCGGTAGGGCAACTAAGCCCACATGCCGCAACTACTGAGCCCACGAGCGGCAACTATGATCCCGTACACCACAACTAGAGAGAAGCCTGCACGCTGCAACAAAAGGTCCCGTGTGCCGCAGCTAAGACCCGATACAGCCAAAAATAAATATTTTTTTAAAATAATAAAAATAATTTGCACTAAAGAGTGAGTGACTGATAAGCACCCACTTCTCCCAATTTTTATATTTTAAAAGAGACTTAGAATCCCTCTCTCTGTCCACATAATACTCAACTGCTGCCCAATTGTTACTTCATTGACAACTGGGAAAAGTGGTAGCAGGTCCACATGCATTATTAGCAGTTAGGAGGACAGGTTTGGATTCAGATAGATTTAGCATCTAATTCTGGACCTAACATTTGACAACTATGTGATCTTGGGAAAGTCACTTAATTTTTCTGAGCTCCCAGTTGACTGACTACTCTGCTTCCGTTCCTGTACGTATTCTATCCAATCCTCACAACTGAATCCTTCCATTTTGCGGAAGAGGAATCAGTAGCTTGGAGAGGTGATGTGACTTGCCCCAGCTCACACCACACGCCAGGAGGTGAGAGGGCTGGGATGGAAACCCAGGCTCCTTCCTTCCAAGTCCCAAGGGAGCCCAAGGGAGCCTTCTCTCCCCTCCAAAACCCCCTCTCCTGTTGTTAGGCGGAGGTTTCTGCAACATCCTTTGCCCTGAAGGGCAGCCCAGACCTGCCCCAGGCTCCAAACAGGCTAGAATCGGCCCAGCTCTACTGAGGACCCAGTTGCTGCAGGGCCTCCGCACCCTGCCCCACCCACCCCATCAAAGCGCCCCCAGCCAGTCCTAGGCTGATAAACCAGGGGCGACCGTGGCGCCTCAGCGCCCTCTAGTGGTAGCAGGAAAGAGCGTCTCTGGGGAGAGAGGAAGGGGGAAGGGAGGGAAGGAGGGGGAAGAAGAGGGGGAGGGGCAGGGGAGAAGTGAGAAGAGAGAAGAGAGAAGAGAAAGCAGAGAATTGGAGCAGAGGAAGGGGCTGGACAGGAACAAGAGGAGACTGACAGGGCATTTTGTCCTTGGCTCCAGAGTCCCGCTTTCTCCCCGTCCGGTGCTCCCTCTGCCAGCCGCCTCTCTGGGTCTCTACCCTCCAGCTCAGCCTAGGTCCCTACCCCAGAGAATCCCTGAAACTTTCTCTCCCTCCAGACTGGGAGAGTCCGTCTGTTTCCTGGGGTAGAGCTGCTAAAGGCCTCGCCCAGGTAACTTGGGGCTAAGAAAGAACTCCTTCCCCTTCCCCGTCCTCTACCTTCCCCCATCAGAGACGGTGGGGGGCAGGGGGGCTTGGCAGAAGAAGGCCACCACACAATCGCAAGGGCACACACCTCAGATCCGCCCCAGCCCTCACGCACTCCCTCCCCTCCGTCCTTCCAGCCTCCCCACCGTCCCATCCGGCCTCCCCTCCGTCCATCCGGCCTCCCCACCCAGCCACCCCCAAATCCCAGCAGCTGCAGTGGCCTTGGTAACAGCACCCCCAGCCTACCCCCACCCTACCCCCCTTGCACATAAATAAACTGCCACCCGGGGAACTGGAGCTGCTGGAAGAGGCCGGATGTGCCGAGCCAACTCATTTCCCGCTCCTCTCACTTTGGGATAATTAGTGCAAATTAAATTTCACACCCCTTCCCGAGTAGAGAGAGCTCGCTGGGAATGGAGACCCAAGATTCACGGAGGAACATACTCAAAAGTCTCTTCACAGAGTGCAAACGTGAGAGAACATTTCTCGGCTGCAAGTTCTCTCAACCATTCCCCGAAGTCAAGCTCAGACACTCATAAGCGCGCTGGTGGAGGGTGACAGGCGGAACCGGGAAATGGGAGATTGGAGTCTAATCCCCAGTCCAGTACCCCTCCTCCAGGCCTTCCTCGTCTGTAAAACTAGAAGGATGGGCCAAATCACCATAGAAAGGAAACTCTGGAATCATCAGGGCCTCAAACAAGTACCTCCACATCCACATGCCTGCACTCAGGCTGCCTCTTACTGCCACCTGTGTGGTCACCCAGCCCCTTAAGCTCACAAGGGCCTGGTGCTTGGTCCAAGGCTCTGTCCACTGTCTGATTTTTGAACAAGGGGCCCACATCTCATTTTGCACTGAATCCTGCAAATTATATAGCCTATCCACCCTGCACTCGTATATTTACACATATTAAGAATCTGGATAAGCAAACGAGCACAGCATACCTGGATGCAAATAAGAATAACAACACCTACTGTGGACCAGATGCTCTTTTAAGTGCTTTCTATACCTTAACCTCATTTAACCCTCACCACAACCCAGTGAGGCTGGTTCACACAGTTCTTCTTGAACTTTCATGTGCTCGGGGCTGGGGATCCTGTTGCAGGATCTGAGTCAGCAGGTCTGGGATAAGGCATTTCTAGCAAGTCCCCAGGGGAGGCCCATGCTAGTGGCTCCCAGGACCTCATTTGGAGAAGCAAGAGTGTGGTAAAGGCTATTGGTGCCGAGGGTCCCCCAGCTGCTGTGACGTGGGCTCCTACTGGCTCACATCTGCCCCCTCTCTGGAATACTGCCCTCAGCCACCCAAGATGCCTCACCAGAAAATGCCTAGGAGATTGCTTCCTCCTCCAGGTGGAGTGTCAGGGGGACACAGCCAACGACTGGCTGGTCAAGACTGGCCTCCTTCCCTCAAGGTGGGCTAACTGTCGTGTCATTCATGCTCCAGAGCTCCCCGTGGGATCAGGCTGAGACTAGACTTTAGCTGAACCCCCATCTCAGCTCAGTGTCTCCTCCAGATCCATCCTGTTTTCCTTACTCCCTTTCAAGTTCCCCACTAAATAAATCACTGTGTAAGAATGCCTGCCTCAGGCTCTGCTTCTAAAGAACCCAACCTAGTCAAGGAGATACTATTATTTTCCCCATTTGATTAATGGAGAAGCTGACCGAGAGTTAACTTGCCCAGGACAGATAAATGACAGAGCCAAGTTTCGAACAGGTAGCCTGGTTCCACTATGATATGCCTTGATGTGCTTGTATACACAGTGTAAATCCATAATTGTACTCATATACATATACTTTTATGAGTGCATCTGTTAGGAACATGTCTATAGACACAGCATCTTTTGCGTGCATATTGACCATCACCTGCACGTTAATGGATGTCAATTCATTCTTTTTTAATTCTTATTTTTTTAATTTTTTTTATTGAAGTATAGACAATGCACAATATTATGTAAGTTACAGAGGTAGGGATGTCAATTCATTCTAACGTCTCCTCACACACATGCACACAACCCGGACATCTACATCCCAAAAGATGCAGGTGTGCATATCCATTCATTCATTCAGTGAGTAAATGAATTATTGCACATGTGCTTGGGCATCTTTCCATCAAACCTCAGCTCAGACATCACCCTATCCTGGAGCTTTCCATGTCTCCCTGAGATTAGGTCTGGAGCCCCATCTCTCAGCTCCCTCAGCCCTGTCCTCACCCGGGTTTACAGGTCTGTCTCCCCCACTGGTCTGAGAGCTCCTCTAGGGCAGGAGACCTGGTCTGGTTTGTCATCATAACCACAGGGCCTGGCCCAGAGTAAGTGCTCAACACATGTTTATTGAACTGAACTTAATTCAACTCTGCCATTTACTAGTCATGTGACCTCTGATGAGTCCCTTCCTTCTCTGAACCTCAGTTTCCTCACCTCTCAGGGAGATGGCTCTATGGGGGCCTGTAGCAGGTGGACCCAGTTCAGTCTTAAGGAAGACACTGGGGAAGATTTCTTAAAGGAAAGGAAGGGACACAGCCGAAATCTGAGGGAAGATCAGGATTTAGCCAGGGGAAGAGGGAAAAGGAGTGTTTCAGGCAGAAAGAACAGCATGTGCAAAAGCTCAGAGGTAAGACAATGTGGCACATTCAAGGAGAAACCTGTTCAAAGGAGAAATCCGTGTGTCTGGAGTGCAATGGTGACAATTCCCCAGGAAGAAGCAGGAGAGATGCTGAGGGGCTACAGTTTAGATTTTATCTTGAAGGCAGTGGAGAGCCACTGAAAATTTTAGTGACGACCTCTTATTTGAGTTTTTAAAAGGGCACCCAGAGTGCTATGAAGAGAATAGATCGAGGCGGGGGTGGGGCAAGAATGGGAATGTGAGACCATTTAAAAGACTGTTGTCAGCAGCCAGGTGCAAGGTGATGATAACCCAGGCTAGAGTGGGGTCAGTAGAACCAGAGAGAAGGGGCTTGTTTAGAGATATTCAGAAGGTAGAATTAAGCGCCTGGCAAGAGCTTGGATGTAGAAACTCAGGGAGAAGGGAGAGCTGGCTAGATACCCTAGACCTCCGACAGACCCCATTTTGACAGGTCCTCTCCCCCATACCCCCCTCCCCCCTCATCCCCACTAGAAACCAGGGAGCCATTCCCTCTACCTGCCCCTCACCTGCTCTTTCTGCCTTCCCGGACCACAGCCCACCCCACACCTGCTCAACAGACAACTCAGTCACCCGCTGTTCCCGCAGCCTATGTGGTCCTTCAAGGCTTTGGAACTCTCGTGCTATCTAGCCTCTTTTCTAGGCAGGACCCCACCACAGCCCTCAATATGAAGATGCCAGCAGGCACTCTGCTTGGTCCACACTGATCTAAGCAGACCCCACGCATCAGCTGCAGAAGAAAGAGGCCTGAACTGAAAGGTTCTGTCTTCACGCTGCCACTCACTTGCTCTGCAGCCTTGAGCAAATCACTTTCCTCTCTGGGCTCCAATTTCTTCATCTGTCAATGAGAGGATGGGGTGCTATGATTCCTAAGGATCTGGCAATCAGAGCACCAAATCTCCTGGGCTACAGTGATTGGTACCCGGGTAAGCACATGACCCAAGCGGAGCCAATGAGTGTTCATGCTGGGACTTTGATGGAAACGATTGTACAAAAGCATCTCACTTCCTGTTGAGGTTGCTAGCTTGCAGTACGTGAGCCTGGAGATGCCAGGCCCCCTTCCCCCAGAAAAGAGCCTGTCTGTGAACAAAGTCAATACTTAAGCCTGAGGGCATGGTTCAAGTACCTGGATCTAGCCACGCTAGAAGTCAGTTACGTGGACCAATAAATTCCCTTTTTTGCCTAAGCCAGTCCGAATTGCATTCCTGATGATTATGTCCAATAGAGTCTTGACCGATATGTCTTCTCGCTCATATGTGCTATATAATATTTAGTGCTTTTTCCTGTGATTCATTTGGGATACCTTCCCTGCTCTCCTCTGATTCTCCTAATCCTCCTATCTTTGAATGTAGCTGAGGCCTGTCCTCCTCCAAGAAGTCTTCCCTGACCACCCTGGTCCATGCTGATCCTGGTGTTCCTGGAATTTCCCAAAATATGGTTCTCTAAACACTAATCCTTCAAAAATCTCACTTAATAGAAAATCACTTAATAAAAAGGATTGCATGGTCAAACAAGCTTGGGAAACACTGCATGCTATATCCTTCTTTGAGGGGATTCCCTGCAATGAGCCTATTAAGAATTCTGATAAGTTCTAATGTAAAGAAACCAATCCACTTTGTTTAGTCCAGTGTTTCACAAATTTACGTCCTCATGGGGCAATTTCTTTTTTCATGGAATATCTGATAACATCCTGCAGGACAGTGTTCCAGGGTCTCCCTGGGTAAACATACTTTATCCTCAACTTCCATTGAATCACCCTTTGTTCCCTTCAGGGGGCCTTGCAGATCCATTTCTCTACTATTTATCAAATGCCTACTGTGTGCCAGGCCCAGAACAGGTGGCTGGGGATACTTCAATGAGTCTGTCACACCCCAGCCTGGGAGGAACCTGCAGGCCAAGGGATAGTCATGCCTTACTGCCTGAGTCTGACTGGGCCTAACAATGCTGTGTGACCTTAAGCTAGTCACTCTTCCCCTGTAGGCATTTGTAAAATGAGAGGATAGGATGCCATTGTCCCTAAGAATCTGGCCAATCAGAGCACCAGACCCCCTAGACTGCAGTGATTGGTTCCAGGGTGGCCACATGACCTGAGTTGAGCCAATGAGAGGCGGCCCTTCAGAATGTCAATTGCCACCTATATTCATATGGCAAATGTGGGTTTGAGCGCATGAGTGCATTTTGGGTGGAAGAGAAGGTCCATAGATTTCAATACTTTCTCTAAAGCCTCCATGACCCAAAGGAGGTTTATAAATCCTGGCAGTAATGAAAACTCAGTAACAGGAAAGTTAAGGGTAAGGAACTTAAGACCTTGCATGAAGGGGTAGTGGGATTAAGGGTCTGAGTGAATGAACGTGTTCAAGCCTCCATGAATGCTTTTATGTCACTGAGCTGAGACGGCTTTGATCACCTGGCAGGTAAAGGCTTGGTCTCTGATGAATTCCAGTGACACCACTTTAATAGCTGTGTGTCCTCAGGCAAGTTACTTAACCTCTCTGCACCTCAGTTCCCTCGTCTTGTAAAATGAGAATCCTTTCAGGTCTGACCTCACAGGAGGAGGATTAAATGAGATCATGCAGGTGAAGTTCTTCATCCAGGGTTGGACACAGAATAAATATTAAATAAGGTTAGCTAGTACTATAATATCATGGTGAAGATCCAACAGAGAGCATAGCCCTTAATGAAGAGAACAGCAGTGATCTTCTGCAGGTTCTCCCTGAGTCATAAGGGGGACGCCCACACTCCATTTCGTTCTCCCATTTCCTGCCCACCAGAACCTTTGCAGACTCTCCATTCTCCAAGTGTCCCCGAGATGCCTGTAACCTCTCCTTTCCTTGGGACCAATCAAAGGTGGGTTTTGGGATTCAAGCTCCATTCTGAGGCTCAAGACCTCTCCAGCTCTGTGCCTTGGACCTAGGGGCTCTTACTCCTTGTAGCTTGGGGTAGGCAGCTTCTAAGATGGCTCCAATGATCCCCACCTCCTGGTACTTGTGTCCGTGCGTAATCCCCTCCCCTTGAGTGTGTGCTAGGGTTAGGGTTAAGATTAGGGTCACTAGTGACTTGCTTCTCACATACAGAATACTACAAAACATGTTGGGATGTCACTTTAAAATTTAGGTGATAAAAGACTCTGGCTTCTGTGTTGCTTGCTCTGGTGGAAGCCAGCTGCCACATTGTGAGCTACCCTATGGAGAGGCCTACATGGCAAGGAACTGAGGGCCACCTTTGACCGACAGAGAGCAAAGAACTGAGGATCTCAATCCAACAGCCCATCAGGAACTGAAGTCTGCCATGAGAAGTGAGCTTGGAAGGAGATCCTTTCTCAGTCAAGCTTTGAGCTGAAGCAGCCTAAGCTAACGTCTTTATGTAATCTCATGAGGGACTCTGAGCCAGGGGACCCAGTGATGACACCCCTAGCTTCCTCACCCATAGAAACTGTGATACTAAATGTTGTTGTTTAAAGCCACAAAGTTTGGGGGTAATTTGTTACACAGTAGTAGATCACTATACACATAGCCAAAAAGAGGGGAATTTTTTTTGGCTCACTTAACTGAAAAGTCCAGGAGTAGAGTTTGTTTCAGGTCTGGCTGGATCCAAATGCTCAAAGGTCAACAGGAGATTGGGACTGACATATATACACTAATATGTATAAAATAGATAACTAATAAGAACCTGCTGTATAGCACAGGGAACTCCAGTTCGCTGTACAGTAGAAACTAACACAACGTTGTAAAACAACTATATACCAATTAAAAAAAAAAAAAGGTCAACAGGACTTTGTCTCTGTCATCTTGGGTTTCTGTGAGAACAGAGCTTGAGACAAGGACCTGGATGCAGGTGGTTTATTTGGGAAGCAGGAGTGAGAGAGAGAGGAGACTGAGGCAAGGAAGGAACAAAGAGTGTAAAGGCTGTGTTTTCAAATTTGCTGCCATAAACAACACGAGCTGGGCTCCTCTGGAACCTCTGAGAAGCAGCTATGCCTGGGAGATGCAGGATGCCGAAAGCATCTGTGCACTGTCCTTCTAAGAACAGGAGCCAGGGCATTTACTTCCAGCTCCTCACCACACCGACTGAAGGAGACCTTGAGGGTGTCAAGCTCCCAGAACATCAGAACTGCACCTGTGCTCCAGCTCCGTGACCTCCTCAGCTCCGGAGATGCTCGAGGTAGACCCTCAGCTGTGCCTGGATTCAAATATAAGATGATGCAGGGTGCCGAAAGCACCTGCGCACTGTCTCCTCCATTCCTCAGCTCCTCTCCTCTGAGATGCCTGCAGCACCAGGCAGCCTCCTCCAAGCTCTTCCTCCGGCAGAATGGGTGGCTCTGGGCAGCCCTACAGCTCAGTGACCCCTGGGAGAAAAGCTTCTCTTTCTCAGTAGTTCCAGCAAAGGTCCCAGGATTGCATTTCACTGGACAACAAAGATCACATGCTCATCCCTGAACCAACCACTGCTTCAGTTGGCTAAACCTGTCTTGACCTATCCCTGGAGTCATGGACCAGAGTTAGTTCCTGTATTGAAATTTTAGGAAGAAGAAGAAAGAGGGAGGAGGGAGGAGGAGGAGGAGGGGGAGGGGAAGGAGGAGGAGGGGGAGGAAGAGGAGGAGGGGGAGGAGGGAGGGGAGGGGAAGGGGAGGAGGGGGAGAAAGAGGAGGAGGGGGAGGAGGGAGGGGAGGGGGAGAAGGAGAAGAAGAAATGAGTGCTAGCAGGGAAACAGATATCGCTTAAGTCTACATGACTCATGATTCATATTTGTGGGTTATGAGATCAGTTTAGTAGGTGAATAATCTCCATTTTCTTAATGGAGTAAAACAGTGGTTTTCAAACTCTAACCTCATCAAAATCACCCAGAAGACCTGTTAAAACAGATTTCTAGGCATTACCCCCAGAGTCTCTGATTCAGCAGGTCTGGGATGGGGCTCAAGAAATTGCATTTTTAACAAGTTCCCAGGTAATGCTGCTGCGGGTGGTTCAGGCACCACACTTTGAGAACCACTGGAATAGAAAATATCAGTGTGTACTGGTGGTAATAATGGTGTTTTGTCGCATTAACTTTTGTTCCAGTGACATATGCATGTGGACACGGGGTCACCATGTGAAAAGGCATTTCTTGCTGAAATTACCCCAGTGTCATGAGATTAAGTAATTTGCCAAAAGTCACACAGCTGCTAGGTGAGGAAGCAGGGATTTGAACGCAGGTCTAACAGGCTTTGAACCACAATGCTGTACTGATTGTGGCTGAACTACACACAAGTACATCACTATAGGATTTGGGTGAGTTATCAAGCCGTGTTTGCCACATGAAGAAAGTAGGGTACAAAATAAGCTGTTGTAACAAATAGACCCCAAAATACATTGGCTTAAATGAGATACAAGTTCACTTCTCTCTCACATGACGGTCCAAAAGTACATAAATGGGCACTTCTGCCAGCCTTCACATGGGCCTCCATGCTGGGGTCCAAGGGGTCTGCTCCAGCTGTTGGAAGAAGGGGAAGGGAAAGGAAAGTTCAGTCCTGTCCTTTTAAGGGCCCAACCCAGAAATTGCCTATGTCACTTTTAATCACATCCTATTGGCTGATTCCAGTCACATGGTCAGATTAACTGCAAAGGAGACTAGGAAATGTGGTCTTGAGCTGGAGGGCCACATATACTGGGGACAACTGGCAGGCTCTACACCACCAGGTGTGGCCTGAGGTGCCTGACTGAAGCACCCAAGGGAAGAGGGCAGCCCCTGGAAGGGCAACCCCCCAGGGGGTTGCCTAGTGGCAGTGTCCCCACAGAGGACAGGAAGGAGCCAGCCTTACTCCCCAGAAACAGGGTCCAGCCATCCTTCTGCAGCCCCAGCTGTGAATCTAATGCTAAACCCCAACCCAGACTATTTTAACATTTCCTAACAGGTTTCTATGGAGAGCATATTTTCCAGTCTATTACATCGTGTCAAGTAAAGCTTTCGATTTAAGCTTCAAAGTTTATTTACTTAAAAAATGTTTGCTTTATCCAAAAAGGATGCTGGGTGGATATTAATAAAGCCATGTACTTCCAGCCAACAAAATAATCACCTTTGGCTGAATGGGACTGAGACCACATTAGACTTTATGCCAGGGCTCATTTTCACTGGCCCTGCCAGTCTTATTCCCAACTGCAGAGGCTTCTTTTTCTAATCTTTCTGAAAAAGCAGTGACTCATAAACAAGAACAGATTTCTCTTGCTTGCAGAAAAGGTAAATTGCTGGCAGAAATAAATTTGCAGATGCTAGAATTTCACAGAGAGGAGCTCGCTGGTGGAGAGGGTTTGCTATCCTGCCCTGCTCCCCACCCCCTTTCCCCTCCCATCTGTACCCTTTATCTTCCCTACCAAGCCAAGCTGGGTGCTGTTGGGGCCTTGCTGGGCCGGATGTTGGGGGTGGCGAGGAGGTGGGCTTCACTTTGAGGATGACTCCTCTGTTTATCTCCCGGGTTGTCCCAGTTCCTGGGCCTGGGATTGGGCCGGGGGCCCCAGAGGTGGAGGACTCCGGCATCCCAGCTCCGCACAGTGCACCGACCTCGATTTATGTGGGTTACTCCCAGCCTGTGGACCTGTCGCCTGGCAAAGAGGCTGGTGAGACCTGCCCACGGCCTGAGGGAGGTGCTTCCTCGCTCAGGCAGACTGTGGGACCCAGGTCAGCAGCAGATGTGCTCAGATGCCAGAGCATCTTCCTTCTAAGAGTGAGGGCCTGAGGCAGGGTCTAGAAACTTCCCTCTCTGACACAGAATTGAGAGCAGAAGGGAAGAAGGGGTGCAGAAGCAGCTGCTGCATGCTCTCACCATGCCAGGCCTCCGCATGCATCTTCCCCAGTCCTCACAGCCACCCTGGGAAGTTATTGTACCCATTTCACAGGTAAAGAAACTGAGTCACAGGGAGCGGAAGTCACTCATCCACATTCACGCACCCTCTAGTGGCAGATCAGGATTCAAGCCAACCCTGTAACTGGTCTCATTTTCCTTAAGACCCCCCTTCTCTCCTTCTCTCTCCTCTTCTCCCACCCACCCCTCCCAGTCACCCCACCTTACCCCCCACTTCACTCCCCCACTGGAATCCTGACTCCCTCCTCCTCCCCACTGCTCTTTTTACACTAAGCACGGAGCATCCAAGGGAGAACATTTTCCCAAAGAAAACAAATGTAGAGGACCCAGCAGTGGGGGTAGAGGGAACCTCTGAGCCCAGTAGGAAAAACTCAGCTCCCAACACAGGCCAAGGCCTCAGAGATACAGGCCAGAGGAGGCACGGGTCCCTCGCCAACTCCCATTGACACCCAAGGATGAGTTAGATTTGCAGTAGCTCCCATGCATATCCAGAATCACCTTAGCAACTAAGTTTTAAATTGTTTTTAATATCCCTACACTTCCCTATTATTCCTAAAATCTTCCCTGTCGATAATTTGATCATTTAAGCTTCTAAGTTCTATTAGGTCCAGGTTTCTACACACCCCCAACCCACTGCCCTCCCAGAAGGGGTTAGTCATTTGCACTCTAGTGTAAATAAGTCTCAGACCCTTCCCTGAGAGAGGATGTTACTAGGAGAGGTTAGCGCCAGGGAGAACCATGGGCTCTCTCCATGTCCACGCTTCTCCAGCAGCCCGAGGGACTCCAGGCTGCATTATCTCCAAACACTCCAAGGCTGAGAGGTGCCAGATGTGGCCAATGGCGTCCCCCGAGCAGGTCAGGTGCCTCCCCACACTAATTCCTAGCATGGTAAAGGCCTGCTGAGGTCCCACAGGCAGCAGATGGTGAGCCAACTTCTGCGTTGCCATGGCAGCCCTGGAAGGGGTGCAGGGGGAAGAAACAATGCTGTGTCTTATGCCTGGATTACAGGAGGACACATGGATGGATGCATGCAAGTTTCAGATGTTATCGTTCCCTCCTTCCAACCCAGGACCTGGATGCCAACCGAGCAAGGCCAACTGTGAGGTCAGGTAAAACTGAGGAGCTTCCTGGAGCCTGACACCCCTGCACAGCGGTTCAAGGATCTATTATGTGTAGGACCCTCAAAGACAGCAGGGGTCCCAGAGGCAAAAGATCTTTGAGGACCAAATATCAAAGGGCAAGAGAGGCCCCCAGGACCTGCCTCCCTCGTCTCTACCAGGAGGAGATGCCAGTGTCAAGGTGTCTGAGTGGCACCAGCATCCAGTGCAAGTTCCAGCCCAGGGCGATCCACGCGCCTCCAGGTCCCTACAGGCTGTTCTCTCTCCCTGGGCCTGTGTGAGCTGAGCTGCGGGACCAGGCAGACACGCACGCAAGGCTGAACCTTGAAGCCCTTCCCCAGCCCACCCACAGGGCCAACCCTGGCCCTCAGAGGACCTACCACTGTGTGCACCCACACCCAACATGCACACACACTTGTGCACACACACATGTGTGCGCACAACACAATGAGCACATGCACACAATATGCACACGTGTGCACACACACAAATGTGCACGCACAACCTGTGCACACACAACATGAACACACACAGCGCACACACAATGTGCACACGTGTACCGCATGCACACGCTTAGAGTCCACACGCGGTGCGCACAGCGTATACACTAAGTGCTCAGGGTGTGAGTGCACTGTGTACCTGCCCCAAGGGCTGCCTTATCCACCAGTGCCTGTACACATACTGCACACAACTTATGCACACAACACACACATAGGACACCCATACACTGGGCAGAAAAAGGGCCCGGCAAGAACTTACGCAAACACACCCACATACACAGTGAGCACACAACGAGCACGGCATGCGTGTGAATCATGTCCGTGCAGCACACCAGGAGAGGAAGCCCACACTGCACACGTACAGCCGTGCACACGCACCACGGCGCACACACACAGCACCCTCAGCCCTGCCAGGCTGGCCCGGGAAGGGGCAGAAAGAGGCAGGGAAGCCCTTGCCTCTTCTCTGGAGACAAGCTAAGACCTGGAGGGTCATCCACAGGGGCAGGCTGGTGCCTGGGGATTCCTGACTCAGCCCTTACGAATGATGAGGTCAGTGACCCATTCCCCTGGGAGGGTCCAGGACAGGGTGTCTGGGCCACAGCTAAGCCTGGCAGCCCTGTAATCACTGGAGACCAAGGTGGGGCTAGAAGCCAACCCCAGGGAGGCTCCCAGAGCCGGCTGAGGCCTAGGCAGGGCTGGCTTCTCTCTCCTGACTCCTGCCTTCTCTCTGTTACACCCACAGGGCCAGGAGCCAAGCTGGTGGGACAGGAAGCTGAGCAGACAGCCACAAGTTGGGGGTCAGGAGGCCTGGGTGCTAAGCTTGACTCTGCCTCTGCCCAAATGGGCATCTGGGACAGGACCCACCAAGCTGAGCTTTGGTTTCCCCAAGGAGAACCCAGGGGAATAACTTTGGCCAGCTGCCCTCTGTGCTTCTATGGAGACCTGGTCACTAGTCACCTAAACATCTGGCCTATGTACGCTCCAAGGTCAGGGTCCTGGCCCCACCCCTCTGGGACCTCTCCAGCACCAGCACCGGATGGGCTCATAGGAAAGGTCAGCAAGAGGCTTCAGCCTCCAGGGAGAGCCTGGTCCTCCCATCTGGCCTGTGGAGAACAAGGTGCAGGGTCTAGCTTGGTCTGCTCTTTCGAGCCACCAAGCCCAGAACACACATACCTCTTGGGGGCTCGACCACCCCAGCATCATAGAAGAATCACCAGGCTGGAGGTCAGAATGCGTAGGTTCTAGCCACTGACGCTGTGTGGCCTTGGGCAAGTCCCACACTGGGCCTCAGTTTCCCCACATCTAACGAGAAAGTTGAACTAGAGCCAGTCTCCAACGTACATCCGGTTCTAAGGTTCCATGTCACGGGACTTCCCTGGTGGTCCAGTGGGTAAGACTCCGCACTTCCAATGCAGGTGGCCCAGGTTCAATCCTTGATCGGGGAATCTAGGTCTCGCATGCATGCCGCAACTAAGAGCTCACATACCTCAAGGAAGATCCCGCGTGCCACAACTAAGACCCAGAGCAGCCTAAATAAATAAATAAATAAATAAAAATTTTTAATAAAATAAAGATTCCATGTCACCAGAAGCAGCAGGCAGGCCAAGCTGGAGCAAAGAAGGGGAAGATCTGCAGGGGAAGCCCTTCCCCCAAACTGAGATTTCCTGAGCATCTTCTGGGTCAGGCCCTTTATACACACAGTCTCATTTATGAGGAAGATGCTAGTAGGATTCCCAATTTACAGTTCAGGACATAGCAGCTTAGAAAGGACCCAAGGTCACACTCCCAGTAAATGGTAAAATCAAGATTCAATCTCACATTTATCTTAGATCTTAAACACATGAAAACTACACATGGGCAGAGTTTTTCATGTATTAACTTAATCCACATAAAAACCCCAAAGTGGGCTCTGATTATCTAGATTTTAGAGAAAACAGAGACCTCTCTGTTAAATAACTTGCCCAAAGCCACACAGCTACAAGGTGGACAAGCTGGAGTCTGAAGCAGGGCAGTCGGTGTCAATCCAGAACTTAAGCTCTCAACCATTACACTAAACCCACCCTGCCTTGTCCCCCCACCCCCAGGAGAGCAGTAGACAATCCCAGCAGGGGTTAGACCCTGGGTCAAAGCCACACTTTTTTTCTGCTGACCGTGTGTATCAGTCATCTACTGACTCAGTAGTGCTGTGTAACAACCACAAACCTCAATGGCACACAGCAATAAACATTTACTTTCCCACCAGTCTGCAAGCAGCTGGGTGGATCAGCTGCTCTGGACCAGGCTCAGCTGATCTCAGCTTGTCCAGCTCACGAGTCTGCTGACAGCGGGCAGGTGGGCTGGGGGCTGGCGGGTCTAGGATGGACTCATGCTGACCTGTCTGACAGTTAGCTGGTAGTCAGCAGGGATGGCAGAAGTGACTGGGCCATAAGTCTCTTCTCCTCCGGCAGGCCAGCCCAGAATTGCTGATATGGCAGTCACAAGAATCAGAGATAAAGAGAGAGAATGGGAGAGAGAGGGAGGGAGAAGGCAAGGGAAAGAGAGAGAGAAAGAGAGGAAGCTGCAAATCCTCTTGAGGTTTCAACTGGGAGCCAGAGCAGTGCCACCTCCTCCACTCTGCATTAACCAAAGCAAATCACCAGGACAGCCAGGCTCACATGCCGGGGAAATAGATTCCACTTCTTGCAGGCAGAAGCTGCGAAGTCATTTTGTAAATGATGTGATGACAGAGAAAAGGGAAGAACTGGGACGATTTTTGCAATCGATCTACCACACCATGTGTCTATTTCCACATTCATTTTTACACATCCTTTTATTCTCCAAGTCACGGAAGATCAGGGCTGGGACAGGGGGGCTTAGAAGGCAGCTAGTCCCCAGTCACCCATTCTACAGATGGGGAATCTGAGGCCCAGAGAGGGAAAAGATCGTGCCCCAGGGTCCCAGCCTAAGGCCCTCTCCTTGGGCTCAGGGGGCAGCGCAGACAGGCCACCTTTCCTTGCCTCGTAGCTGCTGGTGCCCTCACTACCACCCCCGAGCTGACACTCAGTTCCCGGGAAGATGGCTCTCCTCTCAGTCCCCACCCCCTCCTGCTCTCCAGACGGAACACTCCATATTTGTATGTCACACTGAGCCCTGACATTTGTGCAATTATCTTCCACCTACAAAGCGTCTTCACTCATTATTCAAGCCCCACGATCGCCCTAAAGGGGAGCAAAAGCAAAGATAACAATCAGCCTTAGCATTTTCTGAGCAGAGTGTTCTAGGCGCTTGACATGTATTAACTCATTTAATGCTCACACCAGCCCCATGAGCAAGGTACAGATGGGGAGAGTGAAGTTCACAGAGGTGAAGGTCACGTAGCTGATCAGTATCAGGGTGGGGACACCAACCTGGGTCGGTCCAGCTCCCACCCCCAGCCTACGCCAAGTCTGGCGGAGCCTGGGCTCTTTGTTTTTAATCTCCCCAGAGTTCTGGCCTGGAGTGGGGCTGGGGCTGGGACTTATCTCCTGAAAGAAGAGCTATGCATGTGCCCACCAGGAATCAGAGAGAAAGGGCGTAAGAGCTCGTTGCATGGAGACTTGCTGCCCAGATTCAAATCCTGGTTCCGTCACCCAGTAGCTGTGTGACGTTGGGCAATACCTTTAACCTCTCTGTATCTCAGTGTCGCAATCTGTAAAATGGGGACGATACAATAGTACCCACCTGCTGGATTTATTGTGATGAGTAAATGAGTTAACATATATAAGGCAATTACTGGCACATAGTAAAGCCTCAATAAACACTGGCTATCATTATCACTGTCTGGCTTCTTCTATGATCACCCTTCTAATATTACCACCTTTTTGGCTTCTGGATCGCCAGAGAGCAGACCTCACCGGCTGCTACCCAGTCACTCTCAAATCTGCCCTACAAGATGTGAATCTCTGCACCAGAGGGATGAGAGGGGAGCTGCCCAGGGCTCTGCTCCCCCGCCTTCATGTCCCCTGAGGACTGGGTGCTAGAGACTCTAAGCAATGGGAAGAGGGCGGTGCCCCCCACTGCCCCATGTTAAGTCCAAATAAACACAATGCCCAACCATAAAATGAGCACAAAGTTTAACAATGTTCTGTTTCCTTGGGTGATGACAACGTTGACGCTTTTTCTCAAATATAATTTGAGTTTATTTTGATGCCTCCAAGAGCTGGCATCTTAAGCGTGTGTGGGGTCTGACTTGGCGTGTTCCTGCGCTGGGCTCCCGGGGGGCCTGAGGAGTCCGTAGACGCCAGGCCAGGCGCTGGGACCCTCAGGAGGCAAGAAGCAGATCGTTTCCCAAGAGCACCTCACCCTCCAGGCGGATACAGGAAGAAACCCCCCACCCAGGATGCTAAAAAAAACCCTCCAACCAACAATTTGGCAGCCGCGGTTGCCAGGGAGATGATGAGGGATGCGTGCGGCACCGCCTCCCGCCTGGTAGAGCCCCTGCCTCCGCCCTGGGGGGCGTTCTCCTGGTGTCATCGCGGGGGCGAGGGCCCAGGCCAGGAAACAGGAGCCGGTGGATCGCATTCCCCCATTGTCCCCCGCTGTCCTCAGAGCAGAGGGCGTGGACCCGACAATGGGTTGATGGACAATAGGGGCCAGCAGATGGTCTCCCCACCCCCCACCCGCCAGCTGGTGCTCTTCGGTTTGCCAGGCGTGTCGGCGAGGTCGGAGTGGGGGCCCAGGCTCAGCTGGCTGCAGACCACAGCCTTGCACCTGCCCACACTGGGCTTTTGGAAAGAGGCTTGAACTGGGAATGAAGACCCCTGAGTGGTGGAAAATAAGAGGAAGAATAATAACACTCACAGTGTCTAAAATAAGTCTGCTCTTCATCTAAAGTCCAAACTCCTGCAAGGCGCAGCACAACCAAGCCCCAGGCCAGCTCTCTGGTGTCTCCACAGTACTCTCTCCTGAACCTCTGTACGAGGGTCTCACTGCCCTTTCTGTGCCTGAAATACAATCCGCCCTTTCCAACCTCTGCACCTTTGCATATGCTGTTTCCACACCCGGAAGGCCACCACTACCCCCTGCCCCCATGGTCAGCTCCTTCCCCATCATTCAGATCCCACCTTAAATAGCACTTCTTTGGGGAGACTCTGAAATAGATCAGTTTGGCTCCTTCAAAGAGCACTTGTCACAATTTATGATGATTGATTTTATTTGTTTTCTTATTTATAATCTGTTCCCCCCCGTCACTGTCTGGAAGCCCCCAAAGCACAGGGACTGTGTCTATCTCATTCTCTGCTATGTCCCCTGCACCAGTCCCCGGCACATAGTAAGTGCTCAGTTTCTTGAACTTCTCAAGCTCCAGGCACTTCATCCTCCCCATCTATCTTACGAGGTTGTTTTTGTCCCCATTTTATAGAAGGAAGAGTGGAGGCTCAGAGAGGTTAGCAATTGGTTAAACGAAGACTAGAATCTGGGGCTAACCCAACTCCAAAATTCCTGCTTTTAACCCCACTCCACAACCTCCTCCCAGCTCTACCAGCAGTCAGAGAAGTATAGGTCCCTTCTTCTTCTGGGCCTCTGTTTTCCCATCTGTAAAATGACAACACAGAGCTTAGCATCCCTGGAGGTTCTTGTTAGTCTCTCAGCCTAAGATCCTCACAGAGATGAGCAGCCCAACCAAGATTCACCTGTCCTCTTCAGTCCACATATCACCACTGGCTGGGTTTCGGGGGCAGGAGTCTCGGGTTGGATTGTTGACAAGGATGAGGAAGAACTGGAACTCTCATTCACAGCTGGTGAAAATGCAAAGTAGCAGGCCCTCTTCGCAAAACACTTGACATCCACGTACCATGTGAGCCAGCAATTTCACTCAACAGAAATGCAAACAAATACCCACACGATCTGTGTGATCGTTCACAGCGGCTTTATGCGTAACAGCCAAAAACTGGCCACAACCCAAATGTCCATCAACTGGTGAATGGACAAAATGTGATGCAGTGGAAGACTATTCAGCAGTGAAAAGGAAGGAAATACTGACACAGCAACAACGTGGGTGAGCCTTAAAACAATTGTGCTGAATGAAAGAAGCCAGACCCAGAAGACACGCACCGTATGATTCCGTCTATGTGAAATTCTACAAAGGGCAAAAGGACAGTGATGGAACACAGATCGTTGGTTACCTGGGCCCAGGGGATGGGGGAAGGGGCAACTGCAAAGGGACGTGGGGGTGATGAAAATGTTCTGTATCACGACTGTGGTCACGGTAGCACAACTGTATATATTTGTCACAATTCATCAAATCGTACACTTGAAATTGGCACATTTTCTTGTGTATAAATTACACCTCTATAAAGTGACCAAGCAAGGGACTAAGAGGAGTCCGAGTTTAAGTGCCGGCTCCACCATTCTTTCCCTTGTTCAAGCCATTCCCTTGCCTTGAGTCTACTTGAGGACTGAGTCTGCACCTCTTGGAGGCCAGGCTCTCTCTAAACTGGCAAATAAAGCCCGGCTGGAGGCCGTTGTGACCTGGCTCAGCCCCTCGCTAGGGCTGCTCCTGGTACACACCCGATAACCTCTCAGCAGGCCCTGGCCCTGGATGGGGTTTGGGGTTCCCACTGTCCCTGCACTCCTTGTCCCCTTTCTGCAGTGGCCCTACTTCATCAGCCAAAAATTAGACTAGAGACACAGGTGGCAGTATAGTCCCAAGCCAGGGCCAGGGAGCACCTCCTCGGGACCACCTGGCATCACTCACGACCACCTTGTCCCCTGAGTATGGACACTCCCTCCCCCTGTACAGAACAGCCCAGCCCTGCCCAGAGGTGGTGCCAACAGGTAGCACAGCTCCAGGCCTGGAGAGCAGGAGAGTGCCCAATGCAGAGGCCTCCAAACCCACACTCGCACCTCCCTGCTTCCACACCTAAGCACCCTCTTTCCTGCAGGGAGGTAGGAAGGGTGGGAGTACTAGACCTGCCCAAATGGAGATCTGTACAGGAGCATCGCTCTCCCCCTTCTCCTTGCGACACAGGTCCCATCTCACACTGCAAGGGCCTCACACGCACAGGTGGAGCCTCATGTGAACATGGCCAAACACCATCCACAGGTCTGACAAGGGGCCACCCTCTGGTTATCGCTTAGACTTAGGGACACACACACCAAATGTGCATCTAACTACAGGAGGATGACCCAGGGAAGAAGCCCATGCAGCTCCTGGAAGCAAACTCAGGGCCATTCGTGCAGGGAATTGGGGGGCCTGCGTCCCAAAGCATAGTCCAGAGGAGGAGGTGTGGCTTCTGGGTGGACACGCCCCCTCGGCTTGCAGACTGCTTGCCCCGTGGAGATGGGCTGGGCCAGAGGAAAGCCAGATTCAGACCTTCTAAATCACAGGTCCTGGAGGGACTTCCCTAGCCATCCAGTGGTTAGGACTCATCGCTTTCACTGCCGGGGCCCGGGTTTGAACCCTGGTCAGGGAACGAAGGTCCCACAAGCTCTGTGGCGCAGCCAAGAAAAAAAATACAGGAAGCACGAGTCCTGGATAGTGGCCCCAGGTCTAAGAGCTAAGGACAGCACTGGGGGGGGTGGTGACTCTGGGGTCAGATCACAGGAGGTTTCAAATGCCAGGCTGAGGAGCTCAACCTGCTCTTCTGAAGGACATGAACATCCATTGATGAGTCTGGGGACACAGGAGAGTCAAGAGCAGACGTGGATTTTGGAAAGATTCATTTAACACGTGTCTGTGGATCATCTACTATGTACCAGGGCCTCGACCAGGAGATGGGGAGATGACCATGACCCCAATGTGACTGTCAAGGAACCAGCCACACTGAAAGGGGAAGGAAAGGGTATTTGGTGGGAGAAGTCAAGGCTCACCATTGACTGAGCATCAGTTCTGGGCCAGGCTCAATACTGGGCATTTCACAGAAATGACCTTGGTTAATCCTCCCCATAGCCTATGAGGGAGGTACTACTGCCCCCTTTTACAGAAGGGAAAAGTGAGGCTCCAAGTGAGTTGTCTGAAGTTACACAGTCAGAAAGGGGTGGAGCTTGATTTGAAACTGTACTGACTCCAAACCCAGGGCTCTTTCTGCTTCCACAGAGAATGGAAAGCTTCCTACGGTGTCAGTGGAGGTTAGAAGGTGGTAATATTCCACAGGAAAGGGAGCTGACTGCCCCTGAGCACCAGGAGCCCCACAGCCCAGCCAGCTAGAGTGATACCACCCGCCCTTTTTAGAAAGAATCAAAGCCTATGCAAAGCAGTTGACTCCAGTGGGGAACAGCTTCCCAGTTCCTGGTGATTTCATCACTGTCGCCTTCCCCCAGCGCCTTCCCAGTTGGATTTTCCATCCTCCACTCAGAAACGCTAGAAGTGAGTGGGAGAAGGGAGATTCTGCCTCTCCAGAAAGCTCGGTTCTGTGTACTCTTTGGAGAGATTAAATATGCAACCAGCCAGGGAACACCCAAAAAGAAGGTTCCCCAAGATTTACTCAGGTAGAGACACTAGCCAAGGCATCCGGGAATCTTATCCAAAGACCACAACTTGTGAGTGTGTGTCTGTGTGTATCTGTGTGTGTCTCTAGGTGTGTCTGTGTATCTCCGTGCATCTTTCTCTTTCTATGTCTTTGTATCTCTATGCATCTTTGTCTTTCTGTGTCTGTGTATCTGTGTGCGTACCTGTGTCTGTCTCCGTGTGTCCGGGTGTGTCTGTGGGCATATTTGTGGGTGAGTACGTGTATATATGTATCTTAGTGTGTGTCTGTGTGTCTGTGTGTTTGTGTGGGTAGGTGACCATCTAATGGCACAAATAATCCACATCGGCCCTGGGCTCTAGTTCTGTCTATACAGCTCACTGGCTGTGAGATCCCTCACCAAGTTGCCTAATTCCTGAGTCTCCTTCCTTCCCCTGCGAAATGGAGAGAGTAATCCTCTCGTCAGCTAAGTTGTGGTGAGAATTGATTGAATGAGGTACTAGGCGCATTATGCCAGTTACAAACTGATCGTAGGTTTTTACGTGATTAGGGTCTTTTTTTCCTCCTATTTCTTTCTGATACCACTTTCATCCCTCCATTCAACAGCTCTTTATTGAACCCTCATCAATGTGCCAGGTGCTCCAGTTTTAGGCACAAAATACCCTTTCTCAAAGGCTGTAGAAAAGGAACAGAAACCAGACTCAAATAGTCGTGGTTTCAGTTCTTATTTATTCGTTCATTCAATGCTTTTTGTGTCCCTTTCCATCTGCCTCGCCTCAGGTAAGTCATCTTCCTCCTAAGTCTCCATTTCTTAATCCATAACCGGGACACGGAAGTGATGCCCACCTTGTCTGGTCATTGAAAGGATGAATTGAAAACAACAGAGTAGAAAAGGTCTATTCCATAAACACTGCACAAATAGTAGCTACTACTCATGTGGGGAGGTGCACCTCCATTTAGGGTACAAAGCTATTCAACTCAGCCGGAGGAAATCCCAGGCTATCAATGATAAACACGGTGGTAGTTTGCAGGTGCCCAGCTGAATGACAGTATCCATCTCGCGGGAATTTAGCAGGTTCTTCCTGACTCCACGCCCACCCTGGCCCAGATGGCTCTGCTGTCTCTGGACCTCTGAGTTCTTCCTTCCTTGAGACATTCTCCTCTTGGGTTGCTCCAAATCCTCAGAGCATTCTCATGAATTAGCTTCTGGCCAACTTACACTCCAGAGAGCGTCAGTGGCCTCTGTCACCAGCATTCAGTCCCTCCCCTCCTCCAGGTCCACATCTCCAAACAGCTGTCCCCCAATCTGTCACCCTCAGGGGTAACCAACAACACATCCCCCCACAATGGAAACTCTTCAAGAACCTGGGTCATGCTTACCTTCCATGCTTACCTTCCAAAATGCTTTTGGTTTACCAGTTGCCCCGACCTGGAATTCTACCTCCTACCTCTCTCCATAGGCCATACACACACACCAAAGTCTAGCAAAGAAGAAGCAGTTCAGGGTATATTCCAGCCCTACCTCTAATAACTACTCATCTTGATGAGCTGCTTCACCTCTATTTCTTCATCTGTCAAATGGGGAGAAAAATGGCACATACCTCACAGAGTTTTCGTGCGAATGTGATGAGCATGTGTTAAGTGCTTAGGGTAGTGTCTGGCACATAGTCTGTGCTCAATAAATGTGAGTTTACTAGTTCATTTTGCAAGAGTCAAGCTAAGGAGGCTACCCTGGCCAGCAGATTTCTCTCTCTGAGCTATCGCTGACACTTGTATGGGTATTGACTTTTTCCTAACTTCATCCATTTTGCAAGCATTCATTGAGTTCCTACAGGGAAAAATAAAGCAGGGCACTGGCCCCAGGGTTCTTCAACCCAATGGGGAGGACAAGGAAACAGATCATCAAAATCTGGGATAAAGAGTACAGGGATGGCAAGAGCACAGAGCAGCTGGAGAAGTCCAGGGGTCAGCTGGGTTTGGTCAAGAAGGCTTCCTAGGTGAGCTGACCTAATAGAAGCTTAAAGGGTGAATAAGTGTGTGAGGTCAAGAAAGGGAAATGGGGCTCCTCAGATAGACAGGGAACAGCAAAGGCCTGGCCCCTTGGATGAAATGCAGGTAATTCAGGGTGGCCTGAGCAGAAAGGGGTGGGGTGAGGGGTTAGAGATGGGCTTGGAAGTAAACAGAGGCCAAGATCACAAAAGGCTTCCAATGCCCTGTTTAAAACCTAGGACTTCCAGGTATCCTGGACCAGAGCCTGCAACAGAAAAAGGATGATACTGGAAAAACTGGTGAAATCCAAACGAAGGTGTAATTTAGTAATTAGCTAATTTCTTGCATTTAACAAACATACTGTGGTTATATGAGATATTAACATGGGAAGAAAATGAGTAAAGGATACACGGAAACTCTCTGTAATATCTTCACGACTCTCCTATAAATAGAAAATTCTTTCAAAATAAAGTTGGTTTTTTTTTAAGCTAAGACTTTATCTTGGGAGTAATGGGGGAGCTGTTGAAGGGTTTATAACTATGGAAGAACCAGGTCAGACTAGTGTGCTATAAAGATTACTCTGGCTAAAGTGAGAGATTGGAGGAGGTAAGCCTAGACCCAGAAAGAGTCACAAATAATCCAGGAGGCTGTAGGGATGGAGAGAAGTGAACAGAGGTGAGAACTCATCAGAAGGTAGAATTTAAGAAATTTGGTTTTGATTGGATGAGGAGGTAAAGGGAAGGGCTGAACCAAGGACGATACTTGAGTTGCTGAGTTTGAGCAATGTGATCACCAGGATTCTTGGATGGCGAGTGACAGAAACAGAATCACACCACGAGGGAAAACGGCAAATGTATCATCCACCCCCTTCACTCCTGCCCTGAACACCAACTGAGGGGAAGTCAGAAGTGGAGCTGACTTCAGGAGCAGCTGGAACCTGGGCCTCAGGTGCTTCCAGGATGCCCTCTTCTTCTGTGTCTTGGTGCCACTCTCTATCCAACTACAAAGAGCTCAGGACTCTTATCTTTAAAGCCTTGTCACCATCTGGGAAAAGACATGTTCCCTACCAGCTCCAGTTAGAAAAATCCCAAGGAAGAGCTCTGATTGGTCAGACTTGGTCACATGTCCATCTCTACCCTTGGTGTTGTGGCCTGAGGTCTGGGTGAATATGACTGGCCTAATCAGGATGTTTCCTGTCCCCACAGCAAGAATGGGTAGAACGCTGATGGGCTGGTCCCGTTAGAACTAAAATGGGAGAGGAACTATTATCCCAAGAAAGGGGAGCTGTTACCTAAGGAAATGGGGAAAGAAAAGTGGAACAGGCAGACAAAAGGATTAGGTGGCGCTGTCATTTCCGGAGTGAGAGAGAATGCCCCTCAGGCCTTTCTCACTCTTTCCCTCTCTCCTCGGGGATTAAGAGCAGGAACCTCTGTCCTTACTAGGAGGGAATGGGGGAAAGGAGGGGGAGATAGCCAGAGCTTGTAAAGATGAAGACTGGGGGCAAGAGAGGTTAAGATGTTTCGGGGAGGATGTACAAGTCAGCTTAAATCATTCCCCCAGGAATACTTCCCACCATGGTGAAGCAAAAGATCATTGGCTGGGCTTCCCTGGTGGCGCAGTGGTTGAGAGTCCGCCTGCCGATGCAGGGGACACGGGTTCGTGCCCCGGTCCGGGAAGATCCCACATGCCGCAGAGCGGCGGGGCCCGTGAGCCATGGCCGCTGGGCCTGCGCATGTGGAGCCTGTGCTCTGCAACGGGAGAGGCCACAACAGTGAGAGGCCCGCGTACCACAAAAAAAAAAAGATCATGGGCTCTCTCTGACGCTGACCAACCATGTGACCTTGGGCAAGTTACTAAAACTCTCTCCATCTTACTTTCCTCATCTGAAATACCGTGATAATAATACTACCTCGGGACTTCCCTAGTGGTGCAGTGGTTAAGAATCCGCCTGCAAATGTAGGGGATACAGGTTCGAGCCCTGGTCCGGGAAGATCCCACATGCCGTGGAGCAACTAAACCCATGCACCACAACTACTGAGCCTGCACTCTAGAGCCCGCAAGCCACAACTACTGAAGCCCGTACAACTAGAGCCTGTGCTCCACAACAAGAGAAGCCACCGCAATAAAAGAAGCCACCACAATGAGAGGCCCATACACCGCAACTAGAGAAAGCCAGCGCGCAGCAATGAAGACCCAACGCAGCCAAAAAATAAATAAATAAATAACTTTATAAAAAATAATACTACCTCATGGAGTCTTGAGGAGATTTTAGTTTCATTTCCTCATATGTGCTACGCTTAACACAGTGCTTGGAACAAAACGAGCACAGGGTAGAGGATGATTGCTTGTAGTTCATCCGGTTTGGCTTGATTTGTGCAACACTCTTGGGTTTTGAAAGAATAGATGGACAGTTGCATGGATATATGGATGGGTACATAAAAGGATGGATGATGGATAGATGGATCGTTACACAAATGGATGATTATAGAGATGCATGGATGCATGGATGATGTCTGCTTGTTGGATGGGTGGATGGATGGATGGATAGGTGTTGGATAGATAGGTGGGTGATGGATGGATGGTTGGATGCCTGTTTGCTTATTGGATGGATGGATAGGTAGTTGGATGAGATACTGAAATGTGTAATACATATTTTCTGTCCTCACTGAGCTCATAGTTCAGTGGAAAACAAAGACACAGAAATAGATTATTACAACAGAGAGAGGCAGAAAATCCAGCTAGGGGAGGGCAAGGGGTGGGGGAAACCAGGAGTTGAGCCTGTCAGGAGAGGAGAGATAATGGGGGTAGTCTCTGCCCTTAAGATACTCACAATCTTATTAAATAATTTGCCCCTTCAGATTCTTTTTCAAACTGAGCCAGGTATAAATAAATCTGTAAACAGGACAGTTAAAGGTGTTCTTTAAAAGGCAGTGAGCTCAAATGTATAATAACTCCCAATTCAAAACATCATCTTCTCCCGGGAACAACCTCAGAGTTAATTCCCCAGATTTGCCCGAACACACACATTTCTTTGTCCCTGCTGCTCAGCCTCACCTCCTCCCTGGGCCACCTGGGCCACCACGATAGGAAAGTAAACACACGAAGCCACCTCCACCGTGCCCGCCCGCAGCTGCGTGTTACAAGGTGAAGCTGGCCCAGTCATCGCAGTGAGAGCTCTGCCCAGCACCCACCCCTCCCGAACAGGCAATCAGAAACAGGGGCCAAAAGTCCACAAGTCTGTGCGGTGTGTGCCTTCCTATTAGTGGTTTAGGTTTTAGGCTTAAAAGGGAAATAATTTATGGCAGGAAATTTGAAAAATACCCAACTGAGGGTCATGGAACGAGCCTCAGACTCGGTCCTGGCTGAAGCTCTGCCACTGGTCACTGTGCAACCTGGGGGGGGGGCGGGGAGGGGCACCTCAGGTCCCCATCTGTCAAACAAAAGGATCTGATGGGATGACTTCTAAGCTCTCAGGTCTCACATTAGGCAACATATATTTCTTTTATTTGTAGGTTAAAAATGAGGGAATATCAAGAAATTTCAAAAGATCAAATGGCCTGAGGCAAGTCGCTGTCCCTCTCTGAGCCCCTGTTTATCATCTGACAAGAGAAAGCCATCATCCAGCCTCTCTGCGGTGCTGTGAGGTTCCAGTGTGACCGTTTCTGTGAAGGTGTTGAACCGTAAAGCTCTACACTGGTGAATAAGGAGATGGCTTTCTGGTCATTCAGAGGGAGGCAGGGAGGAAGAGGCAGAAGTCGTGAGGCATCCACGTGGAGGACCGTTGCGTCACACCAGTTCACTTGGAGGTCCACTGCCCATCTTGGAGGTCCACTGCCCATCTTTGGGTAGGGATCCGAAGCCCAAAAAGCACAAGGACCCCTCCTGAGTCAGTGGGGGTCCAGGGACTAGAGCCAGGTCTCCGCCCGACCAGTATACTGCTCATCACAGGTCCATGCGCGGTCAGTCCTCTGGGGTCTCAGATCTCGGGGTAAGGCAAGATCAGGTTCCACATCTCTCCTCCCAGCAGCTTCCCCAGAGGCATGAACCTCATGTGAGGCGGCGCAGGCGAAGACACCCACCCTGGTGGTGGTAACAACGGTGTTATATCGGCAGCTAGGGAGTGGGTGGCCGAGAGAAGTGCTGTTTTCTACCGTGATACAGGCACGCAGGCAGGCTCGTGAAGGCTGCTGCTGCTACTATCTTGGCTGTGGGCAAAATGGGGAGGGGGGAGGGGCTGGGGGCGGTCCTTAAAGCAAGTGCCAAAGGTCCAGAGCCAACCCCACAGAAACGGGTGTTAACCACTTACAGCCCTTTGCTGGCCGCCTGTGATGGATGAGGCTCCAGAGGATGGTTAGAACCTGTGCTGAGGGGTCAGCTACCCTGTGTTCAAGTCCAAATTCTGCCACTCACTACCTACGCGGCTGCAAGCAGAGATTTCATCTCTTTACTCCAGTTTCCTTCTTTGTTCGAATAGTTTAATCGTGGTATCTCCTGCAAAGCGCTATTGAGAGGATGACATGAGACAGTACAGGCAAAGGGCTGTCCCACATCTGACTCCTGAGAAACTGTCTCTAAGATGAAGATTTGGATGCAGGAGATTTGTCAGGGAAGGCTCTTGGGAAAGCACCTGTGAGGGGGTGCTGGAAGCAGGACTGGGCAGAAGGAGAAGGTGACACGCTCTGCAGTTGCCGCAATCTGGAGCTCTGGGGCAGGGATCACCCTTTGAGTTCTCGCACACTGAGGCCAGGGCACCGTGCTCCGGGAACAGGTGTGACCTTGACTTGGGCTGAGGGCAGTTCCAAGGAGGCACTCAGCAGTGAGCTTTCGGCCGGCAACACTCCTGGAAACTGGGAGATGAGTGTCTTGGTCCTGAAGGGGAAACCTCAACTGTGCATTGCAACATCCACTAAAAGATTTTAGGACTCAATAAACATTATCCGTTAATATCATTGTCATCACCATCAATGTCATTATGACCACCACCACCATCATCATCTTGTTTAACCCTCCAAACCACCCTGGGAAGTGGATGCTATTAATATCATTTTACATATAAGGAAACTGAGGCTCAGAGAAGTATAGTGATTTACTCAAGGATGCACAGCTTGTGCATGCAGAGCCAATATTGGGAAACCAGATTTGTCTGTGCTCATTCCAGGGCTCATGGCTCTCTACTCCAAGATGAAATCTGTCCATCCCAATCACCCTTCCTTCCAGAGCTGGACAGATAGCCACCTACCTGCGCCATGGGCTGCCAGATCCAGCACTGAGAGACTCCGTGATGGAGCCAAAATCCGTCTCTCCAAAGCCTTTACCCACTGAAGCGCTAGATCCATGCTAAAGAAGTCTGGTTCCCTCTCACGTGTGTTTCAACCGTAACTGTCCGCTTCCAGGGTGAGAGAAGGGAGCCCCAGAGGGTGGGGCTTTGAAAGACCCGAGAGTCATAAATCCACCCACATGTCTTCTCACGCGCACATGAAATGTGCTTGGCCGGATGCCTTCCTGGAGACATGCTGCTGAGAGCCCCCCACGGCCCCCAAGGCCCCCAGAGTGAAATCCGAACCCATGCTGCCCCACCCCCGTCCCCCTTCCCGTCACACCAGCCTGTTTCTATCGCCCCACATACCCTGCTTGTTTTCACCCTGTGCCTCTGCTAACCCCTTCCCTCTTCCTGAGGCTCCCTCTCCTGCCTTCCTCCCATTCCCTTTCTGGGTCCCAGCTTAGACGTCAGCTTCCCCAGGAAGCCTGTGACCTCCAAAGCCCAGGTCAGGGGACTTTCCTCAGTGTCCCCAGCGCCTTGTGCTTGCCCTTCCCCCACCATATTGACAGCCTTGTGAGGTCGGGGACTGTGTCTTGTTAACCGCATGTAGCACAACATCGAGCATGTAGCCTGTGGTGAATAAATGGTGAATGGATGAATGAATGAATGATGGAGGAAGGAGAGTCACTCGGTAAGATTTACCTAGTTCCCTAGAGACGACCCAAGAAAGGAGAGAGCCCTCGCCCCAAAGTCTCAATACTCCAGTCTTGTCCTGGCCCCTCCTCCCTGCCCCATATCACTCCCCAATCTGTCATCTAGGGAACCTCCCTGGACCCAACCCAGTGAGAAGCAAACTGGCTCCCAGACAGGCATGTTGCAATTGTCCTAAAATCATAGCCACTAAGGTCCTTAAAAACTTGTTGAAGACAGATTAGGAAAGACCAGAGAGGGTATATGAGCTCCCCAAGATCACACAGCAAGCTAGTAGCCCAGCCTGACTGGCTGCTCCAATCAACCATCCCTCCCTGGACCCCAGGAAGGCCAAGTGGCTCTTTTTCACAGTCTTATTAGATCAGCAGCCCCGTTGGCCACTCTCTCTACAGGCAGCAAGTGGAGGACACCTCTCTTCTCCCTATCCCGGGAAGTTCTCCAGAGCCAAGAGATTCTTCCCCACTCTCCCTTCTCCTTCCTTGCCTTGTTTCTCTGGCCGCCAAGCTCTGCGGGGGAGGGAAGTGTGGGAGGTTGGCACCAGGGAGGCTGCAGGTTGGAAATAAATTCTAATCAAACACAGAATCATTCCATCTTCTCCCTCTGCTCCGAGGACAGCGTTTTTGCCGGTATTACTCATGTTCGGAGAGAAATCTTTTGAGGCTTCTCAGAGCCAGAGGGGAACTTGAAGGGTTGGGAGGATAAAAATCTTTTCTTTTTCCCCCCAGGCTAGTTCTTGCTTTTATTATCTTCTCTCTCTGCCTCTCATTAAGGCAGGACTTTGATGAGACAGATTTCATCTGGCCCTTCTCTCCCCATCTTAAAGGCACAGGACGCTGTGGTGCTGACAGCTGCCTGGAGCCCAAAGGCAGAGACCCGCCAAGGTGGGGGAGGATGAGATAGGGGTGGGGGCAGCCCTGCACGTTGCGGGAAGGAGAGAGGAGGGGAAACAGGGGATGGATTCTCATGGCCATTGACGGCAGGGGCCACGAGCAAGGAAGCCACTAGCGAAAGGACAGCCTTTCTCAGAGGCAAAGACCAAAGGAGCTCAGGATAATGACTCTGTTATTCTTGAGAACGTTAATGCCTCTCTACCCTTCATCAAAAACCCACTTCCATCCTACCTCCATCCCCAAATTAGACCCAGAATCTAAATCTAACTACCTCTCTCTCTTCTCACAGCTAGCACCCCGGTTCCGGCTGTCATCATCTCTTTCTTTCTTCTTTCTTTCTTTCTTTCTTTCTTTATTTATTTCTCTCTTTCTCTTTCTTTCTTTCTTCCTTCCTTCCTTCCTTCCTTCCTTCCTTTCTTTCTTTCTTTCTTTCTTCTTTCTTTCTTTTCCTTCCTTCTTTCTTTCTTTTTCTTTCTTTCTTTCTTCCTCCTTCCTTCCTTCCCTCCCTCCCTCCCTCCCTCCCTCCTTCCTTCCTTCCTTTCTTTCTTTCTTTCGCAGTTTGTGTAAATATTTTCTTCTTAAATATTTCCTTTTTATTAATTTTCATTGGAGTATAGTTGCTTTACAATGTTGTGTTAGTTTCTACTGTACAGCAAAGTGAATCAGCTATACATATACATATATCCCCTCTTTTTTGGATTTCCTTCCCTTTTAGGTCACCACAGAGCATTGAGTAGAGTTCCCCATGCTATACAGTAGGTTCTCATTAGTTATCTATTTTATATATAGTAGTGTATATATGCATCATCTCCTCTTTAGAGCACTGTAGTATCACCTCCCAACTGCCCCCCACTCCCAGTCTTTCCCACCCCACCCCCCAAAGCCCCTCTTCCATCCAGCAGCATGAGTGAGCGTTCAAAAGCTGAAACCATGCCACCTTACTGCCCTGCTTAAACCTCTTCCCACAGAGACCAGAATCAGATCCACCATGGCCTGCAAGGCTCTGTCCACTATGGCTCCTCTCGGCTCATCTCAGACTCTCCCCTCATCTCCAGCCCCAGCTGCCCTGTCCTTCTCCCTGTGCCTGGAACGTGCCAAGCTCTCTCCCCCAGGTCCTGTCACAAATGCCACCTCCTCAGAGGGGCTTTCCCCACCCACCGGAGTAAAGAAACCCTGCCCCTGTCGTCTCTACCACATCGTCCCCCTTCATCTCTGGGCTAGCTTTGCGCTGTGTCCGTGGAACTCACCGCGACTGAGTTGACATGCCCTCTCCCCAAATTCCCTCCCCTGGATGGTGCTGGGGTGATGTGGGGAGCAAGAGACATCCCGCACGGGGTTTGGAAGGCAAGAGTGAAGCGCCAGCAGCTGTATGTTTCCATCACGGTCTGAAGGTCGGGGCCCGGTACACCCTTGTCGCTGATCCACAGCCCACCTTGTTGGCAAAGAGACGCCCTTGACCCTGCAGCCCCTCCGGCTCCCCCGATCGCCGCCTTCAACCTCTCCGAGTCGTGGAACAAGTATGTGTGCAGCTCCATGGTGAAGGGGGCCACCTCATCTGGGAGGTCTCCCCGGCATCAAGGTGGGAGGTGGGGGAGACAGATGTGGGTTCGAGTCTGTCCTTGCTCTCCTTCCCGACTGCCAGCCTGGCCGACCCCCAGGCCGGACCCCAGAAGCAGAGGAGCAGCCCACACAGATGGCCTCTCACGTTCCCACTTGACTGAGGTCTAACCCCTTTTATAAAGCCTTATTCTGTACCATTAGTAACATGCTGCTGCTCTGATTTAAGCCCGATGGCTCTTATCTCCATTTTATCTCATCAGCGCTGAAAGCTAGTTGAGTTACCCACCCCAGAGGGGAAGAGCCTTGAAGGCTAGGATCCTGTCCACTTTCTCACAGCTGTCCTCCATTCTGTGGAACAGAATCTGGCACATAACAGGTGCTTAGTAGTTCCTGAGGGATGGAGTAGCTGCCATTAGCTGGCAGGACTTGGTGAATGAGACAAAGGCACCGTTGACATCAAAAGGTGACCGGCCAACACTGTGTCCACACCGAGTATATGCACAGCACTAAGGAGACCCCTCCCTCTACCTCCAACTGCATCCCACCAAAAGCTGTCCCCCACCCCAAGAGCACCCCCTCCCTCTCACTGCCCACCTCCTCCAAAGAATGGCCCAGGTGCCCCACGGCCCCGCCCCATCTCCTCTAGCTCCCAACTTCCTACATCCTGCTTCCTTCCTCGTGGTCACAGAGGTGACCATACGCAAGGCCATGAATGCCCAGGTACCACCAGGCGCTGGATCTCCTCTGACATTATCACCACCACCCTTTCCTCAAGCTCTCATCCCATCTCTCAGAACAGGCCTCTTCTGGCCTCCCAGTCTTTTCAAGGGACTATTCCCAGGGCTCTCTCCTCTGTTCCCTCCTCTCTTCTCTTCTTCCCCCACCCTTCTCCCTATACATCCCCCAGCACCCAGCCCAGTGACACCCACCCCCGTCATCTGACCCATTGCCTCCAAGATCATAATCTCAAATCTGTAGTATCTCCCATTTGCAACGACTCTCCCGATCACCCCATTTCCAATGGTCTGCCAAAGGTCTGACATATTGACACAGTATTCGAACCCAGAAGCATCAGGTGGGTGTGTCCAAGTACAAATTTATGCTTCTTATTGTATTATCAAGTATCAGTCCCAAGCCACACCATTGACCCTAACCCTTCTGAGTCTTGGGAACAGACCCTTAGGAAGGGGGGAGGAATGTCTAAAACCACTTATCAGATGCATCCGAGCTCATTGCCATCCCTGTCATCCATGACACCCTACCTCATGCGCGGGGCTCAGCACACAGTAGGACTTAATAGACATGCACTGAATGAATGTGTAGATGGATTAGCACATGGGGGGCAAGGCCTCTACAAGGGATCTCACTCCAAGAGGACTGTCTTTTTTGCTGATGCAGAAGCCGAGGAAAGGGGACTTCCCTGGTGGCGCAGTGGTTAAGAATCTGCCTGCCAATGCAGGGTATGCGGGTTCGAGCCCTGGTCCAGGAAGATCCCATAGGCCACGGAGCAACTAAGCCCGTGCACCACAACTACTGAGCCTGTGCTCTAGAGCCCGCGAGCCACAACTACTGAAGCCCACGCGCCAAGAGCCAGTGCTCAGCAGCAAGAGAAGCCACTGCAATGAGAAGCCCGCCGCACTGCAACGAAGAGTAGCCCCCTCTTGCCTCAACTAGAGAAAGCCCACGTGCAGCAATGAAGACCCGGCGCAGCCAAAAATAAATAAAGAAATTTATTTTTTTAAAAAAACAAAACCCAAGGAAAAGGAAGTCACTCAGTTTTCCTGGGTATCTCCCATGTATACAGGAGGTATACATGTTATTAAACTCTTATTTGTTTTCCTCTGTTTTAAAAAAAAAAATAAGGAATGGGCTTGGACTACTTTGTGGGAAGCCAAAGTAAGGAATACAGAGATGCAGGGGAGGATGACATGAATCCCCAAGGGAGAAAGTAAGGGAGGGCACCCAGCAGTGGTGACTGAGGCCCTGGGGATATTGAGTGGGTGAAATCTTCACCCTCAGCTTGTAACACTTCCTGCAAGACCTTGTGTAATTAGACCCAGGGGAGGATGACAAGGTACCAACCAGTCTTACTCCACTCTGGTGGTACCACCCCGTGGACACCATGTCACAGTCAGCCCAGGACGCAGCCCCCGACATCCTGGTCCACTTGGAATGCTCCCTGCACGTCCAGCCCCTCTGCAGGCGGACACGTGCAAGGCACTAAAAGCTCCTGGATGACTCTCACACTAAGAGGTGCTTGACGGTTTGCAACACCCGATCGTCCAGGTACGTATTACTGTCTCCATTTAACAGATAAGGAAACTGAGGCTCAGAGATATCAGATGACTTACCCAAGAGCTAGCAAGAGGTTTTATGAGATTTGAACTCAGGTCTGTCTGACTAGGATCTCCTCCTCCTTACTCCAACATGCTATTTTTTGGAGAAAGCTGAAATCTAAACCCAGTTGAAATTCACAATAAAGGCCCACATGAGATGTTCAATCATGGAGTCAATGCTCACATTCAGTGCTCAAAATACATGATAATTACACACAGTTGGTGCTGAAAAATGCACAGTGTTTACAATAGGTGTTTCATAGTGCACAGCAAATGCACATACTAGATCACGATGGTGATGACAAATGGTTCCAGGGAGGGTGTCGCTGGAACATGGTAACACCCGTTGGCCCATTTACACAAGCTTAGCAACCTAATTAGTTGTCATCCAGCAAGATTCAGGGCTCTGGGGACAGGTGCATTTGACAGGTAGTGGGTAGGGATAGAGGAGTCAGGGGAGAGTGGAGAACAGGGCCAGGAAAGGCAGCAGAGTAGGTAATAGGGGCCAGGGGGTGGGGCAAGGGTCAGGGTGCCAGGGAGGAGGAGGCATGCCAGGGACCATGCCGAGGTTTACAGGTCACCTTTGCCAATGATTCCACCACTGGTCAGAGGAATCCCAGTGGTGATGGTAACTGCAACAATGGTGCCCGACGCACAGTCTCCCCCCGAGGCTCCAGTTGGGTGTCAGAATTCTCCTCTCTGCACTCACAGAACCTTGAACTTGCCCTGTCACCTCAGGGTCTGGTCATCTCTCTGCCTCCCAGACCACAAGCAGATTTAAAACCCTGACACTAGGATGTAATTATTTATCCACCATTAGATAGCTTCACAATGGATGCATGGATGGTTGGATGGTTGGATGGATAGATAGATGGACAGATGGACTGTTGGATAGATGCATATTGGATAGACGGATGGATGGACGCATGAAAAACAGGGGGATGGGGATGTGAGAGCTGGCAAGATGTTGCAATGATGGTTACCATGGTCACATAAACACTTATCCCAAGAAGGCTCAGGAGAAAAATTAAATCAAGGTCTAGCATAGACCCCCTAGGTCAGGGACCACCATCCCAAAAGCCTAGAACTCATGCAATTCTTAGAAGAAACTAAAAGGACCTATGGGCCTTTACTCCTTAAAGGTGAAGACCATCCTTTTGCACCCCCTCTCCCCACCAGGACACACGACAGTGCCTAGGATAGAGTCACGCACATCAGCCAGACCTAACAAAATTCCAGTTGAATTTGATGAGGAGTAATTATTGAAAACCTACTGTGTGCTCAGCAGAGTCACATGCTGACCAGCTGGCCGCCCTTCCCCCGGCAGGCTGCCGGCCTGGCCAGCCGACTGACAGAGCTGGGATCAGCTTACACAGCAGTTGGCATTTCCCTCGTTGTGAATGCCCTTGTCTCCCTGGATAGAGGGAGAGTGTGATGATGACAGGGGTGGTCAGAGTGATTTAATTTCATCTCTGATGCACCCTGCCTGGGGAATTCTCATTGCCATCAGGTGGTGACAGCTTATGGTTGTGGGTATTTAAACAGCTCAGCTCTTTGTTTCAATGGGCATCATATAAAATTATTAAACAAGCAGATGAGAGACAGAGGGTCAGCCTAATCTGTTCGGGGAAAGATTACCTGGGAGCTGCTGACACAGGCAGAAGAAAAATGTTGACATGTGTGTGTTCTCAGGGTACCCCGGGTGTTAGTTATGGAGGTGACTCCCTGTGGTCCCCCCTTTCCAAAAGGAAAGTATTACTGAGTCTGTCTCCCCACTCTTGTGGTTGGGGGGAAAATAGCTTATCCTCTCGTGACAATAAAAGTAATACATCCCCACTGTAAATATTTAGAGAATACATTTTATAAAGGGAATACTTAGGGAAGTGGCAAAAAAGAAAGTAAAAATCATCCAGTAACCTCATCCCTGCAAAAAACACCATTGACCTTTTCTTCCATCTTTTTATTTTTTCTTATATATATTTTCCATAGCTGAGATGATAATAATTAATAAGAATAACTAAATCTTCATAGGGAACTCTACTCAATACTCTGTTTTGGTCTATATGGGAAAAGAATCTAAAAAGAAAACAAAAAAAAACAAAGACTGGATATATGTATATGTAAAACTGATTCACTTTGCTGTACACCTGAACCTAACACAATATTGTAAATCAACTATACTCCAATAAAAATTTAAAAGGAGACTAATGAAATCTTAACACAATATATGCTAGGCATTGTTTTAAGTGCTTTACATCTATTAACTCATTTAATCCTCCCAACAGCTCTACGGGGTAGGACTATTATTATGCCTATTTTACAGATGAGGAAACTGAGGCACAGAGAGGTTAGGTTGCCTGCGTTTGCAGGACTAAGGGGCAGAGCTGGGATTCAAACCATTCCTCAACACTGTTCTCCTACCATAGGTCCAACTTATGTTCTCCTTCTTGCCTTGAGCATTATGACATACGTGCTTTCCCATGTCAAGGCATGAACCACAGAAATTTTTTTTTTTTTTTTTTTTTTTTTTACGGTACGCGGGCCTCTCACTGTTGTGGCCCCTCCCATTGCGGAGCACAGGCTCCGGACGCGCAGGCTCAGCGGCCATGGCTCACGGGCCCAGCCGCTCCGCGGCATGTGGAATCTTCCTGTACCGGGGCACGAACCCGTGTCCCCTGCATCTGCAGGCGGACTCTCAACCACTGCGCCACCAGGGAAGCCCCAGAAATATTATTTTTAATAGTTACTAAATATTCCAGGTCGATGGACTCCAGTTTACTCAGTCATTCCTGTAATTTGGATACCTTTTTCCTGAATTTTCAGGGCTCTATACCATCCCCAGCACAGTGGTGAACGATCTTTCGCAAAAGAAAGCCACTGCCTCCTACTCTTTCCCTTCCAGAGAATAAGTTTACACCCACCCAGCCCATCACCACCACACAAAGCTGGCCCCAGCTCCTCACCAGCCCTTGAAAGCAACAACTTCTAGCCCCCAACTCTCCACCCCCTCCCGAGGTGGAAAGCTTGGAATCAGAACTCTGGACCAAATATATCACATTTCCACACTTGCCTTCGGCAAGACAGTGTGGGCAGCGCACCTGTCCCACCAGCCACCTGAGTAACACACCTAATCTCTTCCAGCCTCGTTTTCCTCCTTGTAAAACGGAAATTCCCGGGGCTACCGCAAATGACAAGTTCTCTGTGAAGATCAGATGACATAATTGTCATAAAAAGGCTTTTGAAACTGAAAAAGGGCTTTACATACGCAAGAGATGGTTATCATTACAGCATTAATTCGACAATGTTCCCTGAGGAGCTGCTACGTGCCAGGAATTTGTGTGAAGCCCTGGGGATATGGAGACCAACAAGACAGCCCCAGGGCCACCCAAGAGGGAAACACAGTCCGATGGAGGAGGACTGACCAGCTGTGACACTCAGTGGGGTGAGTGCTTGAACAGACAGAAAGCATCAGGGCTGCAGGAGCCTAAGTCAGGGAACTAATTCAGGTGGGAGGGCCTCAGGAAGGCTTCCTGGAAGAGGTCACAACTCAGCTGAAACCTGGAGGATGAGTAGGATTTGGCAAGACGAAAAGTGGTGGGAGGCTGAGAGAACAGCATATGCAAAAGCGCGGGGACAAAAAAGTACGACATTCTGGAAAGAACAGCGTGGCCAGGGCGTAGCAGGTTTATGGAGAAGTGGAAGGACAGGAGGCTTGCAGGGTAGACCACACCCCCATCTGCTCTTGTAACAGCCATTGATCCATTGACTGTTTAGGGAATGAGGAGGGAGCTGCACAACCCACTCCCAGGAAGCAGCATCACCCACTTTACAGCCTAAGGGCAGCACAGAATCGGGAGATGGGACCCAGGGAGCCGGTTGGGAGGGGCTGTTCTTCATGGAGCAGCACAGGGCAGTGTTTAGAGGCCCTCTCCCAAAACTCTGCCCACCCTTGGCCCCCCACTTGCTCAACTACTGGCTCCACTCCACCCACCAGGGCTACCCCAAAGCTCAAACTTGATGGATCCCCAGGAAGTTCAGGGAAACAACCTACTAGGTGCTGGGTATTCATTGTTATTATCGCCTTTACATCTTTCCAGCAATCCTCTGAGACCTGGATTCATGGTCCCATTTCACAGATGAAGGTCAGAAAAGTAAAGTAATAAGCCCGAGGCCCCTTGTGGAATGAATGTGTGTTTAGGGTTCAAGTTGATATAGGCATCAGAGAGGCAGAGCTTAAAGCCTCTCCGCTGTCGCCTCCGGACAAATAAGTTACCACTTCTCCGCACCTGTCCGCGGGTGAGGATAGTGTAGCTACCTCTGCGGGCTGCTCTGAGGCCTGGCTGAGATGTGCACCTTGAGCAAGGAGCCTGCAGACGGCACAGCCACTCGGAGATCATCCAGCACCGTGTCTGACTCTCCCAGAGCCCTGCAGATACTCACCCTCCTGAGGTCGGGGCTAGGGTCAGATTAAACTGGAAATCTCTCCACATTCACCAGGAGAGAGGAAAAATCCAATCCCAGGCACTAGACACATTCTCATGCAGACCGAGCTCCAGGTCTGGTCAAAATCCAAGATGCCAGTCCTTTCCGGCTCAGCCGGGACCCTAGGGAGACCCCGATGCTCTCGCCCTCTGGGCATCTCAGAAGTGCCCCACACAAGCTCCCTTCCTGCCAGCGGAAGAACCAAGCTCCAGTGGAAGAGCCAGCCACCAGTGGCCCAGAGAAGAAGCTGCCCAGCGGCTTTCCCGAGGCCTCGGCCTGAAGGCAACGGAGTAAAGGTCCTGCTGTGTTTCTCCAAACAAGACCCTCAATCTTTCTGTGCCCCAGTTGCTTCACAATTGCAGGAGGTTCGTGAAGGGTTTATGTATTTCCTGCTCAACATTTATTCAGACACTGTTCTAGATCCTGGAGAGCTAGCAGAAAACAAGACAGACATTGTCCTCAGAGAGACATGTCCTTCCATCCTCTGGTGCCTCTGTTTCCCCAGCTGTTCAATGGAGGTTATAATAGTGCCTACCTCGTGGAGGTGTTGTGAGGATTAAATAAATGAATATCTGCCCTTAGTACCGGGCCTGGCACTTAGGAAGCGGCCCTGGAAAACCTTGTTGTTAGTAGTAGTATTACTCGTCACTGGGTTATAAGGATTGGATGATGTTATTGTTATTGTTACATCTGTAACGTGCTTAGGGTGTGACCGGCACACAGTACGCGTGAAAAAGGTGACAGCTATTACCTCAAACGTTACCCAATATACTCAGCCCATTTTAGGGAGGAGGAAACTGAGGCATGAGAAGATAGGTGTCCTGCCCAAAATCTTACTTTGGTTTGTCGTAAAGGCTCTTAAACACATTCTAAACCAGGATTTCTCAACTCCGGCACGTTTGGGACTGGATAAATCTGGGCACCATAAGATGTTTAGCAGCATCCCTGTCCCCTACCGATGAGATGCCACTAGCTCTACCCTCCTCCCCATGTTGTCACCATCACAAAGGTCTCCAGACATTGCCAAATGTCCCCTGGAGGGCAAAATTGCTCCCCTACCCCGTGAGAAGCACTGCTCTAAACAGACCCTTGAGCTCGCACTTCAAGAACCCCCAGGATCTGACCCAAAGCCCCCTCCTCCTCCAACCCTGGCGCCAACACAAACGCCCTGTTCCAACCCCCCTCCCCGAGGACCTGCCCTTTCTCAAGCAAACCCCAAGCCTGCCAGCCTCCGTCCCGCTGCTCTGGTCTTCCCCACACCAAAAGCTTCCCCCCACCCCCATCCACCTGCTCACTGAAGGGTCTCTCACCGCCCCAGAACTCCCTGTTCAGTGCCCAGCCCTCCAACTCCTCCCACATAAGGAGTCATGAACGTGTCTGTCCTTGCCTGCTACCTGTCCCCTACCACCCCCCCCCCGCCCCGACTCCAGACAGAAGCAACTGGAGGGCAGGGGCTATGCCTGACTCATCTGTGTGTCCCCAGAACCCCAGCACAGGGCCAGGCACACGGGGCTGGCTCATTGCTCTGTGCATAGGGCACATCACAGATGTGACCAGCCCGCAAGACTGCCCCTCAGGCTAAGGAGGCATCACGGCATCCCGCTTAGGAGTGGGTAAGAGTTGAGAGCTATTTCCACTTCTGGCTCCTTCCTGATTGTGGACAGGTTATTCAAATCCTACTGGCCTCAGCCTCTTCATATGTGAAATGGGGATAATATATGGTGCCCCTGATTGGTAGGATTGCTGGGAGAATTAAACAAATACTCCTGACCCAATCCAGTGCTCCCTCTGGTTTACAGACAAGGATGTCCAGGTGAGGCCTTGAGGAGGTGGGGAGCTCCTGCCCCAAGTTCCCCTGAGGCCTGACAGTCGAGCTCCTTGGATCGGGAGGAAGAGGGGCTGCTGCAAACCAGGATGTGAAAAAGCCGCGCGGACAGGGAGGGCGGAGGCAGGCGGGAGACCGCCAGCCACAGTAAATAATTCACGCAGATGAACTGGAGATAAGTGCGGCTTCGTGGGGGATTGAGTTCAGGTCGGAGGAGGCTCAGACGGCTGCAGGAGACTTGTGGTCTCCCCTGCCTGAGAGGGGAGAATTACTGTGGCTCCGTCTGCCAGGAAAACGCGGCCCCAGGTGCTAGCTCGGGCCACTCCCTTCCAGTGGAGGAGCTGCCCTGGAACTGCCCCTCGGGGCAACCAGCCTCGGCCGGCCGCCTCCGCCCAGCCGTCCCCATGGCAACCGCCTGGCCTGGTCCAGGGTTTACCCGCCAACCGGATCCTCAGCCTCCCCTCCCCCACAGGAGGATGGGCGGTTTAGGCTCAGAACCCTGCGCCCTTTGGGCTGCCAGAAGCGGTAGGAAGTCACGTTGCCCGACCCTCTCCTTATATTGGCGCAGTTGAAACCAGGAACTCTTGGGATCATCCTCCCTGGGGTCAGTCCCAGCTCCATGACTTTCTAGCTGTGCCACCTTAGGCAGGTGACTTCACTGCTCTGTACCTCGGTTTCTCTTATCTGGAAAATGGGAACAATAATAACAGTAACTACCTCCAAGTTACTGTGAAAATTAAATGAATCAAATGCAGAGGGTGTAGAACAGTTACTGGCCTCGAGCGAGCACCTTGTAAATATTACTTTTCAGATTGGGAAAAGGAACCCCAGGGAGGCAAAATACCTGCGCACAGCGACCGTCCCACAGTGTGTTACTGGCACATTGGGGATTGGAAAGCAGTCACCAATCTTTTCCAAGACACCCTCTGTGGATGCTGGCAGCATGCTATTGGGGTTCCCCAAGTGTTTCCTAAGCTTCCTGGGGGTCCACCCCTGCCTTCTCAACCTCTTGAAGCTTCACTGTCATCGAATGGTCTTTGACCAGGCAGTGAGGCCTCTGAAGGCCAGAGGAGGCCTTGCTTTCCCCAGCCCTGTCTCCCCAGTGCCAAGCATAATACCCGGCCCACCCCCACACGGGGCTGTTGAATCCCTGAATGAATAGGGATTTAATTAGTTAATTTCCTCTACCCAAACACCCTCCCAGCCCACCCTGTTTAAGCCCTTAGCCACTGGCCCTCTGTCTTACCAGACACACCTTTCCCGGACAACTTTGTGTTATCACTGCCTGACCCCGCCTGCCCAGCCCCCATCGCTACTCTGTTAGGATTTCCCATGGCCCATTTCCCAGGTCCTCCTCCTCCCTCCAGCCTGGCCTCCCCAACCTCCTTTCCCCTCTAGTGACCCTTTGTCCTCAAACAGCTGTTTCTGGGACAAGGACCTTCCTCCGAGCGAGTGGGTGTGTGCTGCCCGGGGTTAAAGGTGAAACTTCCAGTGTGAAAGGTAACAAGATCAACCAAGTCCTCATCTCAGAGGGGGAGGGTGGGATGGGGATGGGGGCCCAGGGCCGGCAAGGTGGGGCTGTCTTTCTGGGACTCTTGGTTTCTCCGGAGAAGCGAGTGGGGCCCGTGGACACAGGCTCTCCATCCCCCCCCCCCCCCGGGGCCACCCCACAAGCTCCAGCCCAGCTGCCAGGTTTCCCTGGATACAGCCCGGTCGCGGAGGATTTATTTTTGCATATGGTTTGGGAGAATCTCTGTTTCTGGAATAATGACAACCTTTTTTTTCCCCTCCTCCTTCCCTCCAATAGGCAGATTTTATAAACCAGAGCAGCTGCCTGAAGGTTTCCAAGAGCAAATTCTGCACAGTTTCTAATCAGGGTGACAGTTCCCCCTCCACAGGAAGTTGCTTTTATTAATTTTGTTTAATCTTTTTTTTTTTTTTGTAAGGCTCCATCTATCGGTCATCAGGCAGCACCCTGGGCCTTGTGGGCATTTTTGTTTTTCCCTGGTTTGCCTCTAACTCATGATTACATCTAAACCACAGTGGGCTTACCCAACAGAGGGGCAAAGTTGACCGGCTTAAAAGTGGGTCACCCACATCACCTGGGCAGAAAAGTCCCAATAATTTATGGAGATACTCCCCCCCCCTCGAGGAGGGGGAATATATCTTCCCTCCCCTTAAGTGGGCTATAATGAGTTCCTTCCAAGGAGGACAGTATGGAAACCAGAAGGAAACGCATAACTTTGCCCTGGAGAAACCTGACAAATGCTACCTCAACCAAGTGATCAAGGTCAACATCAACAGTGATCAGTCACGTTGAAAGTGTGTATCCTCGATAGGATGTGATGAGAATGGCACTTTATTTACCTCCGTGGTCTTCCTCCCAAACCCATAACCCCAGCTGAAGCATGAGAAAGACATCAGACAAGCCCCAGTGGAGGGAAAGCCTGCAAAATACCTGACCAGGACTCCATCAAAAACAGGAAGAATCTGAGAAATGATCACAGCAAAGAGGAACTTAAGGAGACAGGATGACTAAATGTAATGTGGGGCTTCCCTGGTGGCGCAGTGGTTAAGAATCCGCCTGCCAATGCAGGGGACATGGGTTCAAGCCCTAGTCCAGGAAGATCCCACCTGCCGCGGAGCAACTACACCCGTGCGCCACAACTACTGAGCCTGAGCTCTAAAGCCTGCGTGCCACAACTACTAGAGCCCGTGCTCCGCAAGCTCGCCCCGCAACTAGAGAAAACCCGCGTGCAGCAACGAAGACCCAGCACAGCCTAAAATAAATAAATTTTTTAAATAAATAAATAAATGTAACATGGTATCCTGGATGGAATCCTGGAACAGACAAAGGACATAAGGTATAAACTGAAGGAACCGGTGGAGTTTAGTTAATAGTACCGTACCTGTGTTGTTTCCTTAGTTGTGAAAAGCATATTGTGGAAATGTCAGATGTGAACAATAGGAGAAACCGGGTCAGGGGTACATGGCAACTCTGTAATACCCTCACAACCTCTCTGTAAATCTAAAACTATTCTAAAGTAGAAGTTTATACTTTTTAAAAGAGGGTCATGTGTTTGGGTTTCAGGCAGTCCCCAAGACCCAGTTTTCTTTGGTTCCCTCTTTTTACCAGCACGAAGTATCTGAGCTGCTGACTTTGGGGGTCTCCAAGCTCCTAGCTCCCAACCTCATTGCCATGGCAACTATCATTTTCAAGCCCAAGGAAAACTCCCATTTCTTCATCATTGGATATTCAGTTAGCCTAGCACAGGACCTGGCCCAAAGTGGGTGCTAAGTTGATATTTGTCACATGAATGAAAATCATGGAGGACCTGTTGACAGAGGGGATCCAAGCAGAAAGCCAAGCTCTTTCCTTTCCAGGGCAAGAAGTCAGGATTTGTTAGTCTCCGTCCAGAGGAGGAAGGCTTGCGGCAGTCTGGTTGGAAGCCGGTAGGAAGCTCCTCTCAACTGCCTTCGGAGAGCAAGCACACAGGTTTACTCAGGATTGTATTGACTGGGGTGCTTTGGGGAACTGATGGGGATAATGAGACGTGAGCTGATTCCTCTACCCCACCCCACCTCCGCGGGGATGCCTCCACTGCCCCTCTGTCCCCTCAGGGTGTCAGCTCTGGGCTGCCAAAAACCATCTGCAAAGAAGCTTCACACACCTCGAACTGTTTGCTAGGTCTTGAAAGTCCATTACCTGACACACAGTAGGCACTTCATGTATGATGACTGACATTTATAACGCACCAGGCCCTGCACCTGGGAGGAGTGGGAGCTCCTATTTAATCCTTTGTGCTACTGGCATTGCCACCATCCCCATTTTCCAGAAGAAGAAACAGAAGCCCAAAGAGCTTGAGAAACTGGCCCCAAGTCCAAACGAGAAAGTATATGAGAGGTTTCAAATCCAAGTCACCGAAGTCCCAAACTCATGCCCTCTATGTGCTCAGTAGCCACCCTGAAATCCACCCCCTCTGCTGGGCCCTGAGGGCCGAGAACCAGCTGCCTGCTGTCTGCACAGGCGACGGTGCTCACTCCTTCATCTGTGGCCTCCAGACAGCAGTAATTTTCAAGTCACTTTCTTTTAAAACTTAATTTGCCAAGTTCCCCCTTAGAGGTGCTTTTTGATATTCCTTCAGGCTGTCAGCCTAGACAGGCCAAGGAAGCAGAATCCAGGGAGATGGATGCTTATTACAAGCATTCGATTAATGAAGTTTGAATAATGCAGCCCTGGATGCTCGATGGATGCCTGGAGGCTTCGAGACACCCTCCCCTAGATCGGACTTCGAGTGGCCTTTTCCGTATTTACTGCTACCTAACCAGATACTTCAAACATATCCTGTACTTGGTATAATTTGATATCTGCCCAGTCCCTAAAGTGCCTTCTCAACAAATGTTTACCCCGATGTTCGAGTATATTTAAAAGATTTATATTCTTCTGTTGCTGATCGGAATCTGCGGGAAAGGCAGATTCTGTCTTCCCAGACAGAGAATCCTGCCTTGGCTGATGGGGTGGCTTCCAGCAGGAACCTTTTAATACATCACTTATTAAAATGGACCCGAGCCTCACCAAGGGCTCCCATGCTCCCCCATTCCCAGCAGAGGGCAGCTCCAGGTCTTAGCTGACCACATCCAAGTGGTCAGCTAAGATGCTCTGCCCCCCTCTGACCCCTGATGCAGTCAGTTGTCTGTTGGCAGAATAGCGGGAGAGCCCAGTCTCAGAACAATAAACCAACAAAAGGATATTTAAGGCTGAAGGACAATGGCTGCAGTTGGGACTGAGCCTGGGTCTGGGGACAGGTGACTCTGCATCCCCATCCTAGAGCCCGGACTCTGGGTTCAAGAGTGCTTCCCGACTTACCAGCTGAGTGACCTCATACAAGTTACCTAATGCCTCCGAGCCCTGGTTTCTCCTGTATGATCAGGACACAGGTAACACCTGCTCCATAGAGCCGTTTCGAGCCGGGCCTACAGTAAGAGCTCAGTGAGTATGGCTGTTGTGCCAGTCCTTTTAGCCCCTCTGGGGTGTCGATTTCCTCACCTACTAAAGAGAGGTAGGGGCTGTGGTTTTCCAGGGTTGCTGGGCCGATTATGTGAGGCTTGGAAGGGAAAGCGCTTTGTAATTGCACGGCGCTTTGATCAGGTAAGTGGTAATTACTCCTGGGTGCGGACAGACACCTGTCTTCTGAAAGAATCTTTTCATTTGGTTCCTACTCCTCTTGGCAAATTGGTGCTGCACAGAGGGTGGGCCCGGCCCCTAGCTCTGCCAGGCGGCCCCTCAACCTTCATGCGGACAGAGCACAGGGGAAAGCTGGGCTCCGTGGTACCTAAAGGCCCATCGGCTCCGAGCACTGGGACTCTCTGGGGTCAGCGGCGAGGAGAGCCAGGTTTGGGAACAGGGTCACACGCCTGGGAAAATCAAGCTGGCACCCCACCCCACCCCCATCGTCCTGCAGGCACCGCCAGCTCCAGCTTGCCTGCCTTCCCAATGATGCCTGATAGGGACTCCACTGGGTCCCCCTGAGGCTCTGGGCCTCCACCCCTGAGAAGGGGGTTGAGACATCACCCCCCTCCCCACAGGCCCTCTGGAGCCCCCCTTCCTTCTCCCCACCCAGGCCTGTCTTACCTGATGTCTGAGTCACACTCAGGCTCCTGTCACCGTGAGCTGTGTTGTGACTCCCCGACTGACAGTTTTACAACAAACACATTAAAAGCTCCCGGCGGCACCGGGACTCCTGGATGCCAAGCAGCCCAGGAGAAAAAAAACTCTCCCGGCCTTTCTTCAGCCAAAATCCTTCTCCCAACCCCTCCTCCACCAGGGGCCTGCTCCACTGCCATTAACTGTCCTGAGCCCAACAAGGGGCTGAGAATTTTTTTTCATAACGAGACTTTTTGAGCGGTGATTGGAGGAGGGCTGCTGAGTTGGGGAAGCCCGAGACAAATCCAATCAGGCTGTGGGCCCCAGAGGACCAGGCTCATCCCTCCAGGAAGGACCTGTGAACTCAGGAAGGCAAAGGTGCAGGGCAAAGAGCATAGGTCCTCCTCAGCCCTGCCCTTGAGGACGGGTGGCCCATGATAAAGGATTACCTGGGCATCTTATGCTGAGTGCTACTATGTGCTGGGTGCTGTGTGAATCTTCCCAACAACCTTCGAGGTAGGAGCTGCATTAACCCCACTTCACAGATTTGGAAACTGAGGCCTGAAGAAGTGAAGGGACTTGCTCAAATCCATAGAGCTAGGAAGTGAAGGAGCTGGGATTTGAATCCAAGCCTGCCAGCCTCCAAACTTTGCCTTTCACGAGGCTGACTCCCTGCCAACCAGCACACCAGCCCTCCTTCTCCCCACACCCCACCAGGGATGGCAGAAACCCAACAGAAGTTGGGAGAGCCCAACGCAAATCCAAACTGGACGCACTTGCCCTCCAGGGATGGCCTTGCCACTCCAGCTTCTTTCCTATCACCTGAGCCCAACCCACGGTGGCCTCCACACCACCTTTTTGCCTCACAGACCAAAGCTACCGTTCCCGCCTTCCCGTCTGCAACCAGCAGACAAAAAGCAAGCTCCCTGGAACCAAAGCCGAGAAAAGAGAGTGAGACACAGGAACAGTTCTTTTATTGTACATTGAAGAAATAGCCCTGTGTGCTGGTTAAAGGTGCAACATACAGAATATTGAATTAAGAAAAGAGGCAACAGGGTAGGGAAAGGAAGAAACCTCTTGAGGTCCAAAGTTGCAAACAAAAAAACGGGAAAAGATTCCTCACGCAAGAGGCATTTTTGCAAATACCATGCAAAACAGGCAGCTGGTGTGCCCTAAGAGAACCCCTATAAATAACAGAAAAAGACACTCCAAGCATTCCTTTACGTGAACTCAGAGCACAGGGAAAAGAAAAGAAACCAAAATGCCTTTTGGCATTTCAAGATATTTGGCACTCTTGTGATTACATTTTTTTACAGTCCATTAAAGAGAATAAACTGACACAATATTAGAGAAAAAAACAGGCTGTTCACACAACAGACTGCAGGGAGAGGTTAGAAAAAGCTCAAGCATTTTTTTTTCTTTGTTTTTTCTGTGGTTTTTTTTTTTTCCTGACATATAAAATGTGTTCATTTGCATTAACTTGGGCAAATAGCTCGCAGCAACAAAGAAACACAAGCTTTACAATTCATTTTAAAATAAAGCGATGATTATTTTCTAGGTATGATTCCTTAGAAAAGTTCTCGTCTTGTTTTAAACACATTCTTGATAACTTCAAAAGATGACCAAAATAGAATGCAATATCTATAGAGATCATTTTCTGATTTTTTTTTGTACATCCAAGGATAACAACATAAAAAAATAAAACTGGACAGCATTTCACATCCAAGTGCACAGAATCATTTTTGCAAGATTAAATAATGTAAACATTGGGAACAGCCAAATCAGCGAAGAAATCCAACACCTCAAAACACCCGGTGTTGCTGCTTCATTATTTAAGTGGTTCAAAAACCAGATCTATAATTGCGCAATATTCACTGTATAGAAAAAGAAATGGATATTAATTTTGACAAATAGCTGCAACTGAGACTTCTCTTTTTATTTCTTTATGTATATATATATATAGTGATTTTTTTAATTTTTAAAAATTTCTTTTTAATTTTTATCTTTGCAAAGAAGCCCAGAGCCTTCTCCTTCTCACGCCTCATCTGTCTCCCGGCCTGACACGAGATACAGGTTGCTGATTTCATCGTGGGTAGCAAGCTAGTAATAAATTTCAAAGTGCTTTCTCTTTTCATGCTTTTTGCCAATAACTGATATCGCCGTTCTCATTCTTATTCTCTCCCTTAACTCATTGTCTTTAGGGGAGTTAGACACCAGGAGGTGCCTTGTCTGTCATATTTTTCAGCACGTCATCAATCCTATCATCTTCAATAACAACTGCAAAAAAAGGGGGAGAAAAGGAGAGGTGAGCGCTCTTGGGCCTAGCCAGGGGTCCCTAAGTTTCGCTTTACGCCCGGGTCGGAGGGGCGGGTAGACTGAGGAAAGGAGAGGGAAGGGGTCTCCACGCATGCTAACACAGCCCCCATCCTCTTCTGCTCGGCCAGGGGTCCCTCTGCTGCTTTCCTCTCAACCACTCCCCCTCCCCCAGGCCGCGTCCCAGCATGGTCCTGAGAAGAGGAAACGAAGAGGGCACAAATCCCGCAGCCCTGGTGGCAGCCTAGGCGCGCACCGGCCTGGTCCTCACCCCGGCCCCCACCCACCCTGGAGGGCGCATTTATTTGGAAAAAAGGCTCCTGGGCGGGAGAGGGAGGGGAGGGAGGAGCCACAGGCTCCGGGCCTGGGATTCTCCCGGGTGCCCCGAGCGCAGCGCCGGTAGCCGAGGCGGGGTGCTGAGGTGCGCTGAGCGAGGAGGGACGCCAGGGGCCGGTTGCACAGCGCGCAGCCCGTCGGGGATTCTGGCCTCGCTTGGGCCGGGAGCCCCCCTCCGCGCTGCCAGCAGGCTGACTTGGCCTCTCCGCACTCGCAACTACAGAGGTCGGAGCCTCCCTTCGCTGCCCGCCGGCGGCTCGCCCGCCTCTCCGCATCTGCCTCTCTGTGTCCTTCGCCTCTCTCACTATCTCTACCTAGCCTCGCCTTCCTCGGTCCCTCCATCAGTCTCCCGGCGCGACGGTCACCTGTCGAGGTCTCTGGGCCTCTCTCTGTGTCCGGGGTGTCAGTTGCCCTCATTGTTTCAGCTGCTTTTCTGTCCTCCCCAGACTTGCGTTCCTGGCTCGCTATCTTTCCGGCTCTGACTCTCTCTCTCCTTAGCTTTGTCTCGGTCTCTGCCCATCTCGGCCTCCCCGCTACTTCCCCCCTCCGCCTTCCTCCCTATCTCTGCGTCTCAGTCTCTCACGGCAGCTATCGGTCTTTCTCATTGTCCCCGCGCCTCTGGAGCTCCTCTTAGAGCCCCTGCGCGTCCCAGTCTCTACGGGGCTTTTCCAGCTCCTGCGCCGAGCGCCCAGGCTCGGCAAACCCCCTCCCCCTGCCAAGGAACAATGAAAAGCCGGTGTGATCCGAAAGCCCCTCGCCTTCCCCGCCGGAACCAGCCCTCCCCCCGGCAGTTCCCCACGCCGTTCCCTGGGGAGCCCTAGGACTCCCCCCACCCCGGGTTGTAGATCGAGTTCAGCTGCTACTACACTGCGCAAAAGGGGCGCAAAAGGGGCGGGGGCAGGGTATAAATCAAAAAATCAAACTTTGGGAACCGGGGTATAACCTTTCAGCCCCTGCTGCAGCGAGATGCAGCCACGCCCCCTGGGTGACCCCAACGAGGATCTAGCTGAGGGGGAGGGGTTCCCGGGGCCAGCCGGAGCTGAACCCGCAGTGCGGGATCCCCCCCACCCCCGTCCAATTCTGCGCGATGAGATGTTAGTGGGTCGGAACGGGCTCCCGGGTGCGGGAAAACCCCGCAAACCTCCGCCAGGCCTGGGTGCCCGGAAAACGGGTGTCGGGGGAGGTGGCCGCGAACTCACCCCGCTTGCTCCGGCCGATCTGGCCCAGCTTGGGCGGCCGCTTGTTCTGCCCGGCGCCGAAGAAGTTGTTGGTGTCCTGCAGGCGGCAGGAGAAGATCTGGCCCACGTCGCCGCCGTCGCCGTAGGGGCTCAGCTTCTCGTCGCCGTAGGGCAGCACCTCCGACATGGTCGCGTCCGGGGGCTCCGCGGCGGCACCTCCTCCGCCCGCGTCCCCGCCCGCGGCGGACAGGGTCAGCGGCGCTGGGGCCGGGGACGGCCGGCCGAGGACCGCCCGCGGACTGCGGCGGCGCTGGCGCCGGCGAGAGGCCGGAGGGCGCCGCTGGGGCAGGAGCGCGCAGCCGGCCCGAGCGACCCCGCGAGCGCCCGAGGCTGCGCTGCGCTGCGCTCCGGCTCGGCGGCGCGCGAGTGGCTGCTGCTCCGGCAGAGGCGAGCAGGACTCACATCCTCGGCGCGCTCGGGCGCTGGGCTGGGGCCGGGCCGGGCGGGGCCGTGAGCCGGGGGAGGAGGCTGTGCCAGCGAGCCCCGAGGGCGCGGGGCCGAGGAGGGCGCACCCCGGGAAGCCGGGCAGGCCGGTCCTGCGGCGAGTGCGGGCGGCGGCGGCGCTGGTTCGGGGAGGCTGACTGGGGAGCTGCGAGCGGCTGGGCTGCGAGGGGTGGAGGGGGAGGGGAGCGAGGGTGGAGGGAGGGCACGGGTGGGGGGTGGGAGAGAAGCCCGGAGGGAGGGAGGGGGAAGAGAGAAACCGAGAGGGAAACGGGGAGAGAAGCAGAGACACAGAGAGAATGAGAGGCAGGGGAATCGACCGAAAGAGAGAGAGGAAGGCAAGAGGGAGGAGAAGAAAGGGCGGAGGGAACGACTAGATCAGGATCGGAGAGGGAGAGGGGAGAGAGAGAAAGAGGGTCGGAGAGGGAAGGAGGAGAGTCAGAGGGAGGAGAAGGAGGCCGGGATCGAGAGCCAGCCCGCGGGCGAGCTGCGAGCAAGAAATGCCGGCCGCGGCGCGGAGGCGAGGCCGGGGGGGCGGGGAGGGCAGGAGGAGGGCGGGGCGGAGGGGACCCGGGCCGCGGGGACAGATCCCTGGAAGCCGAGCGACGTCACGGGGCAGCGCAGGCCGGCCCGGGCCGCGGCTAGCTTCCTGCCCCCGCCCCCAGCACCCGCGTCCCGCCCGCGCTGAGGGGCCCCCCGTGAGCCCCGCCCCGGCCCGGCGGCCTCCGGGCGCCGCCTCCTCCCGCGGGGTGTTTACCGGGTCCCGAGCCGGTGCGCGGCGGCTCCGCGCTGGACCTGCCACAGGCTCTGCCTCCCGCGGGGAGCTGGGGGGAGTGGGGATTCCGGGAGCGGGAAGGGGAACCTACGACGCACACGTGGGGAAGGACAGATGGATGCAGGTCTCCCCGGAGGCCAGATGCTGGGGTAGAGGTCGGAGAGCACCCGGCGACCTTCGGACACGGTCTCCCCCGCCGGCGCCAACCGGGGAACCCCTTGCCCCCATCGCACTTGCGCCCCACTCTAGACTTTCAGGGTCCGGCCCCTTGGGCCTCACACCCTCCCTCTCCCACTCGGTTCGCCCTGGAAGGCCCTGCTCCCAGCCAGGTCTCTCGACTCGGGCTCCCGCGGGGCCTCGGGGTGGAGGCGGATGCGGGGTGGGGAGGGGCAGCCCAGCCTCCCCGAGGAGCGGGGAGCGCCTTCTTACGCCGGCCTCACCAGGGATGCCCGGCTCTTGGCGTCCACTGCCTCTGCCGGGGACGTCCCGGGCCTGCAGCTCTCTGCCCCTGGGGACCTCCCTTCCAGCAACTGCCACGAGCCCTGGGTAGAGGCTGAGGCTTCTGAGCCGAGGAGCGGGCTCTGGATCCCGGGAGGGAGACGGCAACCCCAGGGTCCTGGGAGGCGCGTCTGCCGAGCAGATGGTAACTCCGAGGGGGCAAGGTGCGCGAGGAGGGCTCGTTATCCTCGCCCAGCGCCGATAGCACCTGCTCTCCCCCTGGAGACCGCCTTCACGCGGCAGGACCAGCCTGACCGCAGAAAGAGGCAGCCATCCCAAGGTCGTGCAGTTTGCTGAAGGCAGGGCAAGGAAACACATCTTGGTCCCCTGGTGAGTCTCAACTGGCTCCACCAGCTGCCCTGCAAGGGGTCCCACCAATAGCGAAAGAGCATCCTCAGGTTCACTCGCACCTTAAATCTAGGACTCTGGGTGAGTGGTGGGCTGGACGGAAGGGGGGAGGTGTTTTTTAGTGACAAAACATATGGTAGAGAGGCTGCCTGAGAGGAGCCAGCCCAGCCCCTCCCCCAAACTGTGTAAAGGGGATCCCTGGCCTCCAGAGGCCAGGCACCTTGGGGAGAGGTGAGGAAGGGGTTGAGAAACCGGGATGCAGATGGACTAGGCATGACCTTTGGATTCAGGCCTGGGTTTGAATCTCAGCCTTGTCATTTGCTAGCTGTGTGACTTTGGGCAAGTCACATCCCTTCTCTGAACTTCCATGATCTCAGCTGTAAAATGGGACATGGGGCTAGCTAGCATTAGGCTCTCGGGGCCTGGCTGAGCAAGGAGGTGCACTAAACATTTGCGAAATGACTTAATGAGGGAGAAAGAACAGTAGCACTTCATTCATTCCCATTTCAGAGCCGTCAGAATTGGGAGGACCCTTAAGGAGGACCCAGTCCAGCCTCCTTCATTTAGAAATGGGGAAACTGAAGCCCAGAGAGGGTCAGGGGCTTTCTCCAAATCCCACAGCTTGTCAGTGGCAGAAGCAGCAGGTCTCTGGCCTCCTTTGCTCCACTCCACAAGCAACCTGTCTCCATTCATTAAGGCTTTTCCAAGTGTTTGCTTTGAGGTTAACACCAGGCCAAGTGCTGGAAGAGAAAACAAAAGCATAACAAGCAGGATGATTGTTACAAGAAGCTCTTACATTTGTATCAGTCTTTCTATTCCTCCCCACCACACCCCAAAGCATCTTCACGTGCATTATTGACCTTGCTTCTCAAAATAAACACCTTCTGAGGTAGAAAGAGGAGACAGTGCATGCCTGTTTAACCTTAGCGGAAAGAGTATGTGACTTGCCGAGGTCACAGGCTAGTGATGGAACCGGGAGAAGCCACTTTTCCCAGCTGTGATTCCGGGCCCCTATAGGGGACATCCCGCAGTGGTGACAGCTTGCAGGGCTGAGACCACTCCACTAATCTCACACTCTTCTGGCTCCTTTACTGCCGAGTAACAAAGCAGTGTTCACGCTGAGTAGCTACCACAGTCCTGCTGTACTGAAGGTCTGCAGAAAGGCACAGAGAGGGCTGACGCATCCCTGCACACACAGCAACTGAGAGCAAAAAGAGAAGCTGGGTTTTACACCCCATCTGTTTGTATGTTTACCTTTCCTTGTTCCAAATAAGGTTAAAGGTGGCAGCACCACACCTTCCTAGCTCAATACCCACCCCCTTACCCACACATTCCTCTCAGGCACATGGCACTTTACTGTCAGAAAGGCATTACCATGACTGTTCCCTTCCTAGAGGCTCCCTTTAGCCTCCAGAAGTGGCAGGACTGGGACAGTCAGACCCATTTTACAGACAAGGTTCCTGAAGGCTAAGTGATGCCTCCAAGGGCACACAGAAGCTCTGCAAGGGAAAGTGTGAATCAGTATGGTATTCCTCCACCTCTACCCCTCCCAACTGTCTCCATTTCAAAGGCCTCACTCGGTCCTCCATTTGTTCATCCTTCAGTGGGCCATCGCTTTATTCTGGAGCCCTAGACCTGGATGCACACACATACCCTGCGGCTCCATCCCTGCCTTACCCCACAAAGCCAAGAGGCTGGCTGTGAGCCAGATGCCCAGGGCTGTGTTGAAGATGCCAGGTCCAGATGGAGGAATGGACCAAGTAAGGCAGGAGTGGAGACCACTTTCCCCACCACGCATCAAGGAAACCTGGCAGTACACAGTCTAATGAAGTAGGCCAGGGTGAAGGGGATGGCCTTCACTGGGCAGCCAAGATCAAATTCCTACTCTGTCATTTCCTAACTCTGTGGTTATTTCGCCTCATCGTGCCTCAGTTTCCTCATCTGTCAAATGGGGGTAATAATGATTTCTACTCGGTGGTTTGTTCTAGGGAAGGAGATTATACATGTATCATATGCCTGGCACACAGTAAGTCCTCAGTAAACATAGTTATTATTATTACCTGTTGACTCTCTTTGTGACCTTGAATAAGCTGATTCTCTCCTCTAGGCCTCTGACTCTACATCACAAAATGGGAAACTTGGAGAAAAATCACATTTTTTTCAGCTGCAAAATCAACCAGATCTCTCAAATCTAAAGTAAATAAAACCTGTTTGAGGCAAAGGTGGGGGGGTTTCTCCTTCAAACCTCACCTGAAATCTCCTTTACCAAACCCTGGGACTCTGCAGAATTGAGAACCACAGAACAGGACCATCTCTGTGAGCCCTTTCAGCACAGATGTTCCAGGGTTAAAAATACATATTTGCAAGGCCCTGCTGTGCCCTGAACCCTGCACTAGTGTCGATGGGATGGAAAAAGGGAAAGTCAGCCCCAGATGGGCCTCCGCATAAAGCAGGTGCTCCGCGTGCATTTGCTCCCCTTATTCCCTTCCCCTCTCTCCTACCCAGATGGGGAAACTGAGTCACAGGCCATGGCATCAGAGCGTAATGGCGAGACTTAGAGCAGATGGTGGTGTCTCAGCCCTGGGCGCAGGGCATCTGCTGGCAGCTCAGGCCCAGTAACCCATGGGGCGGAGCGCTGGGAATGCTGAGCCTTGCCAGGACTGGCTCAGACCCTCGATGGCCCAGCAGGGGAGGCCAGGATGCGGTGCCATGGCAACGGCCAGCTGGTCACCTCCAGAGAGTCTAAGTGGCCTCCAGAAGGGTACTACCACTCTGAACCAGGCCAGATAAAAACCCACATCACCCCCACGCCTCTCACCTCGGGGACTGGAACCTGGGTGCAGCTCGTTCCCCACCCGCCTTGAAAGGCAAGGCTTCTGCAGCCCACCTCCGCACCATGCCTGTGTGCGTGCACACACACATGCACAAACACACACAGTGAGAGAAAAGCATGTAAGCCGACTGGGGGTAGCTCAGACCTAGAATCAAGAAACGACCCAAGAACAGTTCACTCACCTTCCCTCCGCGCAGCAAACAGTTGTACAGGACTTTTGTGGCAGGCAGAGCCCTTCCCCCCAAAAGTCTGCTTTTTTCATTTAATTACCAAGACCCTTTCTTCAAATAAAATCTTACAAGGAACCTCCAGAGATAAAAAGTAGATAAAGGGCAAGCTGCTGGGGAGATAGGGGCTCAGGACGCCCTCCTTCGGGCCCCTCATACTCCCCAGAGGGTCTCCAAAGAATGCCCAGAGTTCTAGAAGCCTCCGCATGAAACCAGCCCTAGAGTTCATCTAGTCCCACCTCCTCCCATCACAGGTGGGGAAAGGGGTGCCCATGGGGTGGGCTGGAGCCAGGTCTCCTGCTCAGGGTCTCACACCCCTGCTTCTCACTGTAGCTCGGGACTGTATCTGGAGGGAAGCTCCAGCCGCACACACAATCAATCAGTCACAAAATTAAAGGGCTTTTTCCAACGATGAAGTCTGCTGGGTTCCTTTAAAATAAAGAGGTCCGAGGGTAATTTTTTAAGATTTTATTATACCAATAACCCACAAAGTGAGAGTCCCATGAGCTCTTTAGGAAAACTTCAGAAATAGTGAGGACATCTGGGGGGAGCTGAGGAACTTAATCTCACCAGGACGTGAGAAGGGACCACCAGTGTCCCAGCTGCACTGTCCTCCCCCCACCCCAGTCACTGCATGTCCTCACACAGAGGATGGCGGTGGGGTGTGGTCCTAGGACCTCTGAGAGACCAGCCCAGAACGAGCAGGTGGGAGGTGCTGGGGCTCCATGTCGCCCTGGGAAGCAGTTGCCTCACTCAGGCCCAGGCCAGGAGGAGAGGAGAGCCGAGAGGCCGGGCACCGTGGCCACGTCGGCGCGACTCCAGCGGGGCAGGGGTGCAGACGAGGGCAGGTACAATGCTAGCCTCATGGACAAATGGTGGAGGCTCAGGAGGCTGGGGACCGTGGTCTGGCTCCAGAGCCTGGGCTCTGCATACCAGGTTTCTCCCACCCAGGCTCCCGAGAGGCCTGAAGTCCCCTGACTGAAGAGCCCCTGACCTCACCAGAAAATGAGCTAAGCAAATCGCAACCGCTAATGGGGACTAAGGAGGACCTGACTCCATCAAGCTCAGAAAGGGGAGCCCTCTGACTGCCACTCTCCCACCCAATCTCTATGAAGCGCTTCCCACGCCCCGGGAATACATATCCACGCTTGACAACCGCAGAAGGTGGCTGGGATTGTCATCTCTCTCTCTGTCCTCCTTAGGGGCTCTGAGGCCAGAGAAGTTGAGTGACGAGCCCAAAGCAGCACAGCCCAGGAGAGGCAGCAGGTCTGACTCCAGGCCGAGCTCACAACTGTTGGGTGACACCACTTCCCTGAGGATACCTGGGAGTCGGGTGCGCAGAGACAAGCCTCTTCTAGTCTCTGCACCTCCACCTACCCACAAACTGAGGAGATGTAAATCACTGCCCAAGCCTCTTGCAGGCTGAGGACCTCTCTGGGAATCTAATGAAAGAGATGGATTCTCTTTCCCAGATACAGAAAATTGTGTGTGCAATTTCCAGCGGATCTCTGAACCCCAAAGGCCCTTCAGATAAAGAACGCAGGACTGGATCCCGTAAATGACACTCCCCACCAGTATCCTGTGACAACAGAAGAGATTTTTACACCTTAAACCCAGGCGCCCTCACCCTGACTCTCCCCCAAACCTGGGGTCAGACCTGTGTGGGCTCAACCCTGGACAGAACGATGTGGCCATTGACCTCTGAGCTCAGGTTCCCAGCGAGGGGACTGGGCATGCTCTGGACCCTTGGGTTCCCACACGATGTTATTCAAGCACGTCCCCCCCACACCACCACCACGGATGCAATATCATTTGATATCCGTGATAACCTGTAAGGTTGGCAGGGCAGAGAGGGGCATTTTCCCACTGCATGGTGGGGAGAAGTCAACCCCAAACGAGAAAGATGAGCTGCCCGATCGGAAACAGAGCCAGGACCAAGACCCCAGTTCTCCCAAGGACCAGCTCAGAGCTCTGTGCGCTGGACCTGGTGACAGCAAGTGAGATGAGGGTAAAGCAGAAGTTCAATCCCAGCTCCACCCCTTCTTACCTGTGTGACCTCCAGGCAGTCACTTCACTGTCTGAGCCAGAATTCCTCTCAGCTGTAAAGTGGGGGTAACCAGATCAGCCTCAAGGGGAGATTGGGAGGATCAGATGAGTTGCTGATTGGGTCACTAGGATAAGAGGAAGGGACAGCTTCATGCAGTGAGTCCCACTGCCCAAAGCCCTCCAGGGCCTGCAGGGGCCGAGAGAAGGGCTTTCTCTTCCTAGAAGAGGAACTTCCTATGTAGTAGGAAGGGTAGAAGCTGGGGGAGCGGCCACCGCAGGGCACAGAGGCCCTCCGCGCCCTGCCCCACCAGAAGCTGGGCTGAGCAGGGGATCCGGAAGGAGGAGAGAGCCGTCTGGGAGGGTAGGAGCCAGGTGCAGGGGAGACAGATGTGAGGAGAGACAGACTCACAGACAGCATCCAACAGAAGGAGAGAAGCTAAAACAGCCTCAGAGAGGAAGACAGATCCGCACGCAGAGGAAGAAACTTTCGCACACTCAAAGGCAAGAGGCAAACAGCGGCAGATGAGAGGCAGAACTGCCAAGCAAAGCAGTTCCCGGTTCTCTTTCCTTGCCAAGAAGGGGACAGAGAAACTTGACACATAGGAGGGAGGGCGGAAGGCAAAGACAGGGCAGAGGAGAGGACAGCAAGGGAAGCAGGCCGGGCTGGGAGAAGCAGGATTTCTCCACTAAGAGAAAGCTTCTGGGGAGAAAATCAAAATCTATGCCGTACAATTTTTTTAAGCCTCCTTTACCAGCGTGAAGTCATCTGGGTATTTTAAGAACATGCGATGCATTATGCATGTCTCATTTTTTGTTGAAAGAAATCATGGTTAGTATATTTAAAGATGTGAATGCCTGGAAAATTATAGGGAGAGAAATGCAGGATTCTTTTCCCCTGAGTTTTCTGGGTTTCTCAGAATTTTCACATCTGCACCTGGCTTCCTGGTGTGTTGGGCAGAGAAAGGAAGGAACCAGAGAGAACGTTCCTGCTTCTCCCCTTCCCAGCCTGTGCGCGGGACCTGGGATCAGCAGCCCAGGGTCCTTCTCAGGCTCTTCTCTCAGGCCTGTGCCCCATGCCTCAGGAGAGAGAAAATTGCACCCGCCCTTGGAAGCGCCACCTCAGTTTCTCCCGCAAGGCCTCCAGCGGCCTCAACCATAGGAGCACAGCGCCACCTGGAGGTCGTGATAGAGATTGCAGCATGAGCGGGCTCCCATCACAAGCCCTGAGGTGGGGAAGGGCAGGAAGAAATGCAGACTATGAGCCAACTTACTGCAAGCATGAATGAAGCCCCATCCTATGAAGCACCTTAAACACCAGGGAAGACCATGGGGGGGGGGGGAGGCTGAAGTTATGGCAATTTGGACGTTAATATTAGTATGACTTCATATGTACCCCACTCTTCCCAGCCTAGAGACCATTCAGGTTCAAGACCCAAGGTGCCTGGTGCACTAGGTTCTTAATAAGTGTTTGTTGAGTTCAGCTGTGGCCCTCCAGGGTCATAGCCCAATCCTAGAGGAATCCGGATTTAAGGCACCTAATGTGAGGCAGTGGCTCTGGCAGGGACACAGGGTAAAGGTCGAGAGCTGAGGGCCCTCCCCCAGGCCTGGGCAGCCCCTCTGACCAGTGCCAGTGTCCCTGGCTTGGCCTCACGTGCCCCATTCTCGGGAGAGGGAGATGCCAGGTCCCTCGGCTGGCATCTGAAGAACAATAAGGCAGCAGCTGCGAGAGAAATGACTAATGAGCACGCCGGGGAGCGATTCAGGACATCGTACATGGAAACTTAGCTCATTCAAAATTGATAAGTTAACACTATCTAATTAGAGAGAAAATGTGCTGATCTCCCGGGCTTTCCGGGAACGTGGCTCAGAGTCTGCGGCAGGCAGCTCGCCTGAAGAGGGTCTTCATCTCAGGGCTTCGGAACTGCTCTCCCTCCTTCCTCATCCACTCGCTGTGTCACAGACATGCAAAATGGCAGAGCTGAGTGGAGCCTTGGGGAGCGTCTAATCCAATCTGCTCCTTTTACAAACAGAAGTGGTTACGTCACTCCATTAAGGTCACACAGCAACAGAGCCAGGACCCGAGACAAAGGCAGCCTCTGGGCTCCCAGTCCGGACCATTTACCACCACGCAATGATGTTGTCCTGACTTGCCTGTGTAGAGCCCTCAAAGCTCTGGGCGGGTCATTGGACATGATGTTTCTCTTACACAATCCATCTTGGATCTGGGCCCTCAGAGAGGCCCTTCCCTTGTTCCTTACAACCAAGCCATGACCCTCATCTCCGGTCCAAAAACCAACTCCCACAGGCAGCCTCCCAGGATTGCTGGCCCCGCATCCACTATCTCATTCGTTGGTTTTCTCATTCATTCCATGTACTTTCAGTGGTTAAGGGCTCGGGCTCTGGAGTCAGACTGCCTGGACTTAAATCCTATCTTTCTTGGATGCTCGAGCAACTTGACCTCTCTGGGCCTTGACTTCTTTTTCCTTAAAGTAAGAATAATACAAACACATAGCTCACAGTGAGGACTAAATGACATTGATCACGTCCAGTCTTTCGCCGGTACCTAGCAAAGAGCAAGCCCTAATGTTAGCTCTAACGAGTATAGCGTGATGACCTAAAAAAATTGTGCTGGAGCAGAAATAAGATACAGTTCCTGCCCAAGACATGGGTTCAGAGCAGGAACAGGACTGGATTATGGAATCTCAGGGGAGGGGAACCTAACCCCGCCTGCGTGGGGAAAGTCAGGGAAGGGTTTTCTGGAGAGGACACCTAAAGCTGAGTTTTGAAGGGTGAGGAGATGTTAGCAAGGTCAAGAAAGGACCAGAATGCCAGGGGCAGGACTCAGCAATAGCAAAGGCTAGGAGGCAGGAACAGCAACGTGTTTAAGGAAGCTCATCAGCTCAGTGTGGCTGGAGCCACAAGTGTGAGAGAGACAGATATGGAGAGGCTTGAAGAGGTAGCCAAGGGCTGGGTCACATGCCTTCATACGCCTTGCAGGAACCAGGGCTGGACCCTGGAGGTAACAGGGAGCCAGGGGAAGGACTTCAAGCAGAAGAGGGACATGGTCAGATTGGTGTTTTAAATAGATCATTCTAGGCTCTGTGGGGTAGGTGTTCTCTGTTTGGCTCCCCTTCGGCAAGGATACCCTGCCCTTGGTTGCTTTATTTTGAATGGTCAGGGAATCTGCTCTAACCAGGCTAATCTCAAAGGCCATCCCAGCTGCGAAATTCTGTGAACCACAAACACTCCAACAGCCGAGAGGCACCCATCCGACCCGTGGGGCTTAGTCGTTTTCAAACAATAAGGACACAGTAAAAGACAATTCTGAGGGCTTCCCTGGTGGCCCAGTGGTTGAGAGTCCGCCTGCCGATGCAGGGGACACGGGTTCGTGCCCCGGTCCGGGAAGATCCCACACGCCGTGGAGCGGCTGGGCCCCTGAGCCATGGCCGCTGAGCCTGTGCGTCCGGAGCCTGTGCTCCACAACGGGAGAGGCCACAACAGTGAGAGGCCCGCCTACCACAAAAAAAAAAAAAAAAAAAAAGACAATTCTGAGTGAGGGCAGGGACTGCATCATATTTGTTTCTGCATCCCCAGGCACAGAATACACATTTAGCAAATGTCTCTGAGATGAACAAATGCCCAGCAAGGATACCAAACCTGACAGCCTCTTCCTCTGAGCATTCGCGAGGCCCTGCGGGATCATCCCCATCAGATCTGTCCACACCCAGCCTAGGACCAGGGCTGCAAAGGGTGTCAGAGATTGGCCTGGTTTGTCACGTTGTTTGCTGTTTGAATTTCCCATCACCATTCTGAATGACCTAGGATTCCAAAGAGCTGCCTCCTGGCTTCCGCTCCACCAGGATAAGCCTCAGCCTGCGGTCTATAGAACCAGGGGATGTGACTCGTGACTGTCAAGGTGCTGACTGGTTTCAGTTGTTGCTTGAACAATTTCCCCTCTTAGCCTCTCAGCTTCAATGTGACTGAAGGCAAAGGGCTTTATAGTCAGACCTTGATAGTCTTGAGCAAATCACATAAGCTGTAAAAAGGGGTGATATAGCCTCCCCTGCTGGTTCGCCCTACATCTTAGAAACATACTTGATACCTGGAGAGTCTAACGTTGCCAGGCTCATGACTATGCATGGCTGTAGGCAAAATGTAACCCTGCTGGACCTCACTGTTCTCACTTGTAAAACAGAGGGAACAATACCCTTTGCAGGACTGCAAGCATTCATGCTTATCAAGTGCCTCGCACAGAATTTCAAAACACCAGGAACAATTACTCAAGACGATCCCTGCCTAATGCTGTCTGCCTACGATTAGAGGCTGAGCATAAGGGTTGAGTCAAAATTCACAACAACCCCACTGTCAGTTCCTTGTCTCCAAGTCACCTCCAAGCCCCAGCCTCAGTCCCACGGATCGGTTTAAGCCCCTTCAACCCTGCTGGTGATGAGGCTCCTTAAATGGAAGGTGGGAACTGGCACGGGTGATGGAGAGCATGGGGCAGTCTCAGTCCAGCCAGGCTAGGACTGAGTGTGGACCTCAGATCTGGAATCCGGGTACGTGTGTGTTCGTGTTCCCAACCAGCTGCCACTTCCTGAAGCAGAGACGGTGTGCTGCTCCCGTGTCTCCCACGATGGGTAACTCCATTCCACTTGGAGGAACACTCCACACAGAATTAGTCTGCCCAGGATTTGAGTCAGACCGGGGTAAGGGCAGGCTGCCTTTGCTGCTTTTCCATCACGCGATCAGATCTACTCATGGAATCTAATGCCAAGGGCTAAACTCCGACAGATTAGCTCACAAGCCCCCCCACGTCCCCACACACAGGCAGCTCATTCATCCTCTAAAACCTGGACCCTCGTTCAAAGTGTCTGCTGAAAGGACACAGGAAAACGGCACTTTGACACACTCAGGGGTCAGCCCCATCAGTCCCCCCTCTCCCTGCCCGCTCCCTGCCACCTATGTGTAAAGCCAGGGTCTTACCGCCTCCCTGGACAGGACTCACTATGGGCAAGTGGGTTCGCACGTCCGCCTCCTCCTCCAGTGTGGCCTCATCCACTGACGTGGGGCACCAGCACCTTGTGGGGCGTTCCCGTGAGCACTGAGTGACCCGTTAGCCCCACCGCCGTGAGGAGGGTCAGGGGTCTGAAGCAGCTGGGAGTTTAAATGTGGACGCCCCCCCCCAATCCCACTCGCTGTGTGTCCTTGAGCCAGTGAACATCCCCCCTTGGACCTTGCTTCCTCATCTGTAGGATGAGATGCCATGAGAGCCTGCAGGGTCTCGTGAGCATCGACTTACTATGAAATTTAAGTCGGAAAGAGCATCCGGTACATATGTTAGTGTCCTCCCTGCTGTCCCCAACACCCGTCCCATTCTCCCAGCAGGTGAAATCCCACTGCCTGTGTTCAGGACATCAGCACAGATGTCTTCAAAGACGACTCTCAGCGAGGCCAGGCATGACCTGCGGGCACATCTCCGGGGTGGCCCTCTCTCAGGCTGACCGGAGACCCCCCCCAGCACCCCCCAGCATCCCCCACGCTTCAGCATCACCAAGCTGCACCACCTTGCAGCCAAGGAAGGACGCACAGAGGCCTCCAGGTCCCCAGCTCATTCCACCATAACAGGATTCAATGCCATCCCGGGGCAGCTTCAGCCTAGCCGCTAAACTCTTGTTCAAAGCAAGAGGCTGACACGTGGCTATAACGTCTTTTATTTGTGCCGTCCATGCTGGACGCACAGAGAACCGGCGTCAGCCCCCTGAGAGCACCCCCATCTCCCCCGCACAAAGGAGGATCGGGCATGGATATTCAAAGCCAGGGAAGGGAGAGAGGAAAGCGCCGTGCACGTGCCCTTGGACACTCAGAGGTGGTGAGAGAGGCTTCCCCACTTCTCCACACTCACAGACTCGAGCGGGACAGCTGAGGGGTGAGCAGGCCTGTGAGAACGGCGGTGTGATTACACCCACGGGATGTGAACTTTCCAGGGGTGGGCCGGGGGGCCGGGAGAGGCTCTGCGCTCAAGATGCCGGCTGCTACTTTTCCGTGGGGCCAGCCTTGGAGAGGAGCTGGGAAAGCCCGAGGCTGGGGCAGCAGTGCCCTTACTGCTTCCTCTGGGAAAACCAGAGCCCTCAGCCCGCTCAGGCCTCGGGAGTTCCAAGCCAGGGCGGACGCGTGCTCCGGTGGCCCTCTCGTTAGGTCCGTGGTGGCCCCAGCAGGGCTGCAGCTAAGCGGCCCCATCCTCACTGCCACGGGGATCACTGAATGGGCACCGGTCCAAGTGCCCCCGCAAATGACCTCTCTCCATTCTCTGACCAGAGTCCCGCCCTGTTAGAGGGCAGATGCAGGATTTCACTTCCTTTTGTCCTGACACACGTGTGCGCACGTGTAGGAGGCCAGCACGTGAGGGAAAGGGACTCGAGTGATGCGTCCAGCCTGACAACTTTTTTCCGGGCTGTAAGCAAGAGGGAAGGAGACTGCGCAGTCTCTTCAGAAGTGGCTCCGCAAGGCAACTTTGCCCCCCCTCTGGCAGAGTCATTCAAGGCTCAAGTCCACAGGGACCGACACCTCACCAGATAGGACGAGAAGACACCAGAACAGAAAAGCTGGAGGCCACTGACTTTGGCACTTGAGTGGTGAGCTGTCCTCAGCCACGCACGCTCAGGGCCTCCAGGGAAGGGATGCGGTGCCACGGCGCCTGCCCCAGGGTGCAGCTGTGAGTCTGTGCTCAGTGCCGGAAAAGGTCCCCTGCACATTGGAAAGGCCGCCCTCTGCTGCTGGGGCTGTGAGATGACAGCCGCCCACCACTGCTCTTCTAAAGGCCTGGAGATAAACAGCCCTGAAGCGGGGCGGGGGGGTCTCACTGTGGGGCCTCGAGACCATTAGCTGTTGTACAAGGGAATCACCCGGGTGATCGCCTGCCTGCAGATGGGGCACCTCTTGGGCTCTGGCAAGGCGTGGTAGCACTCGGCGCAGGAACACACGTGCCCGCACTCCAGGAAGACGCAAGACCGGAAGTTGCTCAGGCACATGACGCAGGCGTTCTTCAGACTCTCCCGGTCCTCGGGGTTGGCTCGGCTCAGCAGCTGGGCCTCGTGCTCCCGGAACGCCTCCTCCATCTGCTGGAGGCGCAGTCGCTCTCGACGCTGCACATACTGCTTCCGGAGGATGAAGAAGAGGGTAGCGCACGTGGCAAAGCCGAACACCAGCGTCAGGACCTTCCAGAGCCTGACGCTGGACTCCTGCCTCTGCAGCAGGCTGTCGAAGTCCTGGCTGCTCAGGTAGTACTGCATGCCCTGCTTGGGGGGCTGCAGACGGATGGAGCTGCTGTCCAGGACCAGCTCGCCCACCCCCGTGAGGGCGGCCCCCACCTTCAGCATCTCCTCGGTCTCCTGGACGCCCTTGGGCTGCTCCCCGCTGATGTAGTGGCCGATGACGTCCGTGAAGGACTGGACGGAGGGGTGGAACTTCTCGTACACCGTCTCCAGGCCCAGATCCAGCGAGTCCAGGGGCTTCAGCACCCGCACAGCCACATCCATGCCATCCTCGTGGGGCACCAGGTCAAAGGGCACCACGTTGGTCCTCTGGTGAATGATCTTGGAACAGTCGTTCCTACAAGAGAACTCAAGATAAAACAAAGGATGGCAGATACCTCGCACCCGGGCAGGGGTGGAGAGCACCTCGATGCCAGGAGGACAGTTTGAAGTCTGAAGCGAGTGGAAGAGTACAACAGAAATCACAATTGTCCAGAGCCTCAGAAGAGGGAAGCTCGGTTTTTTAGGTTCTCAGGCGATCTCAGTGGGCAACAAATATTGTCACAGATCACCTCTCATCTTTATTTCCCTTTGCCCCTGTAAGACAGACTGATTTTTTTTAATCTTAAATAAATGCCTCAAAAAAATTAAAAATAGAACTACCATACGACCCAGCAATCCCACTTCAGAGGACATATCTAAAAGAACTAAAATCAGGATCTAGAAGAGGCATCTGTGCTCCCGTGTTCACTGCAAGGTTATTCACAACAGCCAAGAAACGGAAACAACCTAAATGTCTGTCGACAGATGAATAAAGAAAATGTGGTATATACATAACAAGGGAATACTATTCAGCCTTTATAAAAATTTAAAAAAAAAAAAGGAAATCCTGCCGCATGTGACAACATGCATGAACCTGGAGGACATTAAGCAAAGCAAACTGAGGCAGACGGACAGAAGGACAGGTACTGCACGATTCCATTTACATGAGGTATCTGAAGCAGCCAAACTCATAGAAACAGTAAAACAGTGGTTGCCAGGGGCTGAGGGAAAAAGAAAATGGGGAGTTGCTGTTCAATGGGTGTAAAGTTTCACTTCTACAAGATGAGTAAGTTCAAAATTCCCTGTACAACCTTGTGCCTGGAGTTAACAGGACTGTACTGCTGTACTTAAAATTTGGTTAAAAGGGAAGATCTCAGGTTAAGTGTTCTTACCACAATAAAAATTAAAATAAAATAGAAATCCAAAACAAAACCCTCCTACGATCAGCTGGAAAAATGGAACTCCATGTAATAGCATGAAATTATCTTAACAGGTACTGAAATCATTAACCCATGCCATACTTCAGTGTTTCTCAAACCTTAGTGTGCATATCCACAGACTCCAGGTCCCCTATCCTGGAAATTCTGGCTCAGTAGGTCTGGAACGGAGCCCAGGAATCTGCATTTGGACAGGACGCCTAGGTGATGGCAGTGGAAGAGGTGCTCAGACCACGCACAAGAATATAAGCAGCACCGAGAGACCGGTCTCCGCCCTGTCTCGGGAAAAGCTTGAAGACATGGAAACAGGGCCAGGACACCGACACCTGAACCGACCACCTGTGTGGTTTGGGCCCGTGGAGCAAGGCTACGCACCAGAGGCGAGTTGTCCGGTTCCACACCATCTTGTGCTCCTGAAGCGTCAGCCGCTGGATCACCCCCTTGCAATTTTCTACAAACTGGCTGTTAAGCGTTTCTTTAACAGACCGAACGGCTCCTGAATGGAAACAAATTATTTTATTTCTGAAGAGCTGTCCTGCCCTTTCCTTTAAAGTAATTTAAATGTTGTCTTTCGTTTGAGTGAGTTTAATTAATCAACGTGGTGAAAACACCATCACCGTAAGTTATGCTTTGGGGCTCTGCTAAGCAGTTTACACGGATCACATCGTTTCAGTTTTACAGCAACCCTGTAACGTATATTTTAGAGATGGAGCGATGACGGTTTGAAAAGGTTGCATAATTTCGCCAAGATCACGCAGCAGTAACACAGGTCTTTCTGACCCCAAAGTCCAAGTTCTGAACCACTGCCCCAAGGCTACAAAAGGCCCTCAATGTCAGCCAAGAAGATCTTTACCAAACTTTCAGAAGAGGGAGTTATGCTTCATTTTCCCAATAAATAAACATACCTTCAATAACAGCGTAAGGCACACATTTTCCTGGAGCTTCTGAAAGAATACTCTTTAAGTCTTCACCCAAGTGGATTCTTTTAGCTCCCTAAATGGAAACAACACATTGAACTGACTGCTGAACGCTGATATGCTCAAACAAGTGAAAAAAGACTATTTACGTTTTTCACGTTGAGAGACTAAGGACATCAGGCAGGAAGGAGACTACGGAGAATCTGATTCCAAAGCTGTGTCCCAGAACCATATAAACAGGCTTGGGGCAGCGCCTCATCTCTGCCATCTGCAGAATGGGGGTGCCACTTACACTCTTCCTCCAGTTAACCAAACATTCACTCCTTTTCATTTTAACTTTTTAAGACAAAAATATAAAAGATACTAATCAATTTGTATCTCATAGATCTGAATGTAATTTGATCTCTTCCTGACAACACAGGACCATGCAGCCAAAGGGCTTATGCGTAAAAGCACCTCAAGTAGTGACGAGTACATGGTAGGGGCTCGGACCATGGTAGGTATAATTATCACCGGGCCCTTGTCAGTTCACGCTCTGCATGAGACATTATAATAAAGGGCTGCCTTTGCATTACAGGGCAAGGCTTCGAGAACTGGTGCCAAACACTATTCTTCTACTTTTCAGTTTGCCTCTCTTCCCTCATAATCAGGCAAGCACAGTTACCTCTGCTGCTACCCTCCTCTCACAATCCCCAGTTCTCCATCCCTTCCAATTCAGTTTCCAACCTGCCGTGCTTGGGAACCAACCAAGCCTGTTACTGCTCCATCAAAAGTAAGATAAAATTAATAAAACCACTGAACATTTCCTGAACCAGGCACTGTGCTGGGCGCTAGGGATTCAGGGATGAATGAAGGACAATTCCTGCTTTCAGGTATTTCCATCAACAAATCTTACGGACGCCAGATGAGTAACCTCTAAAGAGGTGAGGAGGTACTGGATACGTACTAAGGTCACTCTAAGTTTAAGCTGCTGCTACGCAGTAAAAAACAGGAGCAAGGTCAATAAAAACTTATTAACCATGTACACTGGGAAGATAATAAAAACAATGGCAATAACAACAACTAGCCCTCAGTTTATTTACTCCTTTATTATCTATCTCTCCCTCCACTGGACTATTGAACTTAGGAGGGCTAGGACCTTGTTGGTCTTGTTCACTGCTGTCCCCCTAGTGCCGAGAGAGTGCCTGACACATAGCAGGCACTAAATACATATTTGATGAATAAATTAGCAAATAAATAAGCACTTAGATATACTACATTCCAGGCACTCTGCTAAGCACTTGAAATGCATAACCCCATTTAATGCTCATACCATCCCTATACGGCAGACATTATTATCCCCAATTACAGATAAGGAAACTGAGGCTCAGAGAAGTGAAGTAATTTGCCCAAAGTCACACAGCTAGTAAAGTATCCACCATAGGATAGTTGATTAAATTTTTTTAAAAAGGGAGGGGGAATTCAGTCAGAAAGACCTGGGATTGAATCAAGCTTCAATGCATCTACTGTGACTTTGGGCAACTTAATTTATCTGAGTCTCAGTTTCAAAACCTGTAAGAGGTGGGGGAAACAATCTCACAGGATTTTCATGTGGATTAAATGAAACTTAAGTGTGAAAGAATGCAGACCAGGGGCTGGCACATAGTAGGCATGTGATAAATATGCATTCCCATCACTATGAGAGATGCAAAAGGATAAGACAGAAGCCCTACTCTGTAAGTTTCATAATCTGATCAAGAAAATAGAACCTAAAATATGAGAAGTCCCAACTGTTTTTCCAAGAAGGGGCTATTTCTTTCATCCTCATTTAGGAACCAATCAGCAAAGCTTTTAAGGTCACCCAAAGGTGGGTCACTGCTTCAGAGGATCCCACCTCCCGCCAACTTGATACCAATGTGATTTCTGATTCGGAGTCAGAAAGTAAGGTATCAGTTACAGTCACAGCCAATCACTTCAGGAGTAACTTATTTAATTAAGCAAACAAGAAGGCAGCTGGAATCTCACCAGGATGTCATTCACACCACAAATTCAATTCCTTGGTAACTAGGTGCATTCCAGGCAGATTCCAAAACTCCCTTCATGGCAGGGACTTCGCACATTTGTTTCTAAGCTCTTAATGTAAACAATCTGAAGATAATGAAGTTAGGTCTAGGAATCCGTCTTTCAAATAAATGTCAAATTAAGCCCTAACTGTTGTATTATGAAATTGCAGCCGAAACAAATCCACAAATATTTACTGACCATCTACTCTTTGTTAAGCACTGGATTAGAACCTAGAAGGAAAGAAGAGTAAATAAGATCCTGTCTCTGACCTAATGAGGTCCATCTCTCATGAGCTGCTCACACATTCACAACTGAGCAATGTGGTCAACAAGAAAAAATCCTATACTTGGAATCAAAAGACCTAAGTTTAAGTTCCAAGCTGACTAGCTGTATAGACCTTTCCTCGGAGTCTCGATTTCTTGATCTGCAATCCGGAGGTCATTTTAACCACCCCAAGAAATTACTGTGAAGAGAAACTAAAACCAAGATGGAAACGTGTTGTGTAAGTTGTAAAGTGCAGCTCAGGAAAGGGAGTGGCATTTTCTAAAGGGCTATTAATATAAAAAGGAAGTCTTTTAGAAGCAAGGAGCTGAGTGGCTATGTAGTGGGTAAATCTAGGGCTTCTGTTATTTGCAGTTCCCTCTGTCTGAATTACTCTTCCCCAGGCACCTGCACTGCCCCCCTCAAGTCTTCCTGGGCTCTGCTCAAATGGCACCCTATTTAAGTGTCACCTTATTTAAATGTCACCCTTTCTCCAGCACTACCATTTCCTCTCTTCCTTGCATTACTCTGTAGTATTTATCCCCATGTGTCACGCCATCTGATTGACTTGTTTATTGTCTGTCTGGTTGGACTAGAATGGAATCTCCATGAGGTCAGGGGCTTCTGTCTGTTCCACCCACGCGATACCCTCAGCGCCTGGCGCATAGCAGGTGTTCAATAAACATTTGTCGAATAAAATAATTAAGTCAAGATTCATTCTGAATAATGAGAGGGACTTAGGAGAAAGGGGACAGTAAAGCAGTTATCACAAGACCGGAGTTCTGATCCTAGTTCCTTCGTCTACCGGCCGGGGGACACCCTCTCAGAACCTGTTTCCTTCTCTTGGATCTTTTCCGAGGGTGGAACGGCCCACGGCGAATCGGGTGCTCACCATTACCCCGGGCAGGATGACCGGCTGAGGTCAGACGGGCGCCAGCACTGACCTTGAGCTCTTGGGCGACCTGGGCCTTCTGCCGGTACAAAGAGTACAGGACAGCGGTGACGACAGAGCTGGTGCCCAGGAGGATGAACTGGCCCAGCGAGGGCCGCCCTCCGCTCTCCATGGCTGCGCCGAGCCCTGGGCGCGGACTGGGACGCCGCCGAGGTCAGGCCCCACGACGCGCGACCCCCGCCCTCCGCCTCGCGCCACCTCCCTTCACCCGGAACCGCACCCCCAGCACTGTCTCTCACGGAAACGCGCAACCGGTCGCCCAGCGATGACGCAAGACCTGGAACTGGAAGTGGGGCAGGGCAGAGCAGACCGGAAGGCGCTCCGTGACCCTTTCGACGCTTGGTGCATCGGCTGCAACTGTGTCGCCCGCGTCGCCACGGTCTCAGTCCTTCAGGTTTCCTGGGGTTATCGCGTTGTTTGATGGGTCGTTTGATGACTCCGCCATTGGATTGGGGGGAAAGAAGAGAATTGATGTTTAGTAAGCACTTGTGAGTATTACACATTTAAGCTTCAGGGCAAACCTTGAGTCTTAGCTTTTATTCTTCCTTTTTACAGGTGACAAAACTGAGGCCAGAGAGGTTAGGGGGTGTGCCCCAAGTCATACTGCTAATGAGTGCTGGAGAGGAATTTACCAGACAACAGAGCTTATTACCTCCAAGAAGGCAGGTTATATCACCAAGGTATTGACAACTCCTTAATCTGCCGTCAAAACATATAACAACATATTTTATTAACTAATAATTACAGCTACAGGGACTTCCCTGGCGGTCCAGTGGTTAAGACGTCTCGCTTCCATTGCAAGGGGCACGGGTTCAATCTCTGGTCCCGCATGCCGCGCCGCAGCGCAGCCAAAAAATAGGGAGGGAGGGAGGCAGCTCTTGAGTGCCTATTATGCGTCAGGCACTGTGACAAAAAGTTTTATGAACATCATACCACTTAATCCTCACAACACAGCTATAGAGCTGATTTCAAACTGTTTTCTGATCTCCTTCATAAAATAATCAAGAGATACCCCAAATTTTTATCCAAAACATCAACCTGCAAAGCATGTGTTCATTCAGCTGTGTCCAGGTTCTGCTTTAAATTGAAAATACAGGAATGTACCCAATGGCCAAAATCAATGTATGTAAAATGCGTCTAAAAGCTGTAAATTGCTCTAAAAAAGTAAAATCTCTTTATTAAAGCAGCTGGCTATCCATGACATTTTCCTACCCCATTCCTTAATTATGCTAGGAGTCAAATAAGAATTACACTCTATGAACATAGGGTTAGAATCTCCAGATCGTCAACACCGTCACATGCCTTTGATGATTTTCAACCCAAGGGATGATCATGAATTTGTTACACACACACACACACACACACACACACACTTACAATAAGATCTAACTTTATTTTTTTTAATAAAATTTGTCAAAAGTTTGATAACACATTGTGTTGGCAAAGGTGTGGGGACAGAGACTCCTATTCTTTATGGAGAACCATTAGGCAATGCTGATCAAGATTAAAAGTGCCCACACCCACTGACTGAACATTTCCACTTCTAGAAATTCTTCCTGTGTAAATACTCACACATGTGAACATAACAAATATACAGTATAAATTGCAGCATTGTTTTTTGGGGGGTTTTTTGGGGGGTTTTTTGTTTTTGTTTTTTTTGTGGACGCGGGCCTCTCACTCTTGTGGCCTCTCCCTTGCGGAGCACAGGCTCTGGACGCGCAGGCTCAGCGGCCATGGCTCACGGGCCTAGCCGCTCCGCTGCATGTGGGTTATTCCGGACCGGGGCACGAACCCGTGTCCCCTGCATCGGCAGGCGGACTCTCAACCACTGTGCCACCAGGGGAGCCCCTGCAGCATTGTTTTTAATAACAACAGAATGAAAACAAACTAAATGTTTTCAATAGTCAGTTGGTTAAACAAAATTTGAATACATGTGTATATGAGCATAGCAAAGTGAAATAGCAAACTGTAAACTGTTTGAGTGTGATCTCATTGATTCCAGAAAGGAAGGAGAATATATACGTATGAATAAAATAATATTGGTTGTTTCCATAAGAAGGAATTAGGTGGCTAGAGAACAGAGTGACTCTTCACTCTTTTGTACTTTTTTAATGTGAATGCATGGCATGTTTCAAATTAATAAAACTTGAATTTTAAAAAGAGGAAGATGAACACACCAGTCACTCCATAACCAACGACCTCCTGCATCCAAGGCTCTGGACTGGACACTAGGAGACACAACCGTATACAGCCAGTCTCTGCCCCTTGGCTCTTTAGGGCCTGTAGAGAAACAGACCCGGGCAGAGTTATCTATTATCCCAGGTCCAATGGAATTAGGGCAAGAAAGGCCTCCGGTAGAGGGATGCAGCTTACTCTCCTCATGAGGGAAGGAATTTGAGTTCTGTAAACAGAATGGTGGGTAGAGTGACAGGATGGGAGTGGGAAAGACTTTTCATGGAGAGGGAACAAGATGAGCAAAGTGCAAAGCTATCAAGAGTTGGCTGGTACAGTCTGAGCCAAGGGCATATGACAGAGAGCATGGAGCAAGTAATTGAAAAGGAAGTTGGGACCACATCCTGTAGGTCACTAATTGCCAAACCAAACATTTTAACTTCATCATTTTGAGGATGGGATCTAGTAAAGCTGTTTGAGAACCCGCAGGGCATGATCTAACCTGTTTGTTTGTTTTTTAATCATCGAAATTCTTTTTTTATATACAGCAGGTTCTTATTAGTTATCCATTTTATACATATTAGTGTACATATGTCAATCCCAATCTTCGAAATTCTTGTATTCTTAGATCACAGCAAAGAAAAGCACACACACACAAAAAAAGGCTGTCAAATTGAAAACCAATGTAGAGTCTCCACTGCTAGGGGTCCTTGTTTACAGGTTTCTATTTGGGAACTTTTGTTATATTCTCCAGGGGGTTCCTTGGGAGCTCATTTTTAAAAAGTCATTCTTAAATGAAACATTGTTTCTTTTTTTAAATAATTGAAGTGTGGTTGATGTACAATATTATGTTAGTTTCAGGTGTACAGCATAGTGATTCAGTATTTTTGCAGATTTTACTCCATTATAGGTTATTGCAAGGGATTGCTAGGGATTAAGTGTATCCATTGCAAGATAATGGTTATAATTCCCTGTGCTTACAGTATATCCTTGTTGCTTTTCTATTTCATACATAGTGGTTTGTATCAGTTAGTCACATACCCCTATTTTGTCCCTCCCGACTTCCCTCTCCCCTTTGGTAACCACAAGTTTATTTTGTACATCTGTGAGTCTGTTTCTGTTTTGTATATACATTAATTTGTATTATTTTTTAGATTCCACATATAAATGATATCATACAGTATTTTTCTTTCTCTGACTTATTTCACTAAGAGTAATATTCTCTAGGTCCATTCACCTTGCTGCAAATGGCAGTATTAATTCTTTTTTATGGCTGCGTAATATTCGTGTGTGTGTGTGTGTGTGTGTGTGTGTGTGTGTGTGTATATATATATCTCCCAGCTTCTTAATCCAATCATCTGTTGATGGGCACTTGGGTTGCATCCATGTCTTGGCCATTGTAAATAGTGCTGCTATGAACACTGAGGTGCATGTATCTTTTCAAATTAGTGTTTTTGTTTTTCTGGATATATACCCAGGAGTGGAATTGCTGGATCATATGGTAGGTTTATTTTTAGTTTTCTGAGGAATTTCCATATTGTTTTCCACAGTGGCTGCACCAATTTACATTCCCACCAACAGTGTACAAGAGTTCCCTTTTCTCCACACCCTCTCCAACATTTGTTATTTGTAGACTTTCTAATGATAGTCATTCTGACAGGTGTGAGGTGATATCTCATTGTTGTTTTGAGTTGCATTTCTCTAATAATTAGTGATGTTAAGCATCTTTTCCTGTGCCTGTTAGCCATCTGTATGTCTTCTTCAGAAAAATGCCTATGCAGGTCTTCTACTCATTTTTTTGATTGGGTTATTTGTTTTTTTGATATTGTATTTTGATTTTGTTGTATGAGCTGTTTGTATATTTTGGATATTAGCCCCTTGTCAGTCACATCATCTGAAAGTATTTTCTCCTATTCCATAGTTTGTCTTTTTGTTTTGTCAGTGATTTTCTTTGTTGTGCAAAAGCTTTTAAGTTTAATTAGGTCCCATCTGTTAACTTTTGCTTTTATTTCTGTTGCCTTAGGAGACTGATCCAAGAAAATATTGCCACAATTTATGTCATAGAGTGTCCTGCCTTTGTTCTCTTCTACGGGTTTTATGGTTCTTGTTCTTATATTTAGGTCTTTAAACCATTTTGAGTTTATTTTTGTATATGGTATTGGGGAATGTTCTAATGTAATTGTTTTATATGTGGCTGTCCAGTTTTCCCATTTGTTGAAGAGACCATCTATTCTCCATTGTATATTCTTGCCTCCTGTGTTGTAGATTAATTGACCATAGGTGCATGGGTTTATTTCTGGGCTCTCTATTCTGTTCCAATGGTCTATGTGTCTGTTTTTGTGCCAGTGCCACACTGTTTTGATTACTGTAGCTTTGTAGTATAGTCTGAAGCCTGTAAGGGCTATAACTCCAACTTTGTTTTTTTTTCTAAAGATTGCTTTGGCAATTTGGAGTCTTTTGTGGTTCTATATGAATTTTAGGATTATATGTTCTGTGAAAAATGTCATGGGTATTTTGATAGGGATTACATTAAATCTATAGATTCTTTCGAGTAGTATGACCATTTTAACAATATTAATTCTTTCAATCCAAGAGCACAGATATCTTTCCATGTCTTTGTATCATCTTCAGTTTCCTTCATCAGTGTTTCATAGTTTCCAGAGTGTAGGTCTTTCACCTCCTCTGTTAAGTTTATTCCTAGGTATTTTATACTTTTCCATGTGATTTTAAACAGAATTTTTTTTTACTTTCTCCTTCTGATTTTCATTATTTATTAGTGTGTAGAAATGAAACATATTTCTGTATGTTAATCTTGTATCCTGAACCTTGCTTCATTTATTAGTTCTGATAGCTTTTGGGTGAAGGCTTTAGACTTATCTATATAAAGTATCATGTCATCTGCAAATAGTGACAGTTTTACCTCTTCCCCTCCAGTTTGGATACCTTTAATTTCTTTTTCTTCTCTGATTGCTGTGGCTAGGACTTCCAATACTGTGTTAAATAGAAGTGGCAAGAGTAGGCATCCTTGTCTTGTTCCTGAATTTATCAGGAAAGCTTTCAGCTTTTCCCCATTGAGTATTGGCGTTGCTGTGGGTTTGTCATAAATGGCTTTTATTATGTTGAGATATGTTCCCTCTGTACCCACTTTGATGAGAGTTTTTATCATGAATGAACGTTGAATTTTGTCAGATGCTTTTTCTGCGTCTATTGAGATGATCACGTGATTTTTATCCTTCCTTTTTTTAATGTGGTGTATCACATTGATCGATTTGCGAATGTTGAACCATCCTTGTGACCCTAGAATAAATCCAGCTTGATCATGGTGTATGATCCTTTTTAAGTATTGTTAGATTTGTTTTGCTAAGATTCTGTTGAGGATTTCTGCATCTATATTCATCAAAGTTATTGGCCTGTAATTTTCTTTTTTGGTGGTATCCTTGTCTGGTTTTGGTATCAGGGTGATTGTGGCCTTGTAGAATGAATTTGAGAGTGTTCCCTTCTCTTCAGTTTTTTGGAATAGTTTGAAAAGGATAGGTGTTAGTTCTTTATATGTTTGGTAGAATTCACCTGTGAAGCCATCTGGTCCTGGACTTTTGTTTGCTGGGAGTTATTAAAATTACAAATTCAATTTCACTTCTAATGATCAGTCTGTCCAGTTGTCTATTTCTTCTTGACTCAGTCTTGGCAGGTTGTATGTTTCTAGGTTGTCCAATTTGTTGGCATATAACTGTTCATAGTATTCTCTTATGATTTTTTGTATATCTGTGGTATCAGTGGTATTTCTTGTTTTATTCTTCAGACCCTTTTACAAGTTCCTTGGGAGCTCATTAAAAGACCATCATTCTGATATGCGGATATATGTATATGTATAGCTGATTCACTTTGTTATACAGCAGAAACTAACACAACATTGTAAAGCAATTACACCCCAATAAAGATGTTTTTTTAAAAAAAAGACCATCATTCTTTTTGGGGGGAGGGGTTTCCAACATCAGATTTTTTAAATTGTTTTTTTAATTGAATTATAGTTGGTTTACAATGTTTCAGGTGTACAGCAAAGTGATTCAGTTATACATATATATCTATTCTTATGTCTATTGAGTTACACATGTATCAATACTTTTTCAGATTCGTTGCCATTATAGGTTATTACAAGATATTGAATGTAGTTCCCTGTGCTATGCAGTAGGTCCTCGTTATTTATCTATTTTATATATAGTAGTGTGTATATGTTAATACTAAATTCCTAATTTATCCCTCCCCCTCCTTTCCCCTTTGCTAACCATAAGTTTGTTTTCCATAAAAGATTGTCATTCTTAAAGCAGTTTGGTTTTAAATAACCCTGCCTTTTTTCTTTTTTTTTTTTCTGGCCAAAGGCTGAAATCCTTCATCAGCCAGGTGGAGCTTGATCCTATTGGGATATTTTGAAATTTACATCATGTGGACCTTGGTAGGAGTGATAAAAGATGGGCAATTTCGGCCACAGCCAGATATACCTAGGGAACCATTCTCAGCTCAGAATGGCTCTCCTCACTTAATCACAAGTTAAGCCTCTGACTTAGAGAAAGTAAGGTAAGTTCCTAAGGTACCAGGCAGAGAATCTAGGGGGAGCAATCCTGGGAGAGATGGGGTTACTAAGGACATCACCACTGGAAGCACTGAGTTCCAGACTTAGGCTGTTGGTTTCCCTATGAGTCACTGGGTAAATGCCCTCATAGGCTGTCCATTCCAGTGAGACACTTGGCAGGGTCCAGGCACCTGATAGATTTGAAAGAAGGCTGGGACTTCCCTGGTGGTCCAGTGGTAAAGAATCCGCCTTCAAATGCAGGGGATGCGGGTTCGATCCCTGGTCGCGGAACTAAGATCCCTCATGCCAGGGGCAACTAAGCCCATGCGCTGCACCTACTGAGCTCGCGTGCCTCAATGAGAGAGCCCCCATGCTGCAATGAAAGACCCCGCATGCCTCAACGAAGACCCCGCATGCCGCAACTAAGACTCAACACAGTCAAAAATAAGTAAGATGAATAAATATGAAAGCAGGCATCCTGCGCTGATGTGGCCACACAGGTGTGCCAAAGGAAATAAAAGATAGAAGAAGTGTTGACAATCACATCAGGTTATCACTCACTTTCCTTACAGAGCTTTCCCTTGGGAGAGCCCCTAACATAATAATTATTAGGAATTATCGAATGTCAGCATATTTTTAATGAGCATTTAACCCATCCAATGTACTCTCCCAGATTTGGTAGGACCCAGGGATGCTATGCTGGACATGCCCCCTGACATCATGCAGGGTATCAGGGAGACCTTTTTCTTTTTATAATGATTTAAACTCCACCTCATCCCCAGGTGACCACAGATCTGCTTTCTATCACTGTAAGTTAGTTTTCATTTTCTAACAGTTCATATACATAGAATCACATGGTATGTACTCTCTCTTCTCTGGCTTCTTTCACTCAGAATAATTATTTTGACATTTATCCATATCGTTGTATGTATCACTAATAGTTCATTCCTTTTTTATTGCTGAGTAATGTTCCATTATATGAATCCATCACAATTTGTTTATCCATTGACCTGTTAATGGACATTTGGGTTGTTTCCAGGTTTTAACTATTACAAATAAAGCTGCTTTGAACACGCATGTTTAAGTCTTTGTATGGACAAATGCTTTCACTTCTCTTGGGTAAATTCCTAGGACAAGAATGGCTGGGTCATATGTTTAACTTCTTAAGAAACTGCCCAGAAGTTCCCCAAATGGTTGCACTGTTTTACGTTCCCACCAGTATATGAGAATCCCAACAGTCCTTCACATCCTCAGCAACATTTGGTATAATCACTCTTTTGGTTTTAAACATTTCTCTAATGACTAATGATGTCAAACATCTTTTATGTGCTTACTTGCCACCCACATATCTTTGTGAGTGAAGTATCTGCTCAAATCTTTTTCCCACTATTTTTTTTTTAAAGGTTAGACTTTATTTCATTGCTCAGATTCTATTTTTATCTCCCAGGAATTTTTTTTTTTTTTTTGCCGTACACGGGCCTCTCACTACTGTGGCCTCTCCCGTTGCGGAGCACAGGCTCCGGACGCGCAGGCTCAGCGGCCATGGCTCACGGGCCCAGCCGCTCCGCGGCACATGGGATCCTCCCAGACCGGGGCACGAACCCGTGTCCCCTGCATCGGCAGGCGGACTCTCAACCACTGCGCCACCAGGGAAGCCCTCCCCACTTTTTAATTGAGTTGTTTTCTAATTATTGAGGGTTCTTTGTATATTTTGGATACAAGTCCTTTACAAAATATGTGATTTGCAAATATTTTCTTCAATATCGTGGCTTGACTTCTCATTCTCTTTAATTGTCTTTTGAATAGCAGAAGTTCTTGATTTTTATGAAGTCCAGTTTATCGGGGTTTTTCCTTTATGGATCATGCTTTTGGTGTTGCATTTAAGAAATCTTTGCTTAACCTAAAATCACAATGATTTTTCTCCTATGTTTTCTCCTAAAAGTTTGATAGTTTTAGGTTTTATATTTAGGTCTGTGGTCCATTTTGAGTTAAGTTTTTTCAGTTTTATTGAGAAATAATTGACATCCATCAGTGTGTAAGTTTAAGATGTACAGCATGATTTGACTTACATATATTGTGAAGTGATTACCACAATACATTCAGTTAACATCCATCATCTCATATAGATACTAAAAATAAAAGAAAAAAATTCTCCATGTGATGAGATCTCTTAGGATCTGGTATCTTAACCACTTTCCTATATATCACACAAGTTAATTTTTGTATATGGTGTTCCAGGCACTGTGCTTTCCATGCCATTCTCCCATCTCCCTACAAAGTAGTTAGGTATTATTTTTATCCCCATTTTACAGATGCGCAAACTGAGGTTCGGTGAGGTGAAGTGGCAGAGTTTACCCAGCTTCATCTTTCTCCAGAGCTACATGCTTACGCACTAAAACTACCGACTTTTATCTCGTTCAGGTTGTTTGGCGCTACAAACAACTTGGTGATTGATGGGAGTCATTTCCTACCCTGAACCACACACGTTATTCCTATTCAGAGAGTTAGTCAATAACAATACATTTGGGAAACTAGTCTGGAAGGCAGGATTCCACCAAGAAAAATGGAAACAATTTGTAATATTATCTCTAAGGGTCCTTCATCTCCACATTCCATGATCTCTCGGATTCTCCCGGGAACAGGTGCAGTCAAGGCGGCAGTGGATACTTTTAGCCACAAGGGGGCGCCAAGAGCACAGGATGTAGAAGGCAAACAGCAAGGGAGAAGGGCCCAGGGCCTAGGAAAGGGAGATTGAAGGAACGGCGGGGGCTGGAGATGTAAGCGGAGCCCTGAGGCTGACTGTGGCTCCACACTGAGCTGTATCAGGGACCCAGGTAAGCCTCAAGCCCTGTGACTACCTTTACCTCCAGCCTCACCTGGGAAATGCGGGACCCCCTCCCTCCCCCTCCCCTCACTCCCACCCCTCTCCCCACCCCCATCCCCCATCCCCCCACCCACCCTTAATTATTATTATTATTATTTTTTTTTTTTTTAGCGGTACGCGGGCCTCTCACTGTTGTGGCCTCTCCCGTTGCGGAGCACAGGCTCCGGACGCTCAGGCTCAGCGGCCATGGCTCATGGGCCTAGCCGCTCCACGGCATGTGGGATCTTCCCGGACCGGGGCACGAACCCGTGTCCCCTGCATCGGCAGGCAGACTCTCAACCACTGCGCCACCAGGAAAGCCCTATTATTATTTTTTTAACATCTTTATTGGAGTGTAATTGCTTTACAATGATGTGTTAGTTTCTGCTTTATAACAAAATGAATCAGTTATACATACACATATGTTCCCATATCTGTTCCCTCTTGCGTCTCCCTCCCTCCCACCCCACCCTTAATTATTAACAGCACCTGTTGGTCAGTGGGAAGGACCAGCACGCTGTGTATTAGGAAAGGGTGAATTAGGACAGGCTTGGCAGTCAGCTGTCCTGAGTCCTACATCAGCTCTGCCATTTACTAGCCACGTGATTACTGTCAAGTCCCAGCACCTTCCTGAGTCTCAGTTTCTCATCTGTAAAGTGGGAAGAGAGAAGTAGATGATTCCCCAGGTGTCTTTTAGCAGGGATTCTATTCAAGCTGCTTGAGAACTGGAAGAAGCAGCACTCTCCTCCCCAGGTACCGGAAAACTGATATTCTAAGCCTTAGTTTTCTCAGCTGGAAAAGGGGGATAATAGTCCTGCTCTCTGCGCAGGACTGCTGTCGGCCCAGATAAGCTGATGTGCCAGAAAGTGCTGTAGATATATTAGGAATTCTTCTCCTTTTAATTATTATTTGTGTTCTTGGCTTGCAAAAGATAGGCAAGGAAGTGGATGAATGTGAACAATTCTTGTTTTTTAACCAGTTGAATCGGTTCAGCATCATTTAGTAGGTTAATATAGTTTCTGGGGGAAAAAATGTTTACTGTAGTCACCAGATAAACAAATTCAAAGTTTAATAATAAAAGTATGTCTGAATGGCAAATGAGTACCACTCAGACATAAATAATACAGAGGTTCGGAGGAGGAAACATAGGCTCCAAGGTTAGGGAATACCTACAGTTGTTAACACTTACTGAACACCTACTATGTGCCAGGCACTGAGCTAAGCATTATACGTAAAAATCGTAAATCTTTGATTCGAAGGGACTTTGAGGGTCATCCTACAATACCTGTAACTATATTTTTATGTGTATAATTATTCACTTAAGGTCCATCTCCCCTGCTAACCCCTAAGCTGAGTGACCCCAGGAGTGTTTCTGTCTTGTTAACTGCTGCATCCTCAGTATTTAGCCCAGTACCTGGCATACAGTAGGTGCTCAATAAATATTTGTTGAATAAATAAATAAATGAATGAATGAACAGACTCAATCCAAACTCACTCCCAATAGGAGAAGCTCTCTACATGGACCCAGAGAGGGTCATCCAGCCTTTGCTTGAATAGTTCGCCTGGTGGAGAAGTCATCACCTCACAGGGAGTCTACTGCCATCTTGTATCTCTGACACTTCACCTCCTCGGCCCTGGTTCTACCTTCTTGAGCCTCTGTCCATTTTGAGGAAGACGCTGAATATAGAGCCCTTCTGCACACCTCAGTAACTTCCTTTGAGTTCTGTCAACCATGAGCCCACCTAATTTTCATGGAAGTCAGGAGAGAAACATGGTGGCTAGAAAGGGTGCAAGGTCGAATGAAGAGCTTTTCCTTAAGATGGGCGGGAGTTGTCTCTGTGTGGACAGATAGGGTAGAACTCGAAAAGAAAACAGACTGTACATGCTGGAGAGGAAGCGGTAAATGTAGGACCCGCTGTGGGACCCTGTGCTGCAGGGAGGCAAACCTTTGGCCTCAGCCCCAGCCAATCATGGTGGTCCCATTGCCCTTGCCAGGGATTGGCTTGGGAATGAGCATGTGATCCAGTTCTGACCAATGAGCTGGATGGAAGGTCTGCTGAGGGACTTCGGGGAAGTCCTCTCTTTTTTTTTTTTTTTTTTTTTTTTTTTTTGCGGTACGCGGACCTCTCACTGTTGTGGCCTCTCCCGTTGCGAAGCACAGGCTCCGGACACACAGGCTCAGCGGCCATGGCTCACGGGCCCAGCCGCTCCGCTGCATGTGGGATTTTCCCGGTCCGGGGCATGAACCCGTGTCCCCTGCATCGGCAGGCGGACTCTCAACCACTGCACCACCAGGGAAGCCCCCGGGGAAATCTTCTCTTAAGAAGCAAAGACATGGTCCCTTTTCTTCCTCTGACAAATACATCTGGAGGTAATGCAACTGTCAAAGCCGTCTTGCTGCCACCAAGACCAATACATGGAGAAGGGCAAGGCTAACAGAATCATAGAGAAGTGGAGCCAGAGCTTTAATCAAACTGCCTGAAGGCACTCCATCCCTGAACTTCTTGTCACTGAGATAGTAAACCTCATTGTGTAATCCCAGTGAACTGGCATTGGTAAGAGCATCTTAAAAACGAACAGATTTTAAAAACTAACTGCATTAATGAGGGCTCTTTCAGAGACAAGTGCAAAAGCCCAAATCTAATACACTTAAGAAGAAATAGAATATGTTTGTTCAAATGACTGAAAAGCTCAGGGTTGGCTGGATCCAGGGACTCAAATCACTTTAAATATGTTGTTCCACTCCCTCTGGCCTGCAGAATTTCTGAAAACCAGGTGATAGTCTTATGGGAGTCCCTTGTATGTTATTCGTTGTTTTTCCTTTGCTGCTTTTAATAGTCTCTCTTTAACTTTTGTCATTTTTATTACAGTGTGTCTTGGTGTGTGCTCCTTTTGGGGTTAATCCTGTATGTAACTCCCTGTGCTTCCTGGACTTGGGTGACTGTTTCCTTTCCCAGGTTAGGGAAGTTTTCCACTATTATATCTTCAAATATGTTCTCAGGCCCTTTCTCTCTCTCTTCTCCTTCTGGGATCCCTATAATGCAAATATTAGTGCATTTGATGTTGTCCCAGAGGTCTCTTAAACTGTCCTCATTTCATTCTTTTTTCTTTTTTCTGTTCAGTGACAGTGATTTCCCCAACTCTGTCTTCCAGCTCACTGATCTGTTCCTCTATATCATTTAGTCTGTCGATTCCTTCTAGAGTAATCTTCAGTTACTATATTCTTCATTTCTGGTTGTTCTGTATATTTTCTAACTCTTTGTTTAAAACTTCTAACTTCTCGCTTTGTGCATCCATTGTCCTCCCAAGTTCTTTGATCATCTTTATGATCATTACTCTGAACTCTTTCTCAGGTAGATTGCCTATCTCCACTTCACTTAGTCCTTCTTCTGGGGTTTTATCTTTTTCCTTTGTCTGGAACATATTCCTCTGTCACCTCATTTTGTCTAAGTTGCTATTTGTATTTTTACGTATGTGGTAGGTTAGTTATGTCTCTCGACTTTGGAGAAGTGGCCCTTTGTAGATGTCCTATGTGTCCCTCTCATCACCCAAGCTACATGCTCTAGGGGTTCCCCCTGAGAGGGCTGCATGGGTCCTTCTTTTGTGGAGGGCTGACCGTGTGGACAGTCTGGTAGGCTTGGTTGGCCCGTAGCCCCATTGGTTGCCAAGCCCTGCCTTGTACAGATGCTGCTGGCTGCCGGTTAGTGGGGCCTGGTCATGAGGAACCTGGCTGCAGGACCCTGGAGGACCCCAGGGCTAGTGCTGCCTCACTGGTGGGTGGAGTCAGGGTTCCAAAGATTCCGGGGCTGTTGCCCACACACTGGTGGGTGAAGCCAGGTCCCAGGGTTAGTGCTAAACTACTGGCAGGCAGAGCTGGGTCCTGGAGTCTGGCCGCAGGGCCCAGGGATCCCAGAGATTGTGTCAGACCACTGGCGGGAGGGGGACCAGTTCCTGACACAACTGAGTATGGGGTCCGGGGTGTCCCAAAGCTTGCGTTGGCCTGCTAGTGGGCAGGGCTGGGGCCCAACTAGTCCCAGGGTAGGTATCACGGGCTGTGGGATCATGGTTTTCTACTGTCCAGTGTCTGCCCCCTGGTGGGTGAGGCTGGTCTAAAGGCTAGGGCAGGCTTCCTGGAGGGCAGGGCCTGTGCCTGCCCACTGGTGGGTGGAGCTGGGTCTTGGCCCTCTGGGGGGCAGAGTGTCTGGCAGGCAGACTGTCTAGGGCGCTGTGTCTAGAGGTGACTGTTGGCTCAGGAGGTCTTTAGGCAGCCTGTCTAATGATGGGAGGGGCTGTGTCCCTGCCCAGTTAGTTGTTTGGCCTGAGGAGTCTCAGCATTGGTGCCCACAGGCTGTTGGGTGGGGTCAGGTCTTGGCACTAAAGAACTAGAGGGAGGATCCTAAGATGTGGGCAGCAGTGCCCAAAGCTCTCAAATATGGCTGCTGCCAGTGTCTATGTCCCCAAGAGTGAGCCACAGCTGCCCCCACCCCACCCCAAAGGGACTCAAATCAACGTAATTAGTACTCACCTTTCTCTGTCTCATTCCTCTGTTAGTTCCATTCTTTGACAGTCATTCCCCAGGTCATAAAATGGCCACTGGGAGCCCCAGAACCACATCCTCATAGCTTTGCAACCCCGGTGGAAGAGGACTTTTCGTTCCCACTAGTTTCAAGAAAAGTCCAGGAATCTGAGTCTCATGGACTGCCTTGGGTCACGTATCCATCCCTGAGCTAATCGCTGAAGCCAGGGGAGGAAAAACACTGACTAGCCAAGAAGTGACATACCCGCTATTAGACGTGTATGAGGAGAGAGGTGTCCAGAGATCAGGTGCTGTTCAGTTCAATCCAACAAATACCAACTGAGTGCCTTCTATGCAACAAGCACTGTTCTAGGCACTGTTACCCGAGGAATGAGGAATGAATTCTCAGCGTCCATTCTACCAGCCATAAGACAAGTCAGAGTGACAGGAGCTCTGAGAAGTTTACAAATGATATATGACCGAGTTATGACCAATACAATCATGTTTTCTAATTCACAGCTTCTGTTATAACCAAGCCAGTGGTTGGCAGTTGTGAAATGGGCTACAGATTACTTTCTTAGCCTAGAAATCCACTGGCTTTGACCCAGTTGTCTGTGTTCTTCAGGATATTCTCATTAATATTTAAATGTATTTGGCTAATTTGATCAACTCATACGTTGATCAAATAGAAACTAATATGTTTCTAACTTGCAATTACAAAATATAAGCAGAGTTTTTATTAGCCAAGAATTCATTCAAGTATAAGTCATTGAAACTTAACTCAGGCGAAGACTAGGCAGTGAGGAGTCTAGGGTACAAATTTAAGGACACTCATTCCCTGGAGCATACAAGCAAGCTTGCCTTGCTGTAGTCCTAGCCAGACCCAACTCAAACTAGCTTAAGCCAAAATGGAAGAATTATAGACCCAATATTCTAAGTAGGAAAAGCATAGTGGTGAAGCTGGCCTCTGGGACACATGGATCCAGGGCTCAAATTCATCAGTATTTATTCATTCTCTTCTTTTCTCCCCTTCCCCTCTCCCTCCTCCCCTCCTTTGCTTTCCTCTGCCTGTTTGCTTCAGTCTCTCCTAGCACCATTAGTCTTTCTCCTTTCAATTAGATCATAGTTGCAAGAAGTATCAGGTTAAGCTCTTCATCGTGCAAAAAGAACTAGGGCAGGGTGGGGAGGCAGGTGGACGACAAGGGAAAAATCTCAGGGAAGACCTCACATTGGCTGTCTTGGGTCATATGTCTTTGCCTGGACCAATCACTGTGGCCAAGAGATAGGATAATATTGTTGCCCAATCTGGGACGTGTGCTCACCCTTGTGGTCTAGAGGCTGGAGGTTGGGACTGGAAGAGAGGAGGGTCTGATGAGCAGACAAAGACAACTCTCAGTGTTTAAAAACTGAAACACTCTTGGGACTTCCCTGGTGGCACAGTGGTTAAGAATCCACCTGCCAATGCAGGGGACGCTGGTTCAAGCCCTGGTCCAGGAAGATCCCACATGCTGCGGAGCAACTAAGCCCATGCACCACAACTACTGAGCCTGCGCTCTACAGCCTGTGAGCCACAGCTACTGAGCCCGCGTGCCACAACTACTGAAGCCCACGTACCGAGAGCCCGTGCTCCACCACAAGAGAAGCCACTGCAATGAGAAGCCCGCACACCGCAATGAAGAGTAGCCCTCGCTCGCTGCAACTAGAGAAAGCCCGCGCACAGCAACAAAGACCCAAAGCAGCCAATAAATTAATTAACAAAAAAAAAACCCAAAACTGAAACACTCTAGCCTTTATTATTTTTCTATTGAAACAATTATTATTAAACAACACAGTTTGATAACGTGAGGTTCCTAAAAAATGCACCAGTTGAGTTACAGAAAAATAGATTCCACCAGGGTCAGGGAGAGGTAGTGGGGAAAAAGGCTGAAAAGACACATTAGAGCAAGATCATGGCGGTCCTTTCAATATTTCAATAAATTTGTATCAAAAGACTTAGGTGCCAGGAACTGTGGAGTCCGGACTCTCTTCTGTAAGCAGCACGGAGCTTTTGAGCAGAGGCATGTCAGAGTAAAAGAAACTGCTGAAAAGTCACCAAACCGTGTGACCGTCACCTGTCGGGACTGGAAGAGAGCTAACAAACCCATGTGCTAGAGAGGACTGCAGATGAATTTCAGGCTCAAATCTGAGAGAGACAAGGAGAAACAGACCACTAGGGCGACCAATCAGCTGACAAAGCCAAGTATCTTCAGCATTTACCCCCCAGAAATCCCCTCATCTGTGAGCAGCTTGGAACTCATTGCTCCTGTGGCCCTGAGCTTCCAACTCGCAGGTTGAAAGCCTTGCAGTAAACTGATCTTTCTGCTTTGTTGTATTCAGTGTACAGAGTTTGGTGTGTCCAGAATGGACAAACGGAAGGATCACCAGCCCTAACAGTGTGTAGTAGGACAACCTTGATGAGGGTGCTGAGGCTCCGAGGGGGCCACACAGCTAGAAAGTGATGGAGCCTTGATGTGAAGGGAACCCAGGTAGTGTGGCTCCAGAGCCCACCCTCTTAAACACTAACTAATGGGCCGCCCAGTGCAGAGAAACCCCTCAAAATCCTTCTAACTTGAACCACACCCTGTCTCTAATGGGAAAGGCTGCACTTCTTCAGAGAAGAAATGTGAGGAGTCCAAGCCCAAGGAGATTCTCTGAGGTCTCAGGCTCAGTTACTAATGAATATTGGGAATGAAAAAAAGGGAAATCTCATGTTTCTTTGATTCTAAGGCACACCATCAATTTAATTGGGACTAGGGGAAGAAACATTTCATTGAATATATACTTGATCATAAAACACATGCTGATTTCAGAAACATTATAATGGGGAAAATGTACATCTTCAGTTGAGGCAATGGGGTATGTAGTGAAAAATGCCTTTGAGAAACTTGTTAGAGATCTTTTCTTAAACCTTTCTCAAATGTATATAGTTTGGTCAATCTTTTCTGTAAAAGAACTTAAAACAAGGCTGGGTTCTTTGTTTTCCACTCCCACCTACATCTCCGCCAGAGTTAATCACTCCCTTCCTTTCTGTGCCTTATGTACGCCTTTTTCTTTCAAGCTTCAGAGTAATTTGTGTGTTTACTTATCTCCTCTGTAAGGTTCTGCATTGGAGAATGAGGATCACATCCTGAATCACATCCTATTTGCCTCAGAGGCCCCAGCACAGGGCCTGGCACGTAGTAGGCTCTTAGTGAATATTTACTGAGGGAACACATGAATGAATCAATGAGCAAATAAATGCAAGAATGAGGGAAGAGTGATGCCTACACCTTTCAGATCCTCAGCCCACAGGGTTGTGCGTGTGCGTGTGTGTGTGTGTGTGTGTGTGTTACCATGTATCTCCCTGGTAGAACCCAAGCAAGTCTCCAGAGGTTTGAACATCAAAGACAGGAGAGGCAGAAGACAGATCTTTCAAGCATGGGGGGTGGGGTGGAAGGCACTGGTTATGCGACCTTGTAGAAAAGAGCTGCTTTTACACTACAGGAGGTGTCCCGCCTCTGACCCTGCTATTGCCCCAAACCTCAACGTCTCATCAATTCTGGAAGGAAACCTTGTGCTGCTAAGCTCACCTTCCCCCTCCTCAACTCAGGCAGGAAGAAGGCAAGACACATTTGCTCCCCAAAATATGCAGAATGGTGGTTGCCATGAGCACTGGGATCCGCATGTTACTTGACATCGTTTTTTTAGAAGTCTGGTTGCCATGGTAACAAAATACCATTTGCGAGACTGAAGATGAATCTCTGGCTCAAATCTGAGAGAGACGAGGTTCTTTCTAGACATCTCCTGGAGTGGTGGGGCGGGACCAAGCCTTCCACATCGGGACTCTGATAAACATCAAAGCATTCCATCAAATTGCACTGAAGCAGCCTGAAAAAAAATGGCTGATGGAAGGAAAATGCAGCCTCCCACCAGGCTGCCTGGATTGGGGGGCTGCCCAACGCATTCCTCAAAGCTACCCCAGGCACTGTTGACACCGCCTGGCACATAGGGGGTACGTGCTTTCAAACAGAGTCGCTGTTGCTGGTGGTACATATCTCAAGAACAGTCAAACACAGCCATGGCCAAAACAACAGATGTTCATTCAAAATATAGTTATTGAGCATTTACTACTAGCCATGGATAGTCCTAGGTACTGGGGATACAGACCAAAATCCTCCTTGAGGAGTCCAAACCCTCAAGGAGCTAGATGATAAACAAATAAAGAAGTAACATATGGTTTATCAGAAGGTGGGGTAGGTGGAATAATACTGCCCTCCAAAGATGCCCACATCCTAATCTCTGTGGATTTGTGAATATGTCACCTTCCGTGGCAAAAGGGGTTTTGCGCATGTGATCAAGCTAAGGAACCTGAGGTGAGGGTGTTATCCTGGAGTATCCAGGTGGGCCCAAGGTGATCACAAGGGTGTTTGTGGGAGGGAGGCAGGAGGTCAGAGCGAGAAGATTCTATGCTGCTGGCTTTAAAGCTGGAGGAGGGGGCCACGAGCCTAGGAATGTGGGCAGCTCTAGAAGGTAGAAAAGGCAAAGAAATAGATTCTGCCCTAGAGCTTCCAAGAGGAACACAGCTCTGTGGACCTATCTTGGGCTTCTCACCTCCAGAAGTGTAAGAGGGTAAATTTGCATTGTTTTAAGCTTGCAGTCATTTGTTACAGGGACAACAGGAAACGAACGCAGATGGTGACAAGGGTCAGTGGGGAAAAATACAGCAGAGGATGAGGGTAGAGAGTGCTGGCACAGGGTCAGGGTCAGGGAGTCACAGTTTTAAGTGGAACGGTCAGCACGCTGGTCTGAGAAGGTGGCATTTGAGCAAAGATGTGAAGGCAGAGATAAGGGGACCTGTGGGTGTCTGAAAACTCCCAGGTGGAGGTGTGCCTGGCCTGTTAGAGGACCAGCAAGGAGGCCAGTGGGGAGTGATCACATCAAGGAAAAGGAGAGCAGGGGACAAGTTCAGCTAGGCTGCTCATTTGAGGCCTGGTAGCCCATGGGGAGTGCTATAGACCAAATATTTGTCTCCCGCCAAAATTCATGTGTTCAAACGTATTCTTCAATGTGATGATATTAGGAGGTGGAGCCTTTGGGAAGTGGCTAGGTCATGAGAGTGGAGCCCTCATGGATGGGATCAGTGCCCCTATGAAGGAGACCCCAGAGAGCTCCCTCACCCCTTCCACCACGTGAGGACACAATGAGATGACCGTCTATGAACCAGGAAGTGGGCCCTCACCAGGCGTTGAATCTACCTGTGCCTCGACCTTGGACCTCCCAGCCTCCAGAACTGTGAGAAATGAATTTCTGTTATTTATAAGCCACCCAATCTATGGTATTTTGTTACAGCAGCCCAAACAGACTATGACAGGGAGCCACTGAAGGGTTTTGAGTAGGGGAGGGACCTGATTGGATTTACCTCCTAGAAGGGTCCCTGTGTTGAGCATAGACTGAGTAGGGCCCAGGGCAGAGGCAGGACAGCAGTGACGAGGCTGCTGCATCTCTCTCCAGGCAGGAGGTGAAAGTGGGTGGACCCGGGTGGGAGGAGTGGAGGTGGCAGGAAGGGGTCACATCCTGGATGTACTCGGAGTGGACCTGACATGAACTGGTTCAGATTGGTTGAGGGTGTGAGGGAAAGAGAAGAGTCAAGATCGATGCTAAAATTCTTGGCCTGAGTAACTAACTGAGAGGCTGGCATGGCCATCCCTGGTTTCGGTCATTTTAATTTTGAGAAGTTTATTTGACCTCCAAGTGGAGGGTAGGAAAGAGTCTGGATTCAGGAGTGGTCCAGGCTATAGATAGAATTTGGAGGTGGTTAGCTTGTAAGATGGTATTTCAAGCTAAGAGCCTGGATGAGATCACCAAGGGAGCATGGGGCACTCCAACATCTCAAGGTCAAGGAGATATGGAGAACTCAGCAGAGGAAGCTGAGACGAGTGGCCATGGAGAGCAGAGGACACCAAGTGAGGACACAAAGGCAGTATGTTCAGGAGGAAGGGGTGAGCTGTATCAAACGCTGCTGAGAGCCCAGGAAGGTCAGCACGGAGAATCCACCACTGGATTTAGCAGCTTGGCAGTTGTTGGTGACCTTGAGAAGCTCAGTGGCAGCCAAGGCTGGATGTGAGCAGATCCAAGAAAGTGAGAGGCAAGAAATTGGACCCAAGAAGCAAGAGAGCACTTTTTCTAGTTTTGCTGTAAAGAAAAGCAGAGAAATAGGCATTGGCTGGAGAGAGGATGCCAGATCGAGACAGGGTTTTATTTCGGTTTGGTTTTGTGTGATGGGAGAAATGATAGCATGCTTGTGTGCCACGGGAAAATGATCCAAAAGAGGGTGGGGGTGGGTGGGTACTGATACCACAGAAGGAAGTGCAGGGGCTCTCTGGAGTGACGACCTTGAGGACATGAGCAGGGACAGCCTCCAAGCTCCAGTGGAGGGGCTGGCTTTGGGCTGTTGGTCTAAAGCGGTGAGAGGGAGGCAGGATGTGAGGACAGATGTGGGTGGGCGGGTGGGTGCACTGCTGGGTCTGCGGATGTTCTCTTCTTATTGCCCCAATTTTCTCGGGGAAGCAAGAGCTTCAGCTGAGAGTAGGGACAAGGGAGGAAGTGTGGGGATTTGAAGAGTGAGGAGGAGGTGTGAGATCATCATGCAGGAGAGGGAGAGTGAATGGACTAGGGAAATGTAGTAGAATTGCCTGGTGGTCTAAGAGTCTACCCAAGCCCAGTGGTCATGAATGTGGAACGAGCTGTGGTTTCTGCCTTTCTCCAGCCAGCCTGAGCTGCATGGGTACAGACATGGAATAAGTAGACAGTTGGATGAAACGAGATTTGGGATTTTGCTCAGGTTAGTAAAATAACCCTGGGGAAGGGAAAAGCATTTGAGGGGTTTGTGGGAGGCAAATTAATGGCCCACCCCCCCACAAAATGCCCACATCCTCATCCTTGGAATCTCGGAATATAGCAGACTACATGGCAGAAGGGAATTAGAAATAAGGCTGCAGATAGAACTAAGGTTGCCGATCAGTTGACCATGAAATGTGGAGGTTATCCTGTGTGGTCCAGATAGCCCCAAAGTAATCGCAGGGGTCCTTATAAGCAGAAGAGGAAGGAAGGAAAGAGAGAACCAGAGAAATGGCAGCACGAGAAAGACTCAGCCCAACGTTGCTGGCTTTGAAAACGGAGGCAAGGGCAGTGAACCAAAGGATACGCGTGGCCTCTAGGAGCTGGAAAAGGCAAGGAAGCAGATTCTTCCCTAGAGCCTCTAGAAGGACCGTGGCCCTAGTGACACCCTGATGTTAGCCCAGTGAGACCTACTTCAGACTTTTAACCTCTAGAACTATAAGAGAATAAATTTCTGTTGTTGTAAGCCATTAAGTTTGTGACAGTTTGTTACAGCAGCAACAGGAAACTAATACAGGGATATGCAAGGAAGTTGTGGGATTTAAGCTGAGGGAGGAGGGAAATGAGCTATGAGAAGGATGGAAAGGTAGCACGATCTGTGAATTGGAGGCCCAGGTGGGGTCAAAGCAGTGCTGGAGATGAGACACTAGAAGGTAAGTTCTTACACTGTGGGATGCTTTAAACTGACATTATGTAGGGGTTGCAGTTTTTGATAATGGCAAGGTCAAGGGTATGACAGTGGGGATGAGTACTAAGATGGGAAGACAGGATCCTCAGAGGAGGGACCGGGAGGTGGGAATGTTAGAGGATCGCTTTGTGGATATTGAAGTCACTAAGGATTAAACAGGAGTGGCAGAGCAGAGGACACTGAGCCAGGAGCTCAGATGTTCGGAAAGAAGGCCCCTCGGGCTGGTAGATGACTGTAGCAAAGAGGAGTATTGGATGGCATGGTCTAGTGACCTGGGAGATTTTAGGGAGGAAAAGGGGATTTTGATTTGGGAGCAACAGGGACGTCTGTCCCGCTGCTGGTCCAGTGGTTAGAGGTGTGGGACAGAAGCCACCCTTCCTGGAGGGGGCTGCAGGAAAACATCGCATGGGAGCACCATCATTTAACCCCGACTGATGTGTCCTTCTTAACCCACCTCCAAAATGCCTCCCAGTGATCCAATTTCCCAGCACTCACCCTGATGTAGTCCCCTCCCCCACTGGATCAGGGCTGGCCCTGTGTGACCAATAGACTATGGCAGAGAAACACTCTGCAGCTTCCGTTTTGGCCTCCTGGCTCATTCACTCCGGGGAAAATCAGCCACCAGGCTTTGACGGCACACAAGCAGAGCTATGAAGAGAAACTGAGGCCTCAGACAATGGCCAACAGCATCTCGCCAGGCACACGGGTGAGCCGTGTCTGAGTGGACCCTCCAGCCCCGGTCGACCCTTTGGATGACCACAGCCCCAGCCAACATCTGACTGAAACCTCATGAGAGACCTCAACAACTGCCCTGCTGAGCTGCTCCCAAATTCCTGAGCCACAGAAACCGGGAGAGGTAATGAAATGATTATTACTGTTGTAAGCCACTATGTTTTTGGGGTGATTTATTACCCATAGATAATGAAGACACTAATTCTTTATTACTTAATAGTCCCTCCCCCAACAACTCCTCTGTTTCTAAAGAAATGACTTCCTCAGGTAAGTGGCCTCTGATCCCCTTGACTAAGTTAGGAGCCCCTTTCAGAGCGCTCCATCCTTCTCGCCACATAACTACATCATTATTTGCATAATAGTTCATACTGTATATTCCTGTGACACACAGCCCTCTCCCAAGCAGGACTGTAAGCTCCAGAGGAGAGGGCCCACGTATTCCTTGCTCTCCTCTGTACCCTGTGCCTACATATCAAGTGGTCAGAAATCGTTTGTTGAATGGCTGATTGAGTGAATGAAGATATAACATAGATAAACAAGGACCTACTGTATAGCACAGGAAACTATATTCAGTATCTTGTAACAACCTCTAATGGAAAAGAATCTGAAATATATATATATATATCTGAATCACCTGAAACTAACACAAAATTGTAAATCAACTACACTTCAATTTTTAAAAATTTTAAAATTAAAAAAGAGTGACTATATGTGGTTAGAAGAGGGGGTCAAGTAGAGGGATTCACAGTGAGATCAGCATCAGTACAAAATGAATCCGACCTCTAAATCCCCTCCTCTGACCCTGTCTTTGCTCCCATCTTGCTCAGGGCCTGTGGGGCTGCAGGAGTCTCCTCTTGCCTGCACTCCTGAGATCCAGCTGTATTCAAATACCAGCCTTTATTTAGGCTGTTCTGTTTGTTATGCAAACATGATTTTGCTTTGCACTGGACTCTAATTTGATGGATGCACGAGCTTATCTCATGTACACAGGTGCGCTGAAGGTAACATTTTCATCCATCACCTTTGCTCACCTCCTACATTCATACCACTCAGTACTGGGGCATCTAATTACAGACTAATGCTATTGTGAAGGCTCCTTTATGCTTAAAATCCTTCAGAACGAATAGTAATTTTGGTCACCTTCCTCTTTTTCTTTATTTCTTAGTAACAAATACACATGCATGATCCTTCCAAAGGGTAAGAACACGCCAAACAGATTTTAGTTACTGCTCTGTCAGTTACTAGCTGTGTGGCCTTAGAGAAGTTATTTTACCTCTCTGAGCCTCTGTTCCCTCATCTGTAAAATGGGAATTATAATAGTTCCTATCTTGCAAAAGTAATCATGAGGATTGGCTCTGATAAAGGAAAAGGTTTTGCATAATTCTGGACACATAAGTAAATATTGGTTTGTTATTGTTAGAAATGAATACAGCTTTGAGCAAAGTCAAACAATGACAGCTTCCAACAAATCTGCAGCAGAAGTTTGGATGTTCATGAGCATTCTAGAGCAAACGCTCCTTTAAAAAGAAATATGCACGCATAGATGTTTACCAAAGGCATACACACACACACACACACACATCCTTATAACTGAAATATATCCACATGGTAAATCATAGTTCATTTATATTCATCACTTATATAATCATTTACAATCACCTGGATATTAAGATAACTGTACTTTAAGAGCATTGAAAACCTTGCCAAAATCTCTCTAAATGAAATAGTTCCTGGCCTCCAAGAGAAGCACTTTACCAATTGCTATCTACCTTTCTCAGAGAGGAAAGTTAAGCAGCGCAAGGTCACAAAATGAGTCATTTTCAGAAGTGAGACTTTTTTTTTTTAAATAAAAGTGTATGTGCTGTCCTTTAAGAATAATGTACTGGGCTTCCCTGGTGGCGCAGTGGTTGAGAGTCCGCCTGCTGATGCAGGGGACACGGGTTCGTGCCCCGGTCCGGGAGGATCCCACATGCCGCGGAGCGGCTGGGCCCGTGAGCCATGGCCGCTGGGCCTGAGCGTCCGGAGCCTGGGCTCTGCAGCGGGAGAGGCCACGGCAGTGAGAGGCCCGCGTGCCGCAAAAAAAAAAAAAAAAAAAAAATAATGTACTGACCTGCCATCAACTAGGGATTTGCTCTAAGCTGTTTTTCTCATAGTGGAGAGAATGAAAACTGAGTCAAACTCACTCAGCTATTCAGCAACTATCTTTTGAGTACCTACTATGTTCCTGATGCCATCCAGGGCGGTGTGAAGTTAGCAGTGGGAAAGACAGACGTATTCCCTGCCCTCAGCGTACCTGGAGCCTTAGGAGCAAAGGAAGGCAGTCATTAAATAGATGATTACACGAATAATGAATCGAGGGACTTCTGGTGGCGCAGTGGTTAAGAGTCCTCCTGCCAGTGCAGGGGACACAGGTTTGAGCCCTGGTCTGGGAAGATCCCACGTGCCGCAGAGCAACTAAGCCCGCGCACCACAACTACTGAGCCTGCGCTCTAGAGCCTGTGAGCCACAACGACTGAAGCCTGCGCGCCCCAGAGCCCACGCGCCGCAACTACTGAAGCCCGTGCACTCTAGGGCCCACGTGCCACAACTACTGAGCCCGCGTGCTGCAGTCACTGAAGCCCGCACACCTAGAGCCCGTGCTCCACAACAAGAGAAGCCACCGCAATGAGAAGCCCGCGCACCACAATGAAGAGTAGCCCCCGCTCGCCGCAACTAGAGAAAGCCCGTGTGCAGCAACAAAGACTCAACGCAGCCAAAAAAAAAAAAACAACAAAAAAACAAATAATGAATTGATAACAATTCTGATAAATGCTTTGAAGGGTACTTTGAGGGACACAACCAAGGAAGTCAGGACAGTTCAGGGAACTACTTCCCTAAGAGCAGTGACTTTTAAGCATTGGCTTGAAAGATGAATAGGCTGGAAGAGGAGATGAGAAAGAAGGCTGAGGACCAGAGGGAACAGCATGTGTAAAGGACCTGGGGCAAGATGGTACTCAGAGGTTAGAGGCACTGGGAGGAGGCTGGTAAAGCATGGTTGAGACACAGAGATGTAGGCAAGAGGGTCTTAGAGGGAAGCTGGGCAGCAGGGAGAGGGGGATGCGATCAGAGCTTTGGGGGCCTGTGTGACAGGCTGGGGATTACGTTCGTTATCTTTTGCTAAAAAACAAATCCAAAGTTTAGTGACTTAAGACAAGAATAACTGTTTATTATCTCACAGTTTCTGTGGGTCAGGAATTTGGGAGCTGCATGGCTCTGGCTCAGGGTCTCTCATGAGGTCACAGCCTAGATGTCAGCTGGGGCTACAGTCATCTGAAGGCTTGACTGGGGCGGAGGGTCCACTTCCAAGATGGCTTCCTCACATGGGTGGTGAACTGGCAGGAGGCCTTAGTTCCTTGCCATGAGGACTTCTCCGCAGGGCTGCTTGAGCGTCCTCATGACGTGGCAGCTGGTACCTTCCAGCAAGAGTGATCCAGGAGAGAACAAGGCAGTAGCCACAATGTCCTTCAAGTTCTAGCCTCAGAAATCACTGGGTGCTGGGGACTTCCCTGGTGGTCCAGTGGCTAAGACTCCACACTCCCGATACTGTAGTCCCACTGGGTTCCATCCCTGTTGGGGAGCTAGAGCCTGCATGCTGCAGCTAAAAGATCCCGCATGCCACAACTAAGACCTGGCACAGCCAAATAAATAAATAAATCCTTTTTTTTTTTTTTTTTTTTTTTGTGGTACACGGGCCTCTCACTGTTGTGGCCTCTCCCGCTTTAGCGCACAGGCTCTGGACACGCAGGCCCAGCGGCCATGGCTCACGGGCCCAGCCACTCCATGGCATGTGGGATCCTCCCGGACCGGGGCACGAACCCACGTCCCCTGCATAGGCAGGCAGACTCTCAACCACTGCGCCACCAGGGAAGCCCAATAAATATTTTTTTAAAAAATAAAAAAGAAGAAAAAGAAATCACCCAAGGTCATATTCACAATATCTTTTTCATTACTCAGGTCAGCCCTATTCAGGGTGGAGGGGGCCACACATAGGCACGAATACCAGGAGGTGAGCCTCATCGGGAGCCGTCGTGGAGGCTGGCTCCAACAGGAACGTCGTACACATCTCCACCTATCTCTAGGTGCCCCCACGGTGTCCAGTTTTGAACTCAGCACCCACTTAGTACAATGACTCCTATGATGGCAGAATGTCCAAACCAGAAGGGACTGTGGCGATTAGTCCAACTTCCGCCTTTGTCAGAACACAGCTGCTGAATAAATGCATAAATAAATATGAATTAATTAATCGATTGGTATGCATTGAGGTACGTTTACATTGCCAGGGACAAATGATAATGAGACCAAGTGAATGCGATACACGAATCTTGAGCACAATAATGAACCATCAGAAAAGTACTGAGGAGACATTTTCGTTAGACATGGAGCATCGAGATGAAGTCCCCATTCCTTCCCCAAGCCTCACTGAAATGACAATAAAGGAACAAAAGTGGCATAAACTGACAAAAAGGAGGCGATGACAGCCGCTGAGAGGCGTTAACAACATGTTGGAGGATGTTGACAAGGGATAGCAAGCTCAGTGGAGCTCAAAGGATGGAAACCCAGAAAGAATCAAGTCGTGTCATGCTGAGGAGCCCCAGAAACCCAGGAATCCCACGCACCAGACATCTCTGGTGACAGCAGGTCAGATGTAGAAACCGAGGATCAGTGAGAGTCTGCAGTGAGAGCCCTAGGTACCTTCCCCTCTCCGGAGCAGCATGGAGATCCCACCCCACCCCTGCACCAGAAGACTGGAGCTTTCCTCTCTGGGGAGACGGACCCAAGGCGCCTCTGGACTGAGGACCCCAGGCGTGGCCGAGGGCAGGGAGGCACCATCCTGAACACGGATGAAGTGGCAGCCCGCCTACTGATCAGTGAGACCTCCAGGAGGCCCCGCCCCCAGAATGCTGGCAGCTGGGTTTATACATCCCCTCCCCCATGGCCAGGAGGCTCTAGGAGTTCTCCCTGGGGACCCTGGCCAGCCCAAAAGAAAAGACCTACAGACCTCAACATTGGAGGGCTGTTAAAAAAAAACAAAAAACCAGAGCTGGATGGTGGTTAAAGTGGTAAAAACAGATTTGGGGGGAGGGGTGAAGAAAAGTGGGTAAAAACAGATTTTATTCAGGAACGACTGCAATAGAGAAACCTCAGGATGGAACTGGGGTCAATTCCAAATACAACAAGAACAAGGCGGTATTTAGAGCCAAGAAGCAGGGAGGAGGGTCAGTGGAGGGCAAATTACTAAGAGGAAAAGTCAGAGCTAAGAAGGGATTCTGCCTAAACCCACTTGACAGGATCTTTGCTGAGGGCAGACCCAGGTGATCAGCTATCAACAGAGGGGATGATGGGAGGGTGAGGAATGTGATCAGATATCCAGGGTGAGGGATTCTGTCTAAACTGACTTAACAAGATTCTTGCTAAAACTGGGTGATGCCAGAGGGAGCCTAGTCGAGAAAAGGATTCAGAGGAGCCTGAGCCAAGTTTGGTCAAGGAGAGAGTCTTTGCCAGGGTTTCTTTGTAACCTGGCTGTGTGTGTCATCAGATAAGGAGGCCCATATATGACAAGTCCTGTTCATCCCCCTGCACCTCCCATACACAGAGTTTCCAATCAGTGTTTGTGCCTCTCAGATAGGGCTAGATGATAGTGATTACCAGACATTAGAGGAAAGCTGTAAGCATGACAGTCAGAGATGTACATCTTTTAATTTTTTTTTTTTTTTTTAAACAGGGAGAAAGAACTCAGGGAGAACAGCAATGCATGAAACTGAAAAAAAAAACTTTCAAAAACAACTGTCATGGACTTTTCTGGTGGCGCAGTGGTTGAGAGTCCGCCTGCCAATGCAGGGGACACGGGTTCAAGCCCTGGTCCTGGAAGATCCCACATGCCATGGAGCAAATGGGCCCGTGCACCACAGCTGCTGAGCCTGCGCTCTGGAGCCTGCGAGCCACAACTACTGAGCTCGCATGCCAAGAGCCCATGCTCTGCAAAAAGAGAGGCCACCGCAGTGAGAAGCCCACGCACTGCAGCGAAGGGTAGCCCCCGCCCGCCACAACTAAAGCCCACGCGCAGCAACAAAGACCCAATGCAAAAAAAAAAAAAAAAGCACCAAAGAAATAAAAACAACAACAAAAAACAACTATCATTAGAAAACCCTAAAGATTCCACAAAAACCTTAGAATAAATAAATTCAGCACAATGACCAGATACAAAATCAACACACAAAACTACAAAACTCAGTTGCATTTTATTCACTAGCCATGAACAATTTCTGAAAAGGAAATTAAGAAAAAAATTCCATTTACAATAGCATCAAAAAGAATAAAATACTTAGGAATAAACTTCACCAAGGAGGGGAAAGACTTGAACACTGAAAACTACAAAATGTTCCTGAAAAAAATTAAAGACAACACAAATAAGTGGCAAGACATTCGTGTTCATGGATTGGAAGACTTCATATTGTTAAGATGCCAATGCTACCCAAAGCAATTTACAGATTTAATGCGAATCCTACCAAAATCCCAATGGTATTCTTTTTTCAGAAAAAGAAAAATCAATCCTAAAATTCATATGGAATCTCAGGGGACCCTGAAAAAGAATAAAGTTGGAGGTCTCACACTTCCTGATTTCAAAACTTATTACAAAGCTATAGTAATCAAAACAGTGTGGTACTGGCATAAAGACAGACATATAGACCAATGGACTAGAATAGAGATGGAAACAAATGCTTGCATATATGGTCAAATGATTTTCAACAAGGGTGCCAAAACCAATCAATGGGGAAAGAACAGTCATTTCAACAAATGGCGTTAGGAAAACTAGATATCAACGTGCAAAAGAATGATGTTGGGCCCTTGCCTTACATCATATACCAAAATGAACTCAAAAATGGATCAAAGACTTAAAAATAAGACCTAAAACTATAAACTCTTAGAAGAAGACATGAGGGAAAGCTGCATGACATTGGATTTGGCAGTGATTTCTTGGATATGACACCAAAGCACGGGCAACAAAAGTAAAAAGAGACAAAGTGGACTACATCAGAATTTTAAATTTCTGTGCATCAAAATGCATGATCAACAGAATTAAAAAGCAACCTAAGGAACAGGACAGAATATTTGCAAATCATATATCTGATAAGGGGTTAATATCCAGAATCTATAAAGACCTCCTACGATACAACAACAAAAAAATAAATTTGAATAGCCATCTCTCTAAAGAAAATATACAAATAGCCAACAAGCACATGAAGAAATACTCAACATCACTAATTAGGGAAATGCAAATCAAAACCACAATGAGAGGGACTTCCCTGGTGGTACAGTGGTTAAGAATCTGCCTGCCAAGGCAGGGAACACGGGTTCGAGCCCTGGTCTGGGAAGATCCCACATGCCGCGGAGCAACTAAGCCCATGCGCCACAACTACTGAGCCTGTGCTCTAGAGCCTGCAAGCCACAACTACTGAGCCCACGTAACACAACTACTGAAGCCCGCATGCCTAGAGCCCGTGCTCCGCAACAAGAGAAGCCATTGCAATGAGAAGCCCCCGCACCTCCACGAAGAGTAGCCCCTGCTCGCCACAGCTGGAGAAAGCCCACACACAGCAACGAAGACCCAATGCAGACCCACCCCAAAATAAATAAATAAATAAATTTATTTTTTTTTAATAGAATTACCATATGATCAAGCAATTCCACTTCTGGTTATACACCCAAAAGAATTGAAAGCAGGGTCTCCAAGAAATATTTATACACCCATGTCCATGGCGACATTATTCACAATAACCAAAAGGTGGAAGCAGCCCAAGTGTCCATCAGTGGATGAATGGCTAAACAAAATATGTTATATACATACAGTGGATTATTGTTCAGCCTTAAAAATGATGGAAATACTGACACATGCTACAACATGGATGAACATTGAAGACATTATGCTAAGTGAAGTAAACCAGTCACAAAAAGACAAATACTGTGAGATTCCACTTATATAATGTACCTAGAGTACTCAGATTCATAGAGACAGAGGGTTGAATGATGGTTGCCAGGGGCTGGGGGTGGGGGTGGTGGGGACCGGGGAAGAAATGGAGAGTTGTTTTGTTAGTACAAAGTTTTGATTTTGCAAGATGAAAAGTTCTAAAGATTGGTTGCCCAACAATGTGAATATACTTAACAATACTGAACTGTACACTTAAGAATGGTTAAGATTGTTAAGTGTTATGTGTATTTCACCACAATTAAAATTTTAAAAAAATTTGAAGCAAATATAATTAATATTTTGAGAGGAACAGGAGATAATATATCCATGAACAAGAATAGGATGCTATAAAAAAGAACAAGAAATTGCTCTTAGAAGTGAAAAATTATGAGAAGAGACATTAAAAAAAAAAAAACCAAATAGAAAAGTTGGAAGATAAAGTTGAGGTAATGTCCCAGAAAATAGAACAAACATTTTTTAAAATGGAAAATTGGAAAGAACATTTTGAAAAATTAGAGAATCAATCCAAGAGGCCCAACATCCAACTAAAATAGAAAAAAACAAAAACAGAAATGAAATGGAGGGAATCAGCAAAAAGAAGTGTCCCCAAAATTGATTTTCAGATTAGGAGATTGATTTCCAGATTGAAAGGTTCACCAAGAAGTGCCCGTAGTAAACGCACATCACTTGAAACTTTAGACCTCTGAGAGATCCTAAAAACTTTCAGAGAGAAAACTCAAGTCACACACGCACAGGATCGGGTATCAGAATGTCGCTTGACTTTTCAACCAGCAACCATGGATCAACTCCTCAAAATCCTGAGGGAAATTTATTTCCAATCTAGAACTCTACACCCAGCAGAACCAGCAATCAAAGCTACTGGAATACATGCTCTACCAAAACAAGGAAATAAACCCTATTTGGGAGCGGGGGTGGGGGGGAAGGCAGAAGGCAAGGGAACCAGAAAACAGGATCCAACATAGGAAAGAATCAAAGGAAATTTCCAGGGTGGTAGTAAAACAAGGTCCCAGGACAATGGCTCTACAGGTCTGTAGGGTAAGCAGTCCAGGTTGGAGCCCAGGGAGGACGCCTCAGGAGGGGTGTCTCTAAGAAACACAGAGACCTGAAGGACCACCTGGTTGAACACACCAGGTAGAGGGACATTTTACGGTACCGCTGGACAGTTGGGGGATGAATCATTGATGAGTACATAAGGAAGTTTTTTTTGTTTTGTTTTGTTTTGTTTTTGTTTTTTAATAAGGTGATTAAATACCTCTAGAAAAGTAAAAATGTTGTCCAGTAAGGAAAAATGAAATCATAACACACTTCAAGGCTCAGCTATGAACAATAGTTACATAGTCATAATACTTGAACACTGAATACTGATGCCACAGCAACAAAATGATATAACTAGACTGAGAGGAAGGAAGGGAAAATAATGTGTGGGATGCGGGTAGATGAAAGGGCATTAAATCTTCACCTTCCATAGAAGAGAGGCAATAGATAAAGTTTCAAAAAGTGGAAAATCTGAATTAGGTGTGTTATTTAAAAATAAGGAGGGGGCTTCCCTGGTGGCGCAGTGGTTGAGAGTCCGCCTGCCGATGCAGGGGACACGGGTTCGTGCCCCGGTCCGGAAAGATCCCACATGCCGCCGAGCGGCTAGGCTCGTGAGCCATGGCCGCTGAGCCTGCGCATCCATAGCCTGTGCTCCGCAATAGGAGAGGCCACAACAGTGAGAGGCCCACATACAGAAAAATAAATAAGAAGGCATATGACAGAAGTGCCATCTAAAATGCATGAAAGAGGGGTTGTCTTTGGAAGTGAGACTTGAGACTGGGGAAATGATGGGGTAGGGGACTGATTTTTTAATTACACGTCTACTATAAGGCAGTTATATGACTTTTTCAACTAATACCAGTATAAATATGCTAGAGCTAAAAATTAAATTGAAAAAAGAAAAAAAATCCAACTACATGCCAGTCTATGGAGCAGTGATGTTACTGCTCTGGTACAAAGCTGGGAGCTCCTACCATGGACGGGAGAGAAGGGAAGGAAGACTTAAGGGAGGGGACAGCCTTGAGCTCTGCCTGGATGAATGGGACCAGGCCGGCCTCTCCAGTCTTCCGAATAGAAAGGACAGTGGGAGCTCTAGGGCAGCTGAACCCTTCCAAGGAACAAGTTTAGAGGAAGAGGAGCCGAAGGCAGGACACCAGGCCTGAGGGTGTCAGGAGGAGCCCCTGAAGGGAGGAGTGGCCCAGAGCCAGTGCCAGAGGGAGGAAATCCCTGCAACGGAGGCCAAGGTGAGTTGTCCACAAGGTAACAAAATGGCTAACGATGTCAAATGCTGCTTTGTGGTCCAGAGGACTTGACATGAACACACCCTTGCAGGACTTCCCTGTTGGTCCGGTGGTTAAGACTCTGCACTTCCACTGCAGGGGCACAGGTACCCCTTAGTCAGGGAACTAAGATCCCATATGCTGCATGGCCAAAAATTAAAAACAAACAAACAAACAAAACATACCTTTGCACACTGTGATCTCAACGCAGTCCCGGGTAACCCTCCCCACACCCACCCCCCGCCAGGATATTCCAAAAGCAGTGGGAACAGAACAGAAGCAGGACTAGGTGAGCGAGCCTACACTAGGCTCCCAAGTGCAGCGCCCCTCCCCTTCCTGTTCTCTGAGAGGCAGGAGGCTTAGTTACGGGGTCGAATGCAGGCAATGCTTGGGACACGCTTATACCAAAGAAATGGTCATTTAGCTGAAATTCAAACTTAACTGGGCTTCCCGTGTCATGATACATTAACTCTAGCAACCCCAGGAGGCTACGCCTTCCCAAAAGCTTGGAGATATCTCAGCCTTGCAAGCGGAAACTTTGCTACTGGCTGCTCCCACCAGCCTCCTGATGCTTGTGGGGAAGAGGACCCCGAGGCAGTGAGGTCCAGTGGGTGGATCCTCGTGCCTCTCAGAGCCTGTCCTCTTATGGAGAAATAAGGCCATGGCTATGGCGTGGGGACAGTAGGAGACCTCCATGTCCTTCTGGAGTGATTTTTTTTTTACCACAAGCATGTATTACTTTTATAATCAGCAACAAGCCATAAAGACATTTCCACCTTAAAAATAAAATAAAATGAGGCTGCAGTGGACCAGGTAATCTCTGAGGCCCCCACTGAAGCTAAGATTCTGCAGTTCCAGGTAATTTCCTATTCTTTATTTGCATGTCATTTTAGGAGCACTCAGTGAGGCAGCCTTGTGAGGGGGAGGGTTGCTTTAATCCCCCCACCCCCCCCACCAGGGATTCTGAGCCCAACCGGCTGGCCTGGGGCGAATGTGGCCAGGCTGTCACCACTCTGGGAGGTCACCTGGCTTGGCCTGGCCTAGCCCAAGCCTCTGGGCTCATTCCTGACCTGGAAGACTCCCCGAATGACCTGTTCTGAAGCCACGGAAAGGGCTTGGGTGTTGGCTCTGTAGGAGACTCCTGGGCCCCAATCAGAGCAGTCCTGAGATTCTAGGGAGCTTGTGATTTAACAAATCCTGAAAGGGGCAGATGTGTCCCCATACCCAGGGACAAGTATCTCTTTGCCAGTACACTAGGACCCCTCCCTAGTAAGAGGCCCCACTGGAAGGTCTCAGGGGAGGGTGGAAAACGCCCCATTCATATGCAGCATACGGTGGACTCACAGAAGAGTGAGGGCCCTGTCGTGGGTCACCCGAGCCTGAGTGGAGCCCCAGTTCCACCTCCTGTCAGCCTTGTGACCTTGGGCAAGTCGCTTAACTGAGAGCCTGGGTAGTCCTGCGATAATGACATAATGAATGCAAACCCCCGGAGGTGGCAGCCGGGAGGAGGAGAGGTGATCGCAAACAGTAGTGGTATCTATTTAATCCCGGGAGAGTCAGAGGCTGCCCTTTGGCCAAAGGAGCTTTTGATCTGCAATTCCTACAGACCCAGGACCACTCTGGAAGGTTCCCTACCCTCCGAGAGTGTCCTCCCGGCTTTAGTCCAGGCGAGAGGCACTACCGGCTGCTGGAGCTGTGACTGGTCTCCCAGCTCAGGCGCAGGAGCCTGGCCCACGACCTTGGAAGAACCTGGGAGAAAGCTTCACCAAGCGACAGTACTTTTCCATTGCATTGCTCGGCCGCCTCATCTGGCTTTCTGCTGCGCAGACAAGAGGCAAAGTGAGCCAGGCCGGCCCATCAGGAACCCACCCGAACTCACCCTCAGAGATGCGGGTAGGGATGTGAGGGGCAATGGGAATCCTAGAAAGAGGAGGGGGATACCGAACGCTCCAGGAGGAGCTTAGAGACCACCAGTGAGACCTGAGAAACTTGCGTTGGCAAAGCCCTCTGGTGGATTTCAGGAGATTCCTACCTCCACCCCTTCCCCTCCGACGATAATGATTAAACCCGATCCACCGCGCCTGTGCTGGGTCTCGGGCGAAGAGCACTGCTAGCCTGCGCGGGGGAGGAGAGAGAGGAGGGCGAGAGGAGGGGACAAGAGAGCTAGCGGTCCCGCCCGGTGATGTAGGCAGCCCGGGGAGGTGGAGCCGCGACGCGTGAAGGAGTTCCCACCGCAGTCGCGCTCTCTCGGTCTACCCCTCCGAGCAGCCAGCCGCCAGCCCCGGCTCCGGCGACCTCCCTGCCGCCGCAATTTGGGCGGCGGGGGCCGTGGGATCCCCCCTATTCGTGCCTGAGGGGCGTCTCCTCCCCGCCCAGCCCCTGCCCCTCCTTGCTTCCCGGACGGCTGGAGCGACTCCCGGGGGACGCTGTTCCCGGACGCTCGGCCGCCGCCCGGGCATCTCGGCTGCCAGCCCGGCTGGGCACCGGGCATCTGCGAAGCTAACTAGCCCTGCCTGGCACTGGGCATCTCTGGGCACCGACTGTCTCCGGCGCCGCCCAGCTTCTCGAAAGCCCGGGGCCGCGGGCTTCTGCGCGCCCTCCCTTCCCCCCGGCCGCCGGGCAGGACGCCCGTGAGCTCGCGGCGTCCCCAGCCCCTCTGGCCGCCGCCGCGATGCTGCCCTGGAGACGTAACAAATTCGTGCTAGTGGAGGACGAGGCCAAGTGCAAGGCGAAGAGCCTGAGCCCGGGGCTCGCCTACACGTCGCTGCTCTCCAGCTTCCTGCGCTCCTGCCCGGACCTGCTGCCCGACTGGCCGCTGGAGCGCCTGGGTCGCGTGTTCCGCAGCCGGCGCCAGAAAGTGGAGCTCAACAAGGAGGACCCGACCTACACCGTGTGGTACCTGGGCAACGCCGTCACCCTGCACGCCAAGGGCGACGGCTGCACCGACGACGCCGTGGGCAAGATCTGGGCGCGCTGCGGGCCGGGCGGGGGCACCAAGATGAAGCTGACGCTAGGGCCGCACGGCATCCGCATGCAGCCGTGCGAGCGCAGCGGCTCTGGTGGCTCGGGGGGCCGCAGACCGGCGCACGCCTACCTGCTGCCGCGCATCACCTACTGCACGGCGGACGGGCGCCACCCGCGCGTCTTCGCCTGGGTCTACCGCCACCAGGCGCGCCACAAGGCCGTGGTGCTGCGCTGCCACGCCGTGCTGCTGGCGCGGGCGCACAAGGCGCGCGCCCTCGCCCGCCTGCTCCGCCAGACCGCGCTGGCGGCTTTCAGCGACTTCAAGCGCCTGCAGCGCCAGAGCGACGCGCGCCACGTGCGCCAGCAGCACCTCCTCGCGGGGGGCGCCGCCGCCTCGGTGCCCCGCGCCCCGCTGCGCCGGCTGCTCAACGCCAAGTGCGCCTACCGGCCGCCGGCCGCCGAGCGCGGCCGCGGGGCGCCGCGCCTCAGCAGCATCCAGGAGGAGGACGAGGACCAGGACGAGGAGGCGCAGGAGCTCGAGGAAGGAGCCCCCCAGAGCGAGCGTCCGGAGGTGCTCAGCCTGGCCCGGGAACTGAGGACGTGCAGCCTGCGGGGCGCCCCGGCGCCTCCGCCGCCCTCGCAGCCTCGCCGCTGGAAGGCCGGCCACCGGGAGCGGGCGGGCCAGGCGCGCTGAGAGCCGAAGGGACAGGACTTGCGGCCCCAGACCCGGCCGGCCTGACTTACAGCCTCTAACCCCGGCCCTGCCCGCTACGGCTCCCCCTGGCACCCCGGCCCTTGCCTCCCTCGTGGTCTCTGTTGTCGGCGCGAGCCTCATCCTGGCTCACGGTGACGCCTGACACGCCCTTGTGTTGGGGAACCAGATGGGGGAGCAGCAGAATTCAGTGCTCACCTCTCCCCCGACCTGAGTCTCCCGGAGCCCTCCACTGTGGATTTGCCCCCTACGCTTCCCACCAAGTCTCTTTACCCATAGACCACGCCCTCCCTCCCCAAACATCCTCTCAAGAGAAGGGGGGGAGACGTTTCCAGAAATCCAGGAGGGTGGCCTTGGATCTTGGCCAGGTGGAGGCAGTGGTCCTGCCCTTGACCAAGCTAGCCTTCCTCCCTGGGATGAGACCAACCCTGGGGAGGCATTCTTGTAGGGGGAAGAGTGAGTAGCCCTGGAGAACTGAGGCCAGGCCCAAAGTGGCAACTGAGTCTGCTGCCATACACACAAGGAAGACTTCTCTATACCTGGCCTCTCTACCCCTTGGAGGACTTCTGGGACTTCACTGCTCTGGCTCTGGAGAAGACTGGGATGTTCCCACCAACCCCAACCACAGGCTAGGCCAGGTAACAGCTCTCTGCACCAGATGGCTGTCCAAGCCTGTGCCCTGGCACCTGCCACCCCCCACAGGACTCCTCACCCCCCCCATCTTTCTGCATACCGAAGTGTGTGCTTCCCCCCTAGGTGCCCCACGACCAGGACCAAGACGAGGCCTCCAGAGGAGGGAAGGAGGACCTCTGGCAGTGCTTGAGCACACTGACTACCCAGAAAATGGACACAGGAGGGATGCCCCCAAGTTGAGGCTTGTCAGAGCACGAGGGTCCTGACAGCAGCTGGATTCTCATAGCAGGATGAGGCAGGAGGATGCGGTAACCCAACAGAGAGAGTGGGCCCCTGCCCACGTGTCTCTCAGCAAGGCCACTAAAAGCCCAAAGATCTATGTGTCACCAAATGATCCCTGTAAATAAAGTGTTCCTGCTTTCTCAGCCTGTCACCACTCCTGTGTTGTGTTTGATGCCAGGCCTGCTGGGGGTGAAAAGATTATCATCAGAACCTTAAAGGGCAGGAGAAGACCCCAGGAAGTATCCCCTTTAGCAGCTGGAGCCAACTCTCAGGATAGGGGGGGACGAAGGGGCTGCTGCCAGGAAGCTGTTCCCTTCATGTCGGGAAAGGAGACAGTAGCAGGTGCCTCGCCTGCACGTCACCTGTGCCAAGCCTGGAAGGGGTGTCAGCTGTCTTTCTCGGCGTCCCGCAATGTCTCTCTGCCTGGGCACCAAACACAAGTGTCTCTGGGACATTTGGCGGGGGGGGGCACTGGGCTGGGGCCTTCTCATCAGCCATGTATCTTTGAGAAGATTCATGTGTATGTATGTCAAAGCAGGTGGTATTTGCTGGGTCTCCTCAAGGATGTAAGGGAGAGGGGTGGGCAACCCAATTTGCTTTCAGAGGAGCTGGAGAGATCTGTCCAGACCATTATAACAGCAGGAGTCCTGAGCTTGGATATCTTCTTTATTTCTGTGCTGAGCTGGGCACTGATCCCAGAGTTGTCCAGAGCCCAGACGAGTGGCCTCTGCAATCACCAGCAATCAGGATTGTTCTGTTTCCTGGAGCTGCTGGAACAGAGGGTACCACTGCCGCTTCACCCTGGAGGAACCCAGGCAGGATGGCGGGGGGGGACTCTGAAGGGGAAATCTGGGCTTGACTTCACATGTTTTGGGGGTGACAGGGATGCCCTGCATGTTCATTGCTTCCCTCTTACGCATTGCCAGGGGATTTGTTGGTGTTTCTCCCCATATACAGAAGGAGAGAAGGAAGTGGGAAGATGTCAGCCCCGGTAGAGGAGGATGGGCTGCAAGGCAGCCTCTGGGGTTAGAGACAACCTCACCCAGAAACAAGGTCACAAGCACACCGTCTTTAATCAGATGCTCGCAGCAGGAGTTTACTAAATGCCTGCCTTGGGACAGGCACTAGGCTAGGTCCTAGCGGTCCAGGGGTCCCTTCCCTGTGGCTCTTCTATTCTCAAGTGAAATGCGTATAATTAAAGGAACACTTACAATATAATAATTCACAAGCACGCTCCCAGCCTTAGCCTCTGCTCCTCCACTCTCCTCTGGCAGCCTCCCAAAACATAGACACACACACACACACACACACACACACACACACAACTGCCTCCTTCCTTTCCTTGCTCACAGTATGCTCGCTAGACCTGGAGTTAGAAGACCAGAGTGAAGGGACTGTCCCTGCCTCCTTACCAGCTGTATGATGTTGGGCAACTCACTCAGCCTCTCTGAGCCTCACCTTTATCACTGGTAAAATGGGAGGGGGCTAATATCTACCTGACAGGCTGATTATAAGAATTAAATAGAATCATGTTTGTGAAAAAGCTTTGGCAGATAATAAAATGCCCAGCACATGTGAAGAACAACCATTTTACCCATAGGATTCTTCTCTTTACATTAGGATTTTTAGTGTGCCTCCCCCCCACGTCCACTCCACTCTCCCTGGCAACGGTGATTATAAGTTGTTTTCTCTCTCTCTCTCTCTCTCTCTCTTTTGGCCACGCTGTGCAGCTTGCGGGATCTCAGCTCCCTGACCAGGGCCATGGCAGTGAAAGCCCGGAATCCTAACCACTAATCCTAACTCCTATATCTCTGTTCTCAATGTGTGTGATGGAGGAAGGAGCTGGTCCACCTTCCCTCCCACAGTGGGTTGAGGATGAGATAAGCCACAGGGGAGCCAGCACAGTGCCAACTGCCACCAGGCTACAGAGTGGGTGTTGAGGGCAGCCCCAGCCAGCAGGCCCCAAGCATCGTTGCTACCAAAGGAGGAAGATGCATCCTGGAAAACCAGACCCCCTCCACCTATGCACTGACTGCCTTTCTCCCCCGATCTTAGACACAAGCTGAAGAAGATCCCTGAAGCATTGGGCAAGCCATCTGGTGTCCCTGTGCCTCTTTTCCAGCACCAGATTCCCCACCTGTAAAATAAAAATGGGAGAGTTCTCCCAGTCCCAGATTTCCCAGGGGTGCCCCAGGAGCTGCTGTGGGAGTGATGGGGAGACAGAATGGGGAGGCCGCCCCCCACCTGCTTTAACTGGAGCATCTTCTCTGTTTTCCCTTTGGGGTTTATGGGATTCCAGTTGAATAATGGGACCCTACAGATTTTTCTTTTTCGAGTTTTAAACACTGGGTGAGATGCCCTTTAAACTTTCCTTCCAGCCCCCATGCTGTGTGTGTCTTAGGTCCACTGGGTCAACTAGGCCTGAGAAGTAACTCTGGAGTGTGAATGTGTCAATGGAGGGCTTTCCTAGAGCAACAGACAGCCGGGGACAGCTCAGACAGTGTGTCTCAGCTGGGCCAGCCTCTTCCCGGGACCTCTGGGGCCTGATTTCCTGCTCTCCTGATCCCACTCCGGAGGGGCTGGCTTGTGACTGCAGTGACTGCGCCACGGCTCACAGCTTAGAGGATAAAGCTGGCCCGCCGATGCCATCCTGATTCCTGGTGCACTTGTTCTGCACGTGGACATGCTCCCAGGCCCCAGGCATGGCCAGGTGCTCCCACCTCCAGGCCGCGCCCCTGCTCTTCTCACTACCGCAGGTGTCCTTTCCTTCCGCTGCACGTGTCCAATCCTACCCTCTCTTCAAGGCCCAGCACAAATCCCACCTCCTCAGAACTTTCCTTAATGCACACCCTTCCCCAACTCCTGCCAAATCTGGGGGTGATCTCTCCTCTCAAACACACAGGACATGGCCTATCCTTTTCTCGTGGTCCTCATCAGGTTACCCCTGAGATTCCTGTTTATATGGAAGTGTCTTGTCTCTCATACTGATCCATCTTCATTTCCCCACCCCCTTCAGTACCCTGACCATGGCAGGGCAGACACTGAGGCTCAATATTAACTTGTTGAGTGAACACATGAATGAATGAGCCAGATGGAAGAGCCATCATGGGATAGGAAACCAAGTGGGTGGAGAAGTGTTCCTTCTGCCAGGCTTCTGCCTGGAGATGCTGAAGGAGAGCTATCCTCAGACGCCCTGCTCAGATGGATGGCTATTCTTGGGGAGAAAAACAGCAGCTCAAGAGATGAGGCCAGTGGAAGAAACTGAAGCCTCCGTCCCCGGGGTCTGCTCTGAGCTCCAAATCCCCAGGACTGGGCCTTCTCACTCTCTGGTCTAGCCCAGCCCCAGAAAAGGGCTGCCACTCACAGTACAGAGCAGCTCCTGGCAGAGACCAACCACCTCCAGGTGCGCTGTCTGGGCAGTGGGAGGACCATCCAGACAGATGCCATCTCTAATTTAACACACAGGCGATCAGACCCGGGCTTGAGCATCAGATAGACCTGACTGCCCTTGCCAGAGCTGCCACCTGATGGCTTTATAACTTGGAGCAGGTTTCTGAAGGCTTTTAGAGCCTTGATTTTCCATCTGTGAAAACAGGGGTGGGTGAGCCTAGATTTTACACGGTTGTTGGGAGAATGAAAGCTTTGCACTTGGATCATTTATTTAGCACAGTGCCCGACGCACATAATAGTTGTAGCTGCTGCTATTATGTTGATTATTATCATTTTACCTGGGGCTGCCCTTACTGACAGCTCTGGGATGAGGAGATCAGGTGCCTGGTCCCTGAGACACTAAATATGCTGCTTGTTCATGCCGTGGGGTGACATCATCTCTAAATCACGGTAGAAGATTCAGCTTCAGCTTGTCTTATTTTCATCTCCAGTTGTCCAACCGACATAAGCCTGATCGCCTTAACACTAGATTAGATCTAATATCCTAAGCTTTTGTGTCTCCTTTTCGCCTTGGCACCCAGCGGAAAGCCAGGCAAACAGTAAGCACTTCAGAGGTGAATGAATGAATGAATGAATGAATGTTTAGCTGCTGCCGGCAGCAATGTTGACACATAGTCTTCCCAGCTAAGGTCTTCAGAAAGCTGAGATGCCAGTCCTTTGTGAGTGATGGATCAGCCTCCCTCCAGTCCCTGTCTGCCCTTAGCTACAGGCTCTGGAGAAGAGGAAGGGGCTGCTGGCTTAAGGACCAGTAAAGGACAGCCGAAAAGGATCGCGGGGTTGACACGCAGATCTGTCGAGTCTCTGAGCCAAAGCTGTCCTCTCTCTCCCTTTGCTCGACTGCCTCCTGTCCATAAAGCACATATGGGTTTGTCGGCTGATCCAGAATAACTGAGCCTCCTCACCACTCAACTTGAGAGGGAAAGAGGATGGGCAGGTGAGGCATTAAGGGGGAAGGTGGAGTTCAAGCCATCATAAAGGAGACCTCAGCCGGGAAGATTGGGCCAGTACTGTGGCATGCTGGGAACCCTTGACAAAGGCTAAAGGACTTGGAAAGCTCAGGTGGATCTTGTTTTTGTCTGCCCAGCATTCATCCATCTCCCCTTTATGGTAGAGACTGCCTCCCCGTTCTCCCCTGCACTGAGACGTGGTCATGTGACTGAGTTCTGGTCAATACAATCGATGAGTGTCACTCCCAGGGCCTGGACCAAACAAAATGTAACCTTTGCTTTATTCTCCTGCTAGCCGGCTGGATGTCATCACCCAGGGTGTCCTTGGAAGCTATATGATGAAGATGACAGAGCCTCCACCAGCCTGGGTCCCTGAATGGATATGGGAAGTAGAGCCCCAGCCCTGCTAACAATGGGAGCAAGAAATGAAATTGTACTGTGTTAGCCACTGACATGTTGGGGGGTTTATTGCAGCACGTAGCTTACCTGGACTAACACACTCTTCTTGAGACCCACTGCCCTGATGCTCCTGGTGAAACCATCATTCTCTGCTCTTGGTCCCTGGGCTTTGGGCAGAGCTGACTTCACACACGTGGGCTCCAGAGGAGAACGTGTGATCCAGGCCTGACCGATCAGGATATCCTGTATCCTTAGCCCCAGAGACTGGTTCTGGAACGGGCATGTGACATGGTCAGAGCCAGTGGAACTTAGTTCTGGGACTTTCGTTGAAACTCTTGGGGAGAGAGATGCTCACTTTCTGCTGGAGTTGCTGAGAGGTGGGGAGTATGTCGTGTTGGTGTTGCTGGCAGCTATCTTGCCACCATGAGGAGAGAGGCCAGCAGGGAAAACCAGAGCAGGCCACAAGCCCCGAAGCATCACTTGAGCCCCTGGATCTCACTGGACCTGCCCAGGTCTGCCCCTGGAGTTTTCAGCGCCTTGAGCCAATAAGCTGTACTTTTTGCTTAAGCCAGTGTGAGTTGGGCCTTCTGTCGCTTACATCTAAGAGAGCCCTGGCCCTGCCGTCTCTGTTATCATCAGGTCCCCAGCTCTGGAAAAGGGGGATTGTTGAAAAGCTTCAGGGTCTGCCAGGGTTGCCTGATTTTGGGACATCCAGGCAGCTCATGGGATCCAAAAGCCCCCAGGTCCTGTCCCTCTCCGAGGTCACCCGGTCTTCCACCCGGGCTGCCCCTCACACACCTTCCCAGTGCCCATCCCTCCATGCCTTCCATCAGCACGTGGCTCTGACCCTGACTCCACGTGCCTCTTCACTCAGTTTCTGGCCGTCGTTCAAATGCTAGAGCACAAGGCTGATCAGTGCAGCCCAGGCTCTAGGTGATCACCCCAGATCATGAACCCACCCTGGTCCACTCCCCCGCAGCTGGGGAGTCGGCTCATCAGATATAAATGTGGCCACTAAGCCAATCTCCCAGGACACCTTCAGTGTGGAGGGGGCACCTGTGATGATGGATCGGGATCCGAGCAGGCTGCTCTCAAGAGTCAAAGACCCAGAACTGCCTGTTATTCATTCTGGGACATGGACAAGTCACCTAACTGCTTTGCATCCCCATTTCTTCTGTAGTATGGAGGCAATACTCCTAGGTATTTCTGCCTCAGAGGATTCTTGTAAAGGGCCATTCAAGTGGGATGCAACACAAGAGGCTTTGAAAAGCATCAAGCACCGTATGTGGGGCAGGGTGCTTCCTTACCGACTTCCTTAGGGACAAGAAAGCCGGAGTGACGCCGCTCCACAACATCCAGGCTGAAGGGTTCCTATTTGGGGGGAGGAGCCCAGGCAAAGGAAATGAACACGGACTGCCGCAAGGGAGGTTTAAAATAGACATCTGCAGGGATTCCCTGGAGGGGAGAGTTACATGACCAGGAAGCAGCTCAAACAATAAGCTCCCCACACACACCGCCTCCCAGGGTAGGCTGGAGGGATGGCTGGTTTCATCCGTCTGCAGTCAGAGGGATGGCCAGGGAGGGCCCGCAAGACCCTTGCAGCCCAAGCTGCCTCTGAAGTCCTAAAGCAGGAGCCGGAAACAGCAGGCTGGAGCATGTGCCTCTCGTGTTGTAATCATGCCTGTGATCTCGGATCCCACAGGCCCTGGACAGCTCTGGTGCATCTCCTGCTACCAAAACCAGCCTCAGATTGTGATCATTCAGCAGCCTTTGAAGTAGAGGCGCAGGTGCCAGGAGGTGAGAGGGACATTCCAAGATCAAAGTGGACACTGCCCACACCTATTCCTCTCTACGTCCCTCAGTCTCCAAAGGACACAAACTCGGAGGCCGGCATCACGTACCCTCTGCCAGAATCCCATTCATAAACAGGCCCAGAGGGTGGGATGGGTCCTGGGAAGCATGCTGCTGTCTTTAGAGGAAGCGTGCACATGTGTGCACGCGCGCGCGTGCACACACACACACACACACACTCCTAGATAACTAATGTTGCAGACTGCTGCTTATTCTCTCCCACCTTTCTCCTGACTTGTGAGCATAAACAAACCCACATACACACACACAGAGATTTTGTCGTTTGGTTTTCACAAAAACGGGAGTCTCTCTCTAACATCCCACAGCGAGTTTTGTCGCTTACATCATGCGCTTCCGTCCAGCTCAGGGGATTTCAGTGTAACTCATTCTTCTTTTAAAAGCTGCATGATATATTCCACCATCTCCTGCTAATGTCTGTACAGGTTGTCTCTTGTTTTTAAAAGCATCTAATAAATGTGTGCAGATCCTGGAAGAAGGAGCAGATGTATGCTGAGCAGATCCACATGTGGGCTGAAAATAAATAGGATCAAGAAGAGTTAACATGAATTCCCGGTGCTGGGATGTCTCAGCCAGAAGGGCCTTTGGAGCTTGTGGTCCAATCTCCTGGTTTAAAGATGAGAAAAGGGATTTGTCCAAGGTCACACTGCTCACTACTGGAAACTCTGGGGCCATAATTTAGGTCTTCTGACTCTCAGGCTAATAATATCCTGTCCTCTGTACAAAAGACGTTAAAATAAAAATTGGAAATAGGACCAAGAAAGGTTTGTTTAAACTTACAGATGCCCAAAATTTAGGGGTCAAATAAGGAGATAAGATGTACTCAAATCCCACAGAGATAATGACAAAGGGAAAGAGACTCTTTTTATACTCTTCCTCTTGTCCCTCTCACCGGTCATATTTGCCCAAACACAAGCTCATTTCTGCCTCAGGACCTTTGCACTTGCTACTTCCCAGGGAGGGACCACACCTCTCTCAGATTTTTACATGGCTGCCACCTTCTCATACAGATCACAGCTCCAATGTCACCTCTTCAGAGAGGCCCTCCTTGGTTCCACCCTCCTCACGACTCAAACTAACCTGTTCAGCCATCATCTGTCCCATTACCCTGCTTGCTGTCATCACCTGTAATGATCTCAGGCATGCGTTTGTCTGTTCATCAACAGTCTCCCCTATTAGAACAGAAGCCGCATGAGGCAGAGCCCTTGCCTGCTGAAGACAGCGCCTGGCAAGTAGTAGGTGCTTAGTGATGACTTGAAGTGACAGAGCCCAAGTCTCCTGATTGCTTGTGCAGTGGTGCTTCCTCTGCACCAAGAGGTGTCTGTGCTACAACAGGGCTGTGAAGGCTGGTGGCCCTGGCTCCTGGAGAGAGTGCTGGCTGCCAGCTTCCGTAGAGGTTGGGAGGGGGTCGGGATCCTGCAAAGATTCAAAGGCAACAAGTCAGGATGACGTTCTTTCTTCACCTTCAAAGCCAGGACCAGAGCCTCTCTCGGAGCCCTCAGGCTACCACCCTTCTCTGCTGCCTCTACCCTCCTCTCTGCTTGGTCCCTGATCACAGTGTGTGCTTCCAGGTGGAGCTCAGGGTGGTCTCTCCTGATCCCCTCCCCCCCACCGCCCCAAGCCATCTCTTCTTGTCTCCTTGTGCCCTTCCCATCACTGGTGTCTTGCCCAGAGAAGGAAACAGCCAAGAGGGGGACCCAGACACCTGTCCTCTGGGAGCATGCTGTGGGCACTGCCCGGGAGTTCTTGGTCACCGGAACCCTGGGTAACCTTGGTCAAGTCTCTTTACCTCTCTGGGCTTTGTCTCCTCCTCTCAAAAATGAGGCACAGGAAGGCTACAGAAGCTGGATGGCTCTATAGCTCGAATGCTCTGAAGTTGCCACCTGACCATTGTGTTTGTTCCCCAAAATTGGAAAAGAGAAACCAAGCTCCCTTCTGTGTTTTACATTTAAAAAACCAGGTTCCAGGGAATTCACAGGAACTACACACTTTCACTGCCGAGGGTGCAGGTTCAATCCCTGGTCAAGGAACTAAGATCCCACAAGCCTCCCAGTGTGGCCAAAACAATAAAAAATTTAAAATAAAATAATAAATATTTTTAATAACAAACATAAAAAATCAGGTTCTGTCTGGGAAAATGGACTGGTATAGGCTGCCCTGTGCATGAGGACAGCACGGAGTACAGGTGACTTGGCCGCAATGGCCGCTTCTCCAGAGAGGTAAGCCTCTTGGCCTGAATGGAGTCAGGGGTCCGGGCATCCTGGGTGTGGAGCTGTGCCCGAGAAGAGGGTTGCTGACCTGCACAGGGCGAGTCACCTGGGAAGGCTCAGGCACAGCGCCCTTTCTCAGCCAGGCCCGGACACTCTCCAGACCCCACTGTGGCTTTCCCAGTAGGCAGAGGAGAGACTTACCATCTCTCTAGGGCTTATTGTGCTCTCAGGATCAGGCTGCAGGCCAGAGGGCCACACTCGCATCCATTCAACTTTCTTTGGATAAATACTGAGTGCCTTCTGCACGCCAGGCCCTGTCCTGGGTCCTGAGGAGACGGTGATAAACAGAACACCAAAGACCTTTACCCCTGTGGAGCCCGCATCCTCGTGAGGAGAGGCCAATAATAAATAAGAAACACAGTAAATGAATACATTCTGTTAGAAGGAGACACATGTATGGAAAAGAAAAAGTAGAGTGGTGTAAGGAAAGTGGGTGCTACGAGATGGAAAATTCCAAGGTTACGAAATCTCTGGGCTAGAAATGGTCGTGGAAGAGACTGGCGAGATGATCCCCAAAGCCGTCACCTCTCCCTGCAGAGGCGTGACTACACATTTCCCAGCCTCCCTTGCTGTTGGGTGTGGCCATGTGACTACGTTCCAGCCAATGGCATGTGAGCCTCTTTCACATTCCTGCCCTGAGCAAGCCTTGTTTTTGCTTTCCTCGTCTGCCAGCTGAATGGAGAGAACGCTGAACGCTAAGGAAGACAGAGCCAAAAACAGTGGGCGTCCTTGAAAAGAGGCGACCCCCTTGCCCCACGTGATTAGACTTTGCATGAGGGATGAGGGGCTTCACCACAGGCTTGAAGACCAAGCAGGCGGTTTGCAAACCATCCCAGGCAGAGAAGAGAAGCCAGCGGCTTTTCAATTTTTTTTTTTAAGCTTTCTCAAAGACATGGCTCTATCCTTTCCTCATCTTCTCCCACCTATCCTGCTTCTAATCCCCCACTCATCCATCCATCCATTTATTCACTCAACAAAGATTTATTGAGAAGCTACGCTATTCCAGGCACTGTTCTAGGCACTGGGGTTAGAGCAGTGAACAGCACAGACAAAAATCCCAGCCCTCAAGGGGCTTCCATTCTAGCAGGGTGAGAACAGACAATAAACAAAATAGTGAAAAGAGAGCTCTGTTACTAGACCCATTTTACAGATGAGCAGCCTGAGAAGCAGAAGTTAAGTAACTTAAGCTGATGCAATTTCTGTTTTATAAATTTTTTTACATTTATTTTTATTTATTTATTTTTGGCTGTGTTGGGTCTTCATTGTTGAGCGCAGGCTTTCTCTAGTTGCGGCGAGCGGGGGCTACTCTTCATTACAGCGCACGGGCTTCTCATTGCTGTGGCTTCTCTTGTTGCAGAGCATGGGTTCTAGGCACACGGGCTTCTGTAGTTGTGGCACGCGGGCTCAGTAGTTGTGGCTCGTGGGCTCTAGAGCACAGGCTCAGTAGTTGTGGCACACGGGCTTAGTTGCTCCGTTGCATGTGGGATCTTCCTGGGCCAGGGCTCGAGCCTGGGTCCTCTGCATTGGCAGGCAGATTCTTAACCACTGCACAACCAGGGAAGTCCTTATAAATTTATCTTATTTATTTATTTTTATTTTTGTCCGCGGGCTTTCTCTAGTTGCAGTGAGCCAGGGCTAATCTTTGTTGCAGTCTGCGGGCTTCTCATTGTGGTGGCTTCTCTTATTGTGGACAGAGCATGGGCCCTAGGCACTCCGGCTTCAGTAGTTGTGTCACGTGGGCTCAATAGTTGTGGCTCGCAAGCTCTAGAGCACAGGTTAAGTAGCTGTGACGCACGGGCTTAGCTACTCCACGGCATGTGGGATCTTCCCGGACCAGGGCTTGAACACATGTCCCCTGAATTGGCAGGCGGATTCTTAACCACTGCGCCACCGGGAAAGTCCCAGCTGATGTGATTTTGACTGGATGTAATAAAAGGAGTGTACCTGAGAGGCTGGTGAAGATGAGCTTGATATCATTTCCCTTGGTGGGAATTTGGTTCCTCACAGTGGGGACTTAATTGCCTTTGCAAAGCCGTGGAGATCCTGAGGCTTGTGAGCCAATGATTTCCGTTCCACTCTGCCTCTTCGTAGCCATGTGACCTGGAGCATGTTTCTTACCCTTTCTGATTCCCCGTTTCCTCACTTATAAAACATGGATAATAACATACTGACTTCCATGACAGATTGTTCAGTAATGGCCTCTGATGAATTATCTCTCCTTGTGTAAGTCCCCTCTCACATTGACTCTGGGCTTGGCTGTGGGACTTCCTCTGGCAATGGGACATCAGCAAACGTGACTCAGGCAAAGGCTTGAAAAATGCTGCACACTGGGGCTTGCTGTCCTGGAACTCTGCCATCCCCTGGAAGAAGCCCAAGTTGGCCTGCTGGAGACACCTGACCCGGTCAACAGTCAGCACCAACCTCCAGACATGTGAGCAAAGCCACGTTAAACCTCCTGAACCCATTTGTTCCCTTGGATGATTGCACGTGAGTGACCCCGGGCATGACCAGCAAAAGAACGGCCCAGCTGAGTCCAGTTCAAATTGCTGGCCTGCCGAATTGCGAGCAAGTAAAATGGTCGTTCCTTTAAGCCACTCCATGTTAAGGTGGTTTGTTACACAGCGGTAGGTAATGAATACAACAGCCTCGAGGTGTGTCTCTGAGGATTGAATGAGAAAATGTATGGAAAGCATTATATCTTGTTTGGCATGAAATAATAGCTCAGTCAAGTGTAGTCATTATTATTATATTATGGAGCCAAGTTTCTTTGCTTTGGGGACCCTCTCTGTTGGCCTTTCTAGTTACCCCAGTATAAGGTGAATTGATATTGAGAATTCTGTGAGGTCACCTTAAGTCTGCCTGTGGTGAATGCAGATCAGGAGGTTAAGGGCTGCCTTGGGTGGACTTTAACCTGACTACTCTTTTTTTTTTTTTTTTTTTAACCTGACTACCCTTGAATGCAGGGAGAAAGGAATTTCAGACAGAGACCAGGTGGCCCCAATGGGCAGTTATATAAGGTTAAGTAACCAAGGTGGACAAATCTACTGTGGACTCTTGGGTCTCTTCTGGGGCCCCAGAGTTTGCCCTGAACTGTACTTTGGGGGGCTTCTTCCCTCCCTTTCACATGTTTTTTGAGCCTCTACAGTGTGCCAGTCCATAGGTGCCCAGGAGATAAGATAGACATCCATCTGCCATTCTAGACAGACTGTCAGCCCATAGCTAATGTTACCAGGTGGTGAGGCACCCTCTGAAGGAAAGTGAGTGGGGTAACAGGAGAGAGTGGTGGGGAGATGCAGTCAGGAAAGGCTCTCAAAGCAGATGCCGTTTGAAGGCCCCTCGGGAAGAGACATCCAGGAGAGAGAATAACCTGCACAAAGATCCTATGATGAGAACGTCCTTGGTGTGTTGAATGTGGCTAGTGAGTGATGGAGACTCACAGGACATGAGGCCAGAGAGGTGGGCAGGGCTGCATTAGCCATGGTGAAGGCTTTGGGTTCTATTCCAATTAGTGGAAACTTCGGTGTTGTTTGTGTTTTCAAAAGCTCACGCAGACCCATTTTTAAAGAATGGAATCGGGAGAGGGAGTAAGAGAGGAAGCAGGAAGACCAATTAGAGGTGTAGCTGTGAACCGGTGGTGCCGTAGACCAGGGCTGCATCAGTGAAGATGGGGAGGAGTGGCTGAATTCAAAACGTATTTTGAAGGTAGAGCCAGAGCCTGGTGGTGGAGCGAATGGGGGATGAAGGAAAGCAAGGCATAGAGGGTCACTTCTAGGTTTGCAGCCTGAGTAACTGATCACCCCTTTAACTGAGGCACAGACCAGGGCAGGGGCAGGGACAGGTTGGGGATCGGGTGAGGACAGAAGTTTTGTTTCAGATCTCCTCGAGTTACGATGCTAATAAACATCCAAACGGAGGGGCCAAGTGGGCAGCTGGATAAGCAAGACTATTTCCAAGAACGAGGCACTTAAGTTTGGAAGTGATGATTCTCGATGGCATTTCAAGCCATAATTCTGGATGAAATTACCTGGGAGAGGAGAGGAGTGAATGTAGACAGAGGCAGAGACCCCTCCGTGCTTGGTGGCTGAGCAGAGAAGAAGCCAAGGATGGAGACGGCATAGAAGTAGGAGCAAAGCCAGGAGAACGTGGTCTCCCTGTGTAGCAAAGGGGCCCTCTGCACCCCCAGAGCCCCACCCCAGGGAGAGCAGAAGGCCCCTCTCTTTGAGGAACCAGGCTTGCTACGGGAACGCCCCAAGCTCCACTGAGCTGCCCAGGGGCAGGAGGAAAACGCAGCTGCGTTTTTGCCACGTGTCTTACTGAACCTTTTGTCCTCTCCCTGGATGGCATTTAGGGTCATAAAAATCTTGGGTCAGATCTTGGTTCTGCCACTCTCTTGCTTGTTGAAGGACCCTGTGCCACAGATTTCATCTCTCAGAGCCTCAGTATCCTCATCTGTACAATGGGCAGCCCTCCTCCCCTACAGGGTAGCTGTGAGGATGGCAGGTGTGTCACAGCGCCCAGCGCAAGACCTCACACTTGACAGGAACTCGTCAAACTCTGATGTCCCCCATTTCAAGGTTGCCCGATCTAGTCAATCACTTGGGATGTGTTTTATCTGAGACTGGCAGGGCCTAGAATACCCTCCCCCGCATCTTCCTCTGCAGGCCCCAGAACAAGCCCCCATACATGTGACACTTTAAAGATTTTACCTTTAATCACTATAGGGAAACAGAAGTGGACAGCATCTCTGAGCCATTGTTCCAGCTGTTCCCTCTTCTTGGAATGCCCTTCCCTACTCAACTCACTGGTGAACTACTTGTCCTTCAAGATCCAGCTGCAGTATCACCTCCTCTCTGGGGCTTTTCCTGCTGCCCCCACCCCCAGGCAGACAGACTCCTCCCCCTCCTCCCCTGTGTCCTTGCAGCCATGACCTGTGAGGGGAGGGAGACACCGCAGACATATCCTTGCTCACCTTGGTCAGAGATGCACAGAGGGTTGCCACAGAGGGTGCACCTTTGGGTCCAGCTCTCTTGCTGCCTCCCCCATGGGCCAGAGACCCCTGGAAGGGAATAGGATCTCATGATCTCAGAGGTGGGAACTCAGCCCTTTGGACTCCCCTGGATCATGTTAAAAATTAATCTGCAAGAAAGGATTTTCCCCTACAGGTTTCATAGGGAGCATGGTCCTGCCGACGCCTTGATTGCAGACTTCCAGGTTCCAGAACTATGAGATAATAAATTCTTGTTGTATTAAGCCACCAAGTTTGTGGTAATTTGTTACAGCAGCCCTAGGAAATGAATACACTGCCTAAGAGTCTAAATAAAATGCAAAAGAGAGGCTCTAATTAGAATCAAATACCCATCTTCCCCTGAAAGGCCTTGGTACTAATCCATCATGCCTCCCCTTGTCATTATTTCAATGCAAGACTCCTGGGTCCCCTTTCCCACACAGCTTCGTACATCTCCTTATTTGATTTTATCTCCCACCCTCCTGACTCCCAAAAAAAGAGAAAAAAAATAATCTGCAAGTGCCTGGTGCTACCCAGAGTAGGCCACTGTGCAGAGAGTTCCAGAAGAAGTTGTTTCTCCCCCACCAGCTCTGCCCTCACTCCTCTGTCCCTGGGCTCTGAGTAGGGAAAGGACTGGCCTGGGAGCTCCCCTGGGATGTTTGGAGCATGGGGACTATTTTCAGGTTAACTAAGGTGGTTAGGCTGGTTTCAAACTCGTTAGAAGGGCTGAGAAGCAGACTCTATTCCAGGAATAATCCCCAAACCTCATTGCAAAACTAGCCCTTCAGGGGAGCTTCTGCCACCACTGCTACCACTGCTGACTCAAGAATCTCACTGCCCTAGTCACAGTCAGGAAAGCTGCCAAGGTGGGAAGCAGCTGACACTCCTGTTAGCACCAAGAAGGTGGGAACTGGACTGGCCCTAGGGCTTCCTCCACACCTGCCTAGGAAGAACTGGAATGCCTCCACTGCAGTACACCCAGAAGAGCCATGTGCCTACCTCCTCCCAGTGATCAATTCTACTTTCCATTTCTGGTTTGTTTGCATCTTCCTGGCAGAAGCCAGGTGACATATGGAAATCCTAGCTGCAAGAGAGCCTGGTAATGTCTTCTCTAGCCTTCCAGCCTCTACAGTAGAAGTCATTATGAAGAGATGCTGAGCAGGGTCGGTCTTCAGTATTTGCCACAGTTCACTCCTTAGTTCCTCAACATCCATTTCCACCCTACTTTCCATGCTGAAACGTCCATAAAACAACCACAGCATGTTACTGCCCAAATTAATGCAAAGGTATCTCAAAAAAGAACATTCTTATCCTTTCCTTAGGAAAAAAATAATCCAACGTCCCAGCAGTAACTGCACCCAGCTCCCACTCCGGGGAGCTTGAGTATGTTCATTTCTCGAACCTCAATCCCACAATATTCCATATTCTATAATCTATGCACTGAACTGTACAGTTTACCACTAACATTTGACCCTATACAAAATGGTAGAAGAAGAAAGAGAGACAATTAGCACCATCACTAAATATATGCATGGCGTAGCAAGGAAGGAAGAACATTTACATAAGTGATATAAGTCTCATTTCTGTTACTGGTCATGAGGCATTTATAACATCCTTCCTCTACTATCCATTCCATGTTTCCTTTGCCTTCAGCAAGCACTTCATGTGGTCAAAGGTTTTTACCTGGTGGGATCACCTGAGCTTCATTCAGGAGGAAGCTGAGCCCATGGTTGTCCTACTCACACTGGGTTGCTGTCATCTTCCATTAATTTTAACCATTGGCCATGGAACTAGGAGACACCCCAGAGGGTTTCATGGGATCCAGAGACGCACTTCTTCCCCCTGTCCCCACTGTGCAGCAGCAAATATATTCCCCCTTGATAACCAGAATCAGTCAGTCTAGTCAACACGAAAGCACCCACCCACCCACCCCCCTGTTCATCCAGGGCATGAAGAGTCTGAAACCACCAGATGTCAGTCTCAATTTCCAAATCAATGGGACCTCGGTGGTGCTCTGGTGGAAACATTCTTCCTTTGCATACCAAGACCTCTAAACTAGCAGAGCCCAAGGCCTTGGGAAAGGGGAGCAAAAAATTTTTAAGTGATCCAGCCTAAGATTCCCTGACCCATGGATGCTGGAAAAGAGAGAAACATCAACTTGCATTGGTTGCTGAATCAGAGCATATGCCAACTTGGGCCAGCACTTAAGATTTGTACAAAGTTGTCTTCTAGCCAATACTAACCAAGTACCAGTAGGCCATGTCACCAACCCATAAAGCCAGATGATTCTGGTGATAAGAGTTTGTGGCAGCACCTGTGAATCTCATACTCATCCGCCAATTTCTTTACTTCTTTTGCTGAAAAACGTCTCTGGTCAGCAGCAATGCTATTTGGACTACCATGGTTATGAATAAGACATGCAGTAAATCCGCTAATGATGTTGCTGGCAAAAGCATGGCCAGGAGAGAATGCAAAACCATAGCTAGAATAAATGTTTATTCCAGTGAGGGCAAATCTATGCCACTTGCACAATGAAAGGGAGCCAATGTAACCAACCTGCCACCAGATGGCAGGCCAGTCCTCTATGGGTCAGGTACCATAATGAAAGTTCAGAGCCACTGCTGTTGAGGGTTGGACACACCTGTGGTCGGGAGACTAAAGCAGAGACTGCTAAAGTCCACCATGCTCTTCTTCCTTAATAAAATAGCCCTGATGTTATTCAGGTTATCAATGTACCCAACCAAAAAAAGTGTTTCCCAGTATCCTTTGCTACTATTAATGAGACCAGATAACTAAGTTATGGCTAATGAAGTGTAAGTGGAGGTGCACACTTTTTATTCTTCCACGATTCTTCCTTCCTGCTGCTTGGAATGAGTTTGTGAAGGCTAAAGCTCCAGCAGCAATCTTGAATCTTAAGATAAATTTGAAGATGGAAGCTACAACTAAGAAGGTGGAAACTGGATCCCTGATGACTATGGAGTCCTAGACTAAAAGAGAGATAAAATTGTATCTTAATTAAACAATTATTATTTGGAGTTTTCTATAGTATAAGTCAAACTTCATTCTAGTTGATATTTATAGTAACTAAGACAGCAGGGCCACTCTTATTCAACATACTTTTGGAAGTCCTAGCCACAGCAATCAGAGAAGAAAAAGAAATAAAAGGAATACAAATGGGAAAAGAAGTAAAACTGTCACTGTTTCCAGATGACATGATACTATACATAGAAAATCCTAAAGATGCCACCAGAAAACTACTAGAACTAATCAATGAATTTGGTAAGGTTGCAGGATACAAACTTAATGCACAGAAATCTCTGGCATTCCTATACACCAACAATGAAAAATCAGAAAGAGAAATTAAGGAAACACTCCCATTTACCACTGCAACAAAAAGAATAAAATACCTAGTAATAAACCTGCTTAAGGAGGCGAAAGATATGTACTCAGGAAAGTATAAAATACTGATGAAAGAAATCAAAGATGACATAAACAGATGGAGAAATATACCATATTCTTGGATTGGAAGAATCAATATTGTGAAAATGACTATACTACACAAAGCAATCTACAGATTCAGTGCAATCCCTATAAAACTACCAATGGCATTATTCGCAGAATTAGAACAAAAAATTTTACAATTCATATGGAAACACAAAAGACCCCGAATAGCCTAGCCAAAGCAATCTTGAGAAAGAAAAACGGAGTTGGAGGGATCAGGCTCCCCGACTTCAAACTATGCCACAAAGCTACAGTAATCAAGACAGTATGGTACTGGCACAAAAACATAAATATAGATCAATGGTACAGGATAGAATGCCCAGAGATAAACCCATGCACATATGGGCACCTAATTTATGACAAAGGAGGCAAGAACATACAGTGGAGAAAAGACAGCCTCTTGAATAAGTGGCGCTAGAAAAACTGGATGGCTATGGGTAAAAGAATGAAATTAGAGCACTCCCTAACACCATACACAAAAATAAACTCCAAATGGATTAAAGACTTAAATGTAAGACCAGACGCTATAAAACTTTTAGAGGAAAACATAGGAAAAACACTGTTCGCCGTAAACCACAGCAAGACCTTTTTTGACCCACCTCCTAGAGTAACAGAAATAAAAATAAACAAATGGGACTTAATTAAACTTAAAAGCTTTTGCACACCAAAGGAAACCATAAACAAGACAAAAAGACAGCCCTCAGAATGGGAGGAAATATTTCCAAATGAAACAACAGACAAAGGATTAATCTCCAAAATATACAAACAGCTCTTGGAGTTGAATATCAAAAAGACAAACAATCCAGTTAAAAAATGGGCAGAAGACCTAAATAGACATTTCACCAAGGAAGACATACAGATGACCAAGAGGCACATGAAAAGATGCTCAACATCACTAATTATTAGAGAAATGCAAGTCAAAACTACAATGTGATATCACCTCACAATGGTCAGAATGGCCATTATCAAAAAATCTAGAAACAATAAATGCTGGAAAGGGTGTGGTGAAAAGGGAACCCTCCTGCACTGTTGGTGGAAATGTAAATTGATACAACCACTATGGAAAACAGTTCCTTAAAGAACTAAAAATAGAACTACCATATGACCCAGCAATCCCACTACTGGGCATATACACTGAGAAAACCATAACTCAAAAAGAGTCATGTACCACAGTGTTCACTGCAGTACTATTTACAATAGCCAGGACATGGAAGCAACCTAAATGTCTATCAAGAGATGAATGGATAAAGAAGATGTGGCACATATATACAATGGAATATTACTCAGCCATAAAAAGAAACGAAATTGAGCTATTTGTAGTGAGGTGGATGGACATAGAGTCTGTCATACAGAGTGAAGTAAGTCAGAAAGAGAAAAACAAATACTGTATGCTAACACATATATGGAATCTAAAAAAAAAAAGTTTTACTGATAAACCTAGTTGCAGGGCAGGAATAAAGATATAAACATAGAGGATGGACTCGAGGACACAGGGTGGGAGGGGGAAGCTGGGGCGAAGTGAGAATAGCATCGACATATATACACTACTGAATGTAAAATGGATGGCTAGTGGGAAGCAGCCGCATAGCACAGGGAGATCAGCTCCTTGCTTTGTGATGACCTAGAGGGGTGGGATAGGGAGGATGGGAGGGAGGCTCAAGAGGGAGGGGATATGGGGACATATGTATGCATGTGGCTGATTCACTTTGTTGTACAACAGAAACTAACACGGTATTGTGAAGCAATTATACTCCAATAAAGATCTATTAAAAAAAAAAAACGATGGTAGGGAAAATCTAAAATATAACAATAATTACAGTAAGTGTAAATGGATTGAAGTATCTGACCAAAAGACAGAGACTTTTAGAAGAAATATTTTTAAAGCCAATAATACGTCATTTATAACAGACTCACAACAAAGGAAGAAAAGATTAAAAAACGAGGCCAGGGTTCTTATTGTAGGGCCCATGGACTCTCACTGAGTCATTGGATAGAATTCAGGGAGTCCATGAACTTAGAAGTAAAAAAATATGCCTTTAATTTTACTAACTTCTGAGTAAAGTTTAGCCTTCCCATCATTTATAAAGGTAGACAACAAATCACAGAAATATTACAGTACCTGTGACTTTGTCACCAATGTAAATCATAAATATTTTCACATCACTTTATTGCAGTATTCCAAAATACATTTCACTCCTATCATGACTTCAAAATCACAGTAGTTATTAGGCTTACTGTTAGAGCTTGTTATTTAATGCATTAATTTAAAAGTACACAAATATTTTAACTATTCTGATAACTGTATTTCAATACAACTGGCTTGCTTTATAACTCTAAGCATTTAAAACATTATTTTGAAAAGAGTTTTATAGGGGAGTTCCCTGGTGGCCTAGTGGTTAGGATTCTGGGCTTTCACTACAGTGGCCCTAACCCTTTAAAAAAAACACACACAGCTAGTTTACTAAAACCGACTCAAGAAGCAATAGAAAACTCAAATAGCTCTACAATATTGAAAGAAATTCAATTGATAGTTTAAATTTTTTTCTTAAAAGAAAACATGAGGTTCAGGATGGTTTTACAAGAAAATTCTCCCAAAAAGTCAAATGGATTACTCCAACATTTTCCAAATTCCTTCAGAGGCCAGATAAGAAAGTTTTCAGTGGATATTGAAAACTTGATTATAAAATGCACAGAGAAGAGCAAAGGCTCAAGTGGCAGGCGGGGATGGGGGGAGGTGAGGGTATTTGGCCTCCAGAAATCAATACTTATTATAAAGTTATAATAAAGACAGGTATGGTATGGGTGTAGGAGTGAAAAAATTCACCAATGGAACATAATAGAGTCCAAAACAAGTCCCACTCACATATAGAGTTAGCTATGGGGACTTCCCTGGTGGCGCAGTGGTTAAGAATCCCCCTGCCAATGCAGGGGACACGGGTCTAGGAAGATCCCACATGCCACGGAGCAACTAAGCCCGTGTGCCTCAACTACTGAAGCCCGCGCGTCTAGAGCCCGTGCTCCACAAGAAGAGAAGCCACCGCAGTGAGAAGCCCCTGCACCGCTACGAAGAGTAGCCCCTGCTTGCTGCAACTAGAGAAAGCCCGCACACAGTAATGAAGACCCAACGCAGCCAAAAATAAGTAAATAAATAAATTTATTTTAAAAAAAAAGTGTTAGCTATGATCATGAGTAACTGTTTATTGAACGAATAAGTGAGTGAATGGTATTTGAGCTCTAACATGGGGACTCTGGGTGGTTTTTCTCACTGAGCAAAGGCCTGGGGGCGGAGGTTGGGGAGGCTTTGAGGACCTTGATAATCTCCATTGTCACTCAAAACATCTTCTTTGATATTCCTATTCTTTGATCTGGGCAATTAAGTTTTCTTAATTTTATGTGAAGTGGAGATTAAAGCATGTTTAGAAAATGCCATTAATATTGCTCATCTTGGGAATTCCCTGGTGGTCCAGTGGTTGGGACTCGGAGCTTTCACAGCCGGGGCCCCAGGTTCGATCCCTGGATGGGGAACTAAGATCCTGCAAGCCAAAAAAAAAAAAATGTTTTTATATACGTATTTATCTATAGTTGATCTATAACTTAGCTCTAACCAAGTTTCCAGGCCTACCCTCTCCTTCTATCCAGATGACCACCCCAAGCCCCCTCTATAAGGAATTCTAGAGCTACTGCTGGCTCTCAAGCTCCACACAGCTGGGTTTGTAATGGTCACTGTCCCCCTTTATGGCATGGGTAGGTAAAGAGCTTTGAAGGCGCCAAGGGCCATCAGTAGCCTGGAGGTCGTCCATGTCCTCTTGGTACCGTGGAGCCAAGGAGCCCAGCCCCTGGCCTGGGCAGGGCTGGGCTGAGCTGAGCTGGGGTGAGTCAAGACAGGGCAGGGGACAGATACAGGGTTGCTTAGTGAGGCCTCTTAACAGGCCTGGCAGGCCAGCAGGGCACCGTAAGTCTTTTCCCAATTGTGATGCTACTTGGCCACCAAAAGCTTTGGAATTATTCCCATGTCAAGTGGGTGCACATGGTCCCAGGACATCCTTTGCTTTCTTTCCTCGAGCCTTGGGGGAAGGGCTTTTGGGGTGCCTGGGCTGTACAGGGATAGAAGAGGCAGGAGAGCCCTCTCGCTGCTTCCTCCACCAGCCCTGCCTCAGATCCTGGAAACTGCTCTAGATGCCGAAGGTATAAATCCAGGAGGAGAGTGCAACAGAGTGGGAGGGAACCAGCTGCTTCTCTGAGGGCCAAATATGTGGAAAGGAGGTGTGGGGAATCTGAAGGAGGGAAGGGAGGGAAGGGGAAGGGGAGACTCTACAGTTGGGTGCTTGCCTGTGTCTCCACGTGGCTGAGAGCTCCAGGCTCAGGACACAAAGATGCTACACTGCAGAACCCAGAGATGTCAGCGTGCAGAGCATGGAGTTGCTGCTTCATTTCCCACCTCCCCTCCCTTTCCCTTTCCCCACACCACCCATTTAAGCCCTAAGAGAAGCTACAGATTCACTCCTGTTTGCTGCGGGTCTGGGGACATTTGGATGCCTCTGGATGCCCTAATTGGTATTCTGCCCTTCCTATGTAATCTTGGCCAGGTCACTTAATGACAAAAACACCATTTGCATGGAGTCACAAAGGATGCTTACATCATGACGTCATGGGATCCTCCAACCATGCTCACTGTAACAAATTGTATCTCATTCAATCCTCATTACAAATGCTACATGATACTGTTAGTGCACCCATTTTACAGATGAGAAAACTGAGGCTTAGAGAGGTGGTATTAACTTCCCAAAGTCATACAGCTAATAAATGGCAGAACTGGAATTCAAACTAGGGTCTACTAAACTCCAGAGCTCGAGCCGTTCTGTAATCCTAGAATTCAGGACAGAGATGGTCACTATCCCCACTGTACTGATGAGGGAACTGACTCAGAAAGGCACGTCACCTGCCAACAGTTGTACATATGGGAAGTAGTGGAGCCAGGATGCAAACTCACTTCTTTTACCAGCAGCCCAATGTCTATTTTGCCAACAACAACAACAAAAAGTGAGGCGTCCTGAGTAGATGATCTCAGAGGTTCCCTCCAGCTGAGATCACAGTGGCACCCATCCCCTGACCCTCTCACCCATCAGTCTGTCAGCAGTGGGAGTGGTCCCCAAGGGAGAGTGTGAAGCACACGTGGACACAGTGGCATCCTTCCACACTGGGACACACACCACACCCTCTGTCCCCAAACCAAGGAGGGCTCCTCTCCCTCACCGGGCCCCGCCCAGCATCCCCAGAGGCACGCACCTGGGAGACTCTAGGCAGGGACACACCCCGGGGGAGGAGCTGCTGTCGCGGTGGGGCCCAGCCCACACTGGCTGGGAGCTCCCCTTCCGCTCCTCCGCGGGCCCCAGGGGACCGACATGGCCCAGAAGAGTCCCAGCCCCGCCCTGGAGCCCGAGCACGTCCAGCGGCTGCTGCTCTCCTGCCGGGAGGCCAAGAAGTCCGCCTACTGCCCCTACAGTCGCTTCCCCGTGGGGGCTGCCCTCCTCACCGGGGACGGGAGGATCTTCTCCGGTAAGGGCGGTGCCTTGGGGTCCCCCTCCGTGGCAGCCTGGGTGGGAGGCCAGAGGAGGACAAGAAGGAAGGGCGGAAGGAGGGGCACTCTCTCCCCTCTTCCCTGGGCCGCTCCTGTAACTCTGCCACTCACCCCTGCCCTGCTTGCTGTCCCAGACAGTGGGGATGAATATTCTGCTCCAATCCAGTGGCTTTCCGTTCTTGGAGGACTGGGAAGCTGAGGAGAGATGGGGAAGGAAGTGGGAAGGGGAAGCAGGAAAGGGATGCCATAAACTCAGAGCATCTGCAGTCCCTGAGGTGGGAGGGAGAAGGTTAACACTTTCTGAGCCCTCCTCTACGTCTGGCACCCTACAAAGGCTTCCACTGCTACAGGCAAGTCCTCACCGCCCACGCGCTGAGCCAGGTTGTTATGCCCATTTTTTCAATGAAGAAACTGAGGTCCGGAGGTGACATGACTTGCTCAAGGTCACACAGGTTGCTGTGACCAGTGCTAGGGTCCCTCAAGCCCTGCTTTCTTCCTGTCACCTACCATCCAGGGGGATGGCTGGGGGTGAAATCGAGGAACCCAGGGGTTACTCCTTAGTGGGGTGTGGGCCTTACAGAGGGTCTTAAGGGAAAGAAGGCAGTCAGAGTTTGGGTGAGCAGCCCTGAGTGCCGGCCTGGGGAGGGAGGGACAGGAATCTGAGTTGGCACTAACCTGCTCCTAAGCTCCTTCTCTTTGGTTTGTTGTTTTTATAGAAAAGCTCACTTGAACAGAAATTCAGACTTGTTTTTGCTAAGCTTAGGGACATCCTCTTTTAGGACAGTGGGGAACGGGGCGTGGAGGTGGCCGGGAAGCCGTGCCCCTCCCCCCTCCCATTCCCAGCACCACCCTGCCCCCAGGGCAGATGAGAATTGGCCCAGAGTGATAGATGAGAAGCCCCAGCCCTGCTGCCAGGAAATCCCCCTTCCGCCCGGCCTGCGCAGCAGCTAAAGGACCGGAGGCTCACTTGTGTGCCTCTCATTGGTAACCCCACCCACACCCACACCCCCAGCATTCCGGGGCCAGGCGTGAGCCCCTGCCTCCACCACTGCTCAGCTGCGAGTCTGGCTGGGAGCCACACCTCCCCCTCTATAGTGGCCCCTTGATGTTCATCTTATCTCTTGCCTTTTGTGACAAGAGATATCTCTTATCTTTGTCTTTTGTCTTGTTTCACGAGTCACCTGGGTCTTAAACATCTTTCAGCACCTTGAGTGTGTGCTACCATGTGAAAGGACCGTGACTCAACGTTATCCATCTAACCTTTCCAGTCTTTCAAGGCAGTTATTATATCGGCCCTTTGCAGAGAAGGAAGCTGAGGCTCAGAGAGGTTAAATGCCCAAGATCACAAGCTGAGATGGGAACCCAGAGCTCCCCTGACTCCCAAGTTTGCTTTCCTGTGCGGAATAAAGAATCTCTGAGTGTCATGTGGAAATTCAGTCCTGGCCCGGGGGCTCAGATGAGCATTAAACATTAACCACCACCTCAAACAACGTTGCAATCCACACCAACCCCATGTCTCAGGGCCTTGAACATGCAATCAGCCATTGGTTCCTTCCAGCGCTTCCATGTCCCCTCCGGATGGTGTACAGAGAGGGGCCCTCCCCATCCTTGCACTGATTTATTCATTCAACAAATATTTGCCAAGCACCAATTACTGGGTAATGTACCAGGTGCTGGAGATACCACTGTGAGCAGAAATGACAGTCCCTGCCCCCCACGGGGGTCCCCTCCTCTTGCACAGGCCATGGCTCAAAGTGGGAGCCTCAACCAATGATTGTAGGAGAGAATGGATGAAGTGAGCAGAGGTGTGACCTATTTAAAGGGCAGGGAAGGACCTGATGTCACCGGAAAAAGGGTCATGCGGTGGGCATGTATGGAGTTCTTATGCGATGGGGTACAGGCCCTGGAGGAGTTAAAGGCTCCTGGGTTTGCATCCTGGCATTGCTGTTTCTCAGCTGTGTGACCCTGGGCAAGACCCTTCACCCTCCTGAGTCTCAGCTTGCACATCTGTAAACCGAAGATCACAATACCGGCCTTTCAGGACGGCTGTGGACAAAGCTGGTGTTTCTGGCCTGGCGTTCCTCCCTGATTGTTGGTGCCTGGGCTGCATTAGTCATTAAAGATGTTGAATTTCACCCCCGGTCGTGACGCTTTAAACGAGCTAATGCCTTTAAAGGAGCTAAAGTGCTTAGCACCGTTTCTGGACCCAAATAAGAATATCACAAATGGCGGCTGCTTCTACTGTTAATGGGGTGGTGGTGATGACTTGGAGGCAGACTGCGGAGCACTTCTGAAGGCCAGGTAGAGACACTGAGATTTGATGAGGTAGCCAGTAGGGAGCCGAGAAGAGTAACAGGAAAGTGGGGTTTGAGGACACTGAGGCTGACAGGTACTCGAGGAAGACTGGGACAGAGGAAAGAGCGCAGGGGGACAGTGTCTGTCTTACTCACTGACAACACGTTGCCCGGCCGATAGTTTAGGTTCGTTGAATGCGTGAATGAGTGGTTTGGCCTAGGACAGCGGCAGACGGGACGAAGAAGGAAAGATCTGAGAGGGATTATACAGGACTAATGGACTGGGTCTAGGGTGGGCAGTATTAGAATAAAGGAAAGGAACATGGTTCTAGGATTTCCAGCCATGGAGACCAGGGAAAGGATGAGACAGAGCTGGATTGTGCTGGGGACATGGTGGGCAGGGACCCACAGCCATATTAATAACTGCAATGGATTAAGCATTCTCTAAGCACTTCTATGAAAGATCTTTTGTAATCTCACAGCCACCACATGAGAGGAGACAATGAGTGTCACATGCATTAGTCAGAGCACTTTGAGTTGCCAACGCCAGAAACCAACCAGAACCACAATAGGCAAGGGTAGATCTTGCCTCAGGGACAGCTGGATCCAGGAACTCTAATGCCACCATGCTCTTCTTTAGCCTTCTGGATGCTGGTTTCTTTCTCTTATCCTAAAGGTGGGCTCTCTCCAGGCATCAGGGAACATGAGTGCAGGCATCCCTAGTTTACATTCTTACAGCCTTAAAAAGCAAAGAGGAAAGAACTCTTCCCCACTAGCTCGAGATGGAAAAATTCCAGGGAAGGGTTCTGATTGGTCCATCTCCAATCACATGCACATCCCTGGGCCAATCACGGTTGTCGTGATGGGGTAGCATGATGGGGCCAGCTGATTCACACACATATTCCTTCTCAGTGCAGGGTGGGTGGGTCTATTACCACAAGAAGGACTGCGGAGGTGCCAAGCAGACCAAACCAAGAGCCAAACGCACATTTTATGAATGAGATAACTGAGGATCAGATTTTATCTGCTTCCAAATTCCTTGCTTTTTCTGCTGCCCCTCGCTGCATGAGGATACGTGGATACACAGAAGGGGCCAGAGAGAGTTGTGCTGAGGAGGGGGGACAGATGGAGGGCATTTACCAGAATCCCTGGATCTCCTTACTTAGAAGGAAAGGGAGGGTAGATGGCGGTGAGGCAGGACTTGGAGAGGAGGGACCTTGAACAACCAGAGGAAACCTGATAGGGCAGCAGGGAGTGAATTAGAGACGATTAGGAGGCAGAGAGGGCACAGCTGAACTTAGACACTGAGTTCACAACTCGTAGCGGGCCGAGTCTGCCCAGTTCTGTAACTGTCTCCAGCTGAACGAAACACCAGCCTCCGTGGAGTTTGCGCCCTCAGAGGCAGCTGGTGTTCTGTCCAATTCAAAAGCAAGTCTGAGAGCTTTGCTGTCACAATCTCATAATGATGATCTTATTTCTTCTATTACCCCTGACCCCGGCCAGGGCCTTGTGCCCCTCGCAGCTGGGCCACCAGGATGGTAGTTAATAACTACAACAATTACCTTCTGTCACTGCTGTGGGGAGAGTGACAGAGAGAGGAGGAGCTCACCGGAGAAGAAAGAGATGCTGGGGGAAGGGGCAGTGAGGACACAGAGAGAAGAGTTAAGATGGGACACAAGGGGGCTGGGGGGACGAAGTCAGCCCGGGGCCCCCAGCCAGCGATGGTGGATTGCCGGGTGGGAGGGCGTGGAGGAGACTCATGGAGGACCACCCTGCAGGCATCACCCAAGGGATGGGGGAGTTTCTCTCCTTCAGCTCATGCTCTTGGGGTGGTGGTCTGTCTCTCCCTTTCTGCAGAGGGATTGCAGCACTCCATATGTTTCATTGACATTTGGCGGGGAGGCAGGGGGAGCACTTTTCTGGATCACGTGTAATTAATTTGGGAGGAAAAAAAACATGTTAAAAAACAACAAAAAAAAACGTTTAAGGACATCCTGGTTAATTGCTCAATTCGGCTCGTCTTGGCTTAACCTTTAAACCTAATCCTTCATCTGTCTTCCCCTGACCAGCCCCTGATTCCCTCCCTGGGCTCCCTTTCTCCCCCAGGACCACCCTTTGGAGCTCTATATGGCCCCGCTCCACAGTGTTTGACCCAACGCAGGCTCCCAGCCCCACCCATAGCACTTCTAGGTGAGTCAAAGCAGGCTTCCCTAACCAGCTTCCTCTCCTTACAGCCCTGCCCACCCTCCACGCCTCGCTCCCGCTGTGCCCCCCACCCCAGCTTCTTCCACTGGTCCTCTGCACTGTCACTCGAAAGCAGCTTATTACAAAGATGAGCTTCACTAAAATCCCTCGTCTCTATAGCTGAGTTGGAATAGGATCCATTCGTGAAACTGTGCGTTGCACTTGAAGCAGAGGCAGGAACATGGAGAGAGTGGAGTATTTCTTCAAGCACGCGAACGTGACAGTTCTCTAGTCCAGTGATTCCCACGTGTGGTCCCAGACCCACAGCCTCAGCACCTCCTGGGAACTTGTTAGAAGTGCCAGTTAACGGGCTCCAACCCAGAACTACTAAAGCAGGAGCTCCAGGGGTGGAGCTGAGAAATCTTTAAGAAACCCTCCAGAAGGTGCCGAGGCCCACTTGCTTGAGTGTGATGAACCCCCGCTCGAATCTTAAGATCCCTCGGAAGGCAGAGCGGACGCAGAGAGGGGGACATGCTCTCCGGCAGTGCTCTCTTCTCGGGGGGGACTGGGTCCCAGTCACCTCCTTGTGAATTTCTTCCCTGGCTGATGTCTCGATGACATCTGACTCCAGCCCTGCCTTAAGCAACAAACCTCCTCAGAACATGGCCTCACTGAAATGCCACACAGAAAGACACTTCTTTGTATCTGTCATGTCAGGATGTGAGTTGACTCCCTGACCCCCACCTCAGATTTACGCTCTGTAAAATGGGGTTAGAATAGGATCTGCCTCACAGAGTTGCTAAAAAGGTTAACAATAGAATGCAGATGAAGTGTTCCACAAGTGCCTGGCAAAAAAAAGAGAGCAATAAAAGAAAAGATTAAAACAAAGCAATGAGTAATAATAGCACTACCATCATAGTATTATTTCTGGTCCAATCTTATAATTATGGATTTCTAACTTGGTGCCATCCCAGCCCGTCTCTCCTGTGTGTTTCAGAGTCAGTGAAGGGAACACAGGGAATGGAGTTGGTTTGCCTGTATACATGACGTTTTGTGCTCTGGGCTTTAGGAAAGCAAAACAAAATTGTCTGGCCTTTCAGGATCAACAGTTTATGGGTTTCCTTCCTCCCTTCCTCCTCCTCTTTTTTTTTTTTTTTTTGTTTTTTTAGAAGCAAGACTCAGAAATTACACTTGAACTTGCTAGAGGCCCCACATACAGTTATTCCTTTGCATCTCAGAGATTTAGCACTAAAGTGAGAAATTCTACTCTTTCGATAATAAGTAACTGAGAGCCTCGCTGGCCTCACTGTTTTAGGCCCTGGGCACACTGGCTGTTCCAGGCCCTGGGCATACAGCAATGTACAATATAGACAAAGTCCCTGCCCTCAGGAATTTCTACTTGGGGGATAATGGGGGAATTAGATATTAAACACATTCATTTCAGGAAAGTGTGAAGTGTTAAAACAGGATAAATGGATTAAGAGGGTGGGAGGTGAGGGGGGAGGAAACAATTTTAGATAGAGTGATCAGGGAAGACTTCTCCGAGGAGATGACCTTTGAGCAGAGACCTGGGTAGAGTGAGCCATGTGCTTATAGGGGGAGGAGAGTTCCAGGCAGTTAGAACAGCTGGTGCAAAGGCCCTGTGGCAGGTATATACTTGGGGAACAGCAGGAAAGCAAAAGGAGTTGAGGTCCAGGATGTAGGCAGGTTGGCACCAAATTACGAGGGCCTTGTAGTCATGGAAAGAATTTCAAAGTTGCCTGAAGGACAGAGACAGGGCCACTGTGACACCTTGCCTGGAAGGAACAGAAGCTCAGTCATAGAGGCCTTCCACCACCAAAGCCTTGACTATCATGCAATTAAGAACAGCAGCTCCAGGGCTTCCCTGGTGGCGCAGTGGTTGAGAGTCCGCCTGCTGATGCAGGGGACACGGGTTCGTGCCCCGGTCGGGGAAGATCCCACATGCCGCAGAGCGGCTGGGCCTGTGAGCCATGGCCACTGAGCCTGCGTGTCCGGAGCCTGTGCTCCGCAACGGGAGAGGCCACAACAGTGAGAGGCCCACGAACCACACAAAAAAAAAAAACCCAGCAGCTCCAGCTGCTGAACACTTACTCTCCATGCCAGGCTTTGTGCTCATTGCTTTACACGCGCGATCTCAACTCATTCTCACTAGAGGCCTGCGAGGAATGTGCTGTCATCTTCATTTTACAAATGAGCACCCTGAGCCTCAAGGAGGTTCAGTCCCTTTCCCAAATTCTCAGAGCCAGGAGGGCAAAGAACAAACTCTCCCTCTCCTTAAGTGGCCCGTTGAAGTTTTTACACACAGTGAAGGAAGAGTTCTCTGTATGAGGTCACTGTGAACTTCAAAAGCAGACACAGGCAATCATCCTGAGAGGCCGGGCCCTTTGCAGTCCGGCAATTTGCTTTAACATCACATCAGCACAACCCAAGATTTATGTGAATCACGTCTAATGGGAAAAGTGTCCCTGAGGCAGGGATGAGGCAGGGGTGGGAGGGTTGCTAGACGGGAAGTGGAGTGGGGAGCAGCTCTTCTGCTTCTGGGAGAGGCAGAAGTCAAATGCAGCAAGGTCACAGGTCGGCAAAGGTGGGAGGGGCAGGCAGGTCTGAGCAGGCAAGGGTATGTTTAAAGGAAGCCATTTCCAGCAGGCATCGGGAAACTGTCTGGGGAGACTAGGTAGGGAGCAAGAAAGACTCATTCATTTATTCATTTAACTTTCACTGACCTAGCAGAGAGCCTGAGCATTTAGGGGCCACTTATCCAGGCTACAGTAACTCACATGTGAATATGAACAAATGCTTTGCCAAAGTAGGCAGTCGATAAATATCAACCACTCCTTTCATGGTTGCAGCTCCCTGATGGCTCCCTGTCCTGTATCCCAGCTGTATTAACTGATCTCTGTAGGGTTGCAAATGATAGGAATGCTATTTTTTAAACTATTTTAGGCAAAAGGAGGCTGCATTGGTTCCTATAACTAAATGGTGGCAGAGCTGGAGTGTTTCTGGGCTTCAAGGGCAGCTGGCATCAGGAGGCCGGACTCTTTTCCCACCATCTCTCATCTGAGTGTCCATTTCATTGCCTCCTATTGGTGTTCTCCATAAAGAAGGGAAACTAGCTGGGCCCAGGCCCAGCTCCTGGTGTTAGAGAGGGACTGATGGTTCCTCACGCAGGAGAACTCTGATTGGCCTAGTGTGGGTCAGGTGCTCAACTCTGATTGGCCCAGTGTGGGTCAGGTTTCACCCAACACTTCCACTCACATCCCATTGGCTAACCCTATAGGACTGCCCCAAGCTTCTAGGGGGGCTGGGAAACATAGTCTCCAGCTGGGTAGGCATGTGCCCAACTAAACTCCAATGGGTTCTACTGAAAGTGTGAGCACTGGGGACAATTAGTCTTTGCCACAAGACCCCCTGTGGCCTGTAAGTATCTGTACATCTTTCTTCCCACACGTAGGACCCACTTATAAACTTTCTGAGGGTGACAACCCAAAGTCCCCCCAGTCACTGCATTCCGCTCTAACAGCAGAATCCCTTGGTGGTGCAGAGCCCACCTTCTCAGGTCGGGTGTGGCCTTGCTAATCCAGTGGCCTGAAAACTAAAAATGAATCATCTGTCCCCCACTTCACACCCACTCTGGCCATACACAACGTGGAGCAGGAGAGGCTAACAGTCATCAAATCTCCCATTAGGAAAACAGAACACCTGTTGGCCACCAGTCCGTGCAGTTATCAGACCTGCTGGGCAAGAAGTGTGAAAACTCCCTGCCCCGGGGTACACCTTGCCTCCCCTTTCTGCCCTGGGGGTGACCCCCTTGTCCACGGCCCACTGGGGCCCCTGGCTTTGCCCTCTGGGAGCTTCTTCCTCGACCGCTATCCTCCTCAGCCTTACCTCTGAAGTGGGTGTCAGAGAGAACGCTCTCCTTGGGGGCACACAGCTTTCTCAACTTACTCCTGATGGTGGAGTCTTGGGGGCCCCAGATTTCTTTAGGAGTTGAACAATCACAGGCTTTTGTAGGCCAGACTTTTGGGTTCTCTGGCTATCCAAATCTATCAAAAACTTAGAAACCTTCTGGTCTGTTTGCTTCCACTTTCATACAGGAGTAGCACACCCAAAGAATCCTTTCTGTGCAATAGTTCTTAAGCCCGCCAGCTCCCTTCTTTACTAACTGGCTTCCCTGCCCAGCCCAGCCCTGCTGCCTCATTTTAATGGTGGCTACCTTGAGGCACCTGAAACAATGACTGGGTGGAAATGACAGCCTTAATCAGATCTTTGCCACAGGGCTGATTCACATTGCTAGGTAGAAAAGTCCTAGGTAGAAAAGTGTGTACCATGGTTTGCCTTCCAGGTTATTGCAGGGTGGGGTTTTACCAAATAATCTGCCACAGAGTAGCAAGGGCCATCGTCTTTCCATCTTGCCACATCTGTATTTTCTTTCACATTGCCCAACTGCTAAGTCAAGGCCACATATTTTTGATTTTTCTTTTTTTTTTTTTGGTCAAAGCTACATCTTATTTTTAGCACAAATTTCTGTTTTGGTTAGATACAGGTTAAATTACTGTAACAAAAATATCCCAAGGGCTTCCCTGGTGGCGCAGTGGCTGAGAATCTGCCTGCCAATGCAGGGGACATGGGTTCGAGCCCTGGTCTGGGAAGATCCCACATGCCGTGGAGCAACTAGCCCCGTGAGCCACAATTACTGAGCCTGTGCGTCTGGAGCCTGTGCTCCGCAACAAGAGAGGCCGCGATAGTGAGGGGCCCGCGCACCGCGATGAGTGGCCCCCACTTGCCGCAACTAGAGAAAGCCCTCGCACAGAAACGAAGAGCCAACACAGCCATAAATAAATAAATAAATAAATAATTTAAAAAATATCCCAAAATACAATGACTCATACCTGACAGAATTCTCTTTTTCTCTCACATGATGATTCAGAGTAGGCAGCTGGTGCAGGGCAAGTAGGCAACTCAGCTCTGTTCCAGGAGTTGGCCAGGGTCCCAGGTTCCTTCTGTGCTGTTGCTTCTCCATCCCTGTGAATATAAAGCGCGTGGTCAAAGGTGTCCCACCCCAACCCAGCCTATGGAGGGGAAAAGAAAGGAAGTAAAGGGCAAGCAGTCTCTTTACAAAAGATGTGATCCAGAAGTTTCCTACCTCACTTTGGGCCACATCCCATTAGCCAAAACTTAGTCACATGGCCGTACTCTGCTGCAAGGGAGGCTGGGAAATATAGTCTCTGAGTGGCCATGTGATCAGCCATATGGGAATGGGAATCACTTGTATTACTTAAAGGAAGAAGGAGAAAATGAATACTGGGGAACAACGAATATCCTGCCTCAGGGAGAAGGCAAGCTATGAAGAGTGACATACTGAATATGACAGCCTGATGGTCAAGGGAAAGCCCAGCTCCTGTGGCCATTGGTTCATGGCCTCACCTCCCTGAAAATGCGGAGTCTGTTAGTCAGCCAATCTGGCTATGCCAGTGCTTTGTTACCTGGGAGCAGCCCTTGCCCATTGCCCCCAGGAACACTCCAGAGAACACCCCTGGGGTGGAATCCCTTTGTGCAATCACAAACATCTTTTGCAAAGCTTGAGAGCTTTTGTTTGTCAGTTTGTTGGTTTTGACAGTTTTGTTTTGCAATACACCTCACAGAGAACCCTGGTTGAACCCTGACAGCTGGTATCCACACCAAAACTTTTGGAGACTTCCCTGGCGGTTGGTCCAGTGGTTAAGACTCCACGCTTCCACTGCAGGGGCCACAAGTTCAATCCCTGGTCGGGGAATCACGATCCCACATGCTGTGCCACGCTGCATGGCCAAAAATTATTTTAAAAAAAATTTTTTTACTCAGGTGCAATCTTTGAATCAGGATCACCACCACACCCCACCCTGTGGCTTCTGTCTCTGAGACCCAGGGTGGGGGGCTCTGCTCATCTTCTTAAGCCTTGGCATCTCCCTTGGCCCTGACCTGACCTCTGGTGGGGAGATGAGGCTGAGTTAATCTGCCCTGTGATGCTGCCCCTGCTTCCAGGCTGTGCTTCGAAATGCAGGCATCAGATAAGTGATGAGAGTGGGAGGTTCTTGGGAAAAACCACTGCACCAGTGGGTCACGGAGTCTCCCAACGCTTCTGGTCAAGTTGCCCTCTCCTTGCCCGCACCTTGTTCCTAGTAGCGGGTCCCTCCCAGCACTGGAATGGGGTAAGCCTCTTACTCTACATATGCAACAGGAAGTGGCTCTGCTGCAAATAGCACTGGTCTCTCCTCTCTTCTCAGGGTGCAACATAGAAAATGCCTGCTACCCACTGGGCGTCTGTGCTGAACGAACCGCCATCCAGAAGGCCATCTCAGAAGGGTACAAAGAGTTCAGGGCAATTGCTATCTCCAGGTGAGTGGGAAAGGCTGCTCACAGCAATATTCATTCATCTATTCAGCCAACATCCACCACACACCAGTTATTCATCCATTCATTCATTCATCTAACATGTGCTTATACTGCGCTTCCTATGGTGTGGGGCACTCTAGGGCTGGGCTGAGTGCTGAGGGTAGAAGATAAATAAGAAATGGACTCTGCCCTTGGTGAGCCTGAAGAGCAGGTAAACAAGCAAGACAACTCTAAGACAAAGGCAGGCGCGCTCTTGTTCTAATAATAGCGCAAAACACAACAGAATCCCTATAAGATACAATAGAAAGGCAGCAAAGAAACAAAGCTAGAGGGACCTAAAAATCACCTGGTATAGACTTGCCTGGCCACTATACCCATTTTACAGTTGAAGAAACTGAGACCCAGAGATGATGAGCAACCTTCCTAGGAATTAGTGGCGAAGCCGAGACAGATACATATCTAGAGTCTGACTCCAGGGCTCATTCCACTGTGCCATGCTGTGCCAGGAAAGGAAACCTTCTTCCCTGCTCTCCTTGAGCTGATACTGAGATCCGTCCTTCACTGTACCAGCTCCTTCACTTGGCATCAATCACCTCTAGGTGCAAGAACCAGGATAAAAGGACAAGCTGGTGGGGTGACACCCAGGCAAACCCAGGCTATGGTCTAAACTGATGAGATTCCAGCCCAGGTTCTGGCTGAACAAGAGCACTTATTAACTCTCTCTCCAGGCCCCAGGCATAATTATCCAAGCTCCCACGTGTGTGCCCTCAAAGGGAATTCGTTGAGTTCTTACTGGCCCTGGACCCAGACTCAGTGGCTTCAGGATTCAAAGCATGTGAATGGGCTCTTTTATTAATTTGGACCCCATTATGCTTCTGATTTAATGACGAATTGCTTCTCTGTGTACTGTTGCATTGTCTATGAGAGTTCTCGTAGCAAGAGAACGGTGCAAGGAAAATAACTTGGGAAGTTTTGAATCCACCCGGAAAGAGACTGCAAGGCTGACCAAGTGTTGGTCTTTAGGGACATCCGGGTGCATGGGTCATGGACTAGGTGTGAATGATCTCTTCATTGTGGTGGAGATGCAGGACCTTTCTGGCGGAAATGTAGGGGCTGAGAGCAAGGCCTATGGCGTCTGTGTGACAGAAACCAGCCCCCATTTCTTTTTTTTTTAATATTTATTTATTTGTGTATTTTTATTTGGTTGAGCCGGGTCTTAGTTGCGGCGGGTGGGCCCCTTAGTTGCAGTGTGCGAACTCTTAGTTGTGGCATGCGTGTGGGATCTAGTTCCCTGACCAGGGATCGAACCCAGGCCCCCTGCATTGAGAGAGTGGAGTCTTAACCATTGTGACACCAGGGAAGTCCCCCCATTTCTTTTATAAGATCCTAAATTTGGCCTCAGTCTGGCCCCCAAGGTGGTCCGCATTATTGAAGGTTTTCTTCCCTGAGTAACGGAAGCGAAGGATGCACTTCTGGAGAAGGGCCCCAGCTTCCAAGAGCTCTCCCTGTGACCAAGGTCTGTCCTGGCTTCCCTCCGGCTTTGGGAGGAATAAATGAGGCCGCCCTGGGAACATTTTGTGCGGACGAACAGAGATCAGGATGTGAATTACACTTTATAAAAAGAGGGTGGGGGTAACTCAATTTCAAAGCTGATCCAAGAAAATAATGATATTCTGGGGAAAAGGAGGCCAAAGTCAACAAAAGGATAATGGCAAGGTGGCCCTGCTCTGTTTAGAATGTTCCAGATGAAAGGCGTTTTCTCTTGGTCATTATCTACTCTTAAAAAGCATGACTGAGTTTCGTTAGTGATGATTAGCAAATGTCCTTGTTTACACAAAAAACGCATTTTTCCAGCACCCAACTGCTGCTCTCCAGGTACTCAGCCTGCGCCAGCATTCCCGAGCCAGAAAAGCAGTCATTACTGCACTAATGATTTGTTAAATTGAGAGTGTGGATTTAGAGGGTGAATGGGAGGTGCCAGCTCCCTTGTTAACAATGATGAGTGTGAATAGTCTCAGAGAGCTCCCTCGAGATCTGCGAAGTGGAAAGTGCACAGCTCAGGTGGGATTTTGCTGACAGAGAGATAAGCTTGCCCCACTGGGGTCCTAGCTGTCATCATCAAAGTCGATAGGTTTCCAGCCTGTCAAGTCTGACAAGCTGGCCTCAGTGTGTGACTAAGGTCAGCACAAACCACAGGAAACTGTCAACACCCGGCACAAGGTGGAAGAGGCAAAGGGCAGCCGAGAGGGAGAAAGGCGAAGGGAGGAGAAAAGGTCCCCGTGCACCCAGGACCTTCTGGGGTGCTTCTTCTCCCGAGCTTTTCATTCTTTCTCTTGGCTGGAATGTTGAGTAATGCTTAGGATCCCAGGCTCCCGGGTTAGTGAGACCTGGTTTCAAATCCTTCTCCACTACTGACCTTGGGCACATTGCTTCAGCAATCTGAGCCCAGCTCTTCTTCTGTAAAGTGGAGGAGAGTGATGCCTACCCATTGGGCTGTTGGGAGGACTCGGGGTGTGCAATAAATTAAAACTGTTGTTTTAACATTATCATTATTACTTCTGCAAGCTGCAGAACTACCAAAGGCAGAGTAGACAGATCCTGGGTTCAAATCCTGGTTACCAGCCCTGTGACCTTGGGCAGGTCACTTCACCTTTCATGACCTTTAACATGTAGATGGTAAGAGTACCTACATAGTTCCTGTCTTATAAGGTTATAAGGGGTTAAACGAGTTAATATACATATGGCCCTTAGCACAGTGCCCGGCCCAGAGAAGTGCAGTGTAAGTGTGAGCCATTATTATTGGGCTGTCCCCCAGTTCCCAGAGCTCTGCTGCCAGGATGTACCATCTTGTGACTTTTGGTGGTTGAACCCGAGACCAAATCCAACATTCCAGTGGAATGCATGTTCATACCCCACATTGAAAACCCCAATGCAGGTCACCCTCTCCAAGGGGCTGTCCCTTGGGCAGTTAGCCATGCATGTCACAAGATTGGGAAAGGAAATGGTGAGCTTGGTAGGGGCCAGATCATACAGGGCCTTCTAGGCCGTGGAAGGGAGGCTGAATTTCACTTAGAATACCTCTCCCGTAACCCTAACCACAGTCTGCCTGTAGTTATGACATTGGCACACAGATTTTATCTCCCTTCCAGACAGCAAGGTCCTTGAAGTCAGGGATTCTCTGATTGGTCTTTGTTGCTCCCTCCCATGCTTGCCTATCATAGAGCAAACTCTGAGCCAACATGTGTGCAATGAAATAAAAAATAACAGAGTCCAGCCTCCAAAGAGCTTATGAGAGGCTCTGGCTGCAACATCGGTCACCTGGAAACCAGATGGGTAAATCTGGCTCAGGGTGCATCCTGGGCAGGGGTCCCCGCCCCCTCACGTTCCCATGGGATCACTCTGAAGCTGAGAGTGTGTTCAGAGAGGACCCACCTTTCCATGAGCAGAAGCTTCCACATGTAAAAGGGAGTTGTCATGGCGATTAAATAAAATAGCACCCCTCCACTCTCTCTCCCCTCAGCTGCTTTATTCAATGCATAGCATCTGTCTCTGTCTCCACTTGATACATGGTTGACTGGTTGGTTGATTGGTTGGTTGGTTATCTGGCTCATCTCACTAGTCAAAACCTCCTGAGAACAGTGAATTTTGCCTGGCTTGTTCACTGCTGTATCCCCAGCACTGACAGTGCCTGGCACATAGTAGGTGCTCAATAAATAAATGTCCGTCGATTAACATGTGATAATGACTATAAAGTACTTCGGAGGATGCCTGGCACATTCTAGGCACCTATTAAACAATATGATAATTATTGTTAATACACAATAAGGCACATTAATTATACAATAGTGCATAAAGCACACAGTATGTAATAAAACTGTATATGACAAGGTACTAAAATTATGACAGAGCTTATGTATGTGAAGGAAGAGTGTCAGTGATTAGCAGAGGCAATAACAATGTGTGTATAGCATTCTAAAGTTTACCAAGGCCTTTGCACACCTGATCTCATTTTATCTTCTAAGCATTCCTACAAAGTGAATGACATTATTCCCCACATTTTATAGGCAAAGAAATGACCCTTGCATGGGTTAAAATGACTTGGTCAAAGTCACACATAGTTAGCAAAAGGAAGAGCTGATCAAGAACCAAATTTTAAGTCCTGTAATTGTCCAGAGGTATCACAGAGCTGTGGGTCTCAGAAGAGCAAGGGTGATGGTGGCCACTGGCTTAACCTCTGATGCTTCATCAGGCTTGGAGGCTCTTACAGTTTACTCTTTCTTTAAACACCATCCTTTGTCCTGCTCAGGGCTGGAGGACTGCCTTCAGGTACCTTCACTTTCAGAGACAACCCCTTGGCTGTAGGCTTCTCTTCTCTGACTTTCTCCGATGCAGGGAACCCAGTCTTCTCATTGACTCACATATGTCTCAGGGCCTTTGCACATACTACATCCCTTGCCTGCAACACAGAAAACCCCAGAGCTTCAGAGTAGCACTCTGTTACTTCATCTCACTGAATATATGTTCTTGAAGGTAAAATGGTCATTCTGACACTCAGGTTATACTGAGAATTAAATGAGATAATGTCTATCGAGTGCCTGGTAAAGAGCTTGGGGCAGAGCAGGTGCTCACTAATGGTGACGTATGAACTCTACACTTCCTCCAAGGACCGGGCCAAATGCCACCTCCACCATAAAATATTCTCTCTCCCTCCCTAGTCAGGGAGGGTCTCCTAGTTACCATGCATTCTTACTGCATTTTGTTTGAAATGATAACTCATCTAGTTTTCTATGTCACCCACTGGGCTGAGCAATCTGCTGAAGGCCAGAGACAAATTCTCCTTAACCTTTGTGTCCCTGGGGCGTTGGTGAGAGTAAGCGCTCACTAAACGTTTACTGAACTCACTGATGAAAGTAATGGTCCTGCCCATGGCCTTGCCTCTTGCAAGTGCGGACAGCTCTGTGCGCTTCTTCTCAGCCTCTAGGACGCAGCACACCTGTGAACCAGGAACTGCCTGGTGGGATTTGACTTAATCTTGAGGCGGGCAGGACTTGGGGCCTGAATTTTAGCAATTGTCCTCTGGCCTCCGAAGAGACTGATCCGTGTTTGATTCTCTGCTTCCGCAGTGACTTGCAAGATGATTTTATCTCCCCATGTGGGGCCTGCCGGCAGGTCATGAGAGAGGTAAGCAGCTTCCCTTTCTTTCTGGAACGGATGCCTCCCTGCTCTTCCCCAGGCCTTGGGAGCTGAGCCAAGCTGCCAGTGAGGAGACACAGCAACTGTCCTGGTTGCTGAGTTGGCTGATTCCTAAGGCCTTCCCAAGCTTGCGTGAATCACTGGAAATTATTCTTTCATTCAACAAATACTTACTGAGTGTCTGCTCTGTGCTGGGCATTGACCTTGCTCTGGGGAGACAGCAGTGAAAAGGCAGGCCAGGCCCGGCACTCACAGACTTTATAGTCTAGTGCGGGAGACAGACAAACAAGGAGCAAAATAAATCAACAGTAGAGTTTCTGAGAGGGACGAGGGCTACAGAGAAAAGAATGCAGAGAAAAGGAGTCGAGAGTGACAGAAGGGGCAGCTGACTCTAGGTCAGTGTCAGAGCAGCAAACTACAGCCCAGGGGCAAATCCAGACTGCTGCTTGTTATTGTAAATAAAGTTTTATTGGCACGCAGGCATGCCCACTCACTCACACGTTGTCTCTGGCTGCTTTGCTCCTACCACGGGAGAGATGAGGAGTTACAACATGGACCTTATGGCCCGCAAGGCCTAAACTGTTGACTACCTGGCCCTTTATGGAAAAAAGTTTGCCAACCCCCTGCTTTAGATGGCCAGGAAGGGCCTCTCTTGGAAGACGGCATTTGAGCAGAGATATAAATAATGAGAAAAGATGAGGCAGACCAAGGCCTAGAGATTTCCAGGCAGACGAAGCAGCAAGTTTAACGCCCATATACTTGGTGAGTTGGATGAGTCGTATGAAGGACAAAGAGGCTAGAACACGGGGGCAGGGGTTGGGGTGCGTGGTGATAGGAGGTGAAGTCAGAGGGGTGGGCAGGGGCCAATCATGCAGTAGGCCATGAATGGAGGGTACGTTTTATTCCAAGAATAAAGATAACTGAATCGTACACTTAAAAATGGTTAAAATGATTTTACGACATTGAAACAAAAGTTGGGGGAAGAAAAGAATAAAGGGAATTCACTGGTTGTTTTTAAGAGGGAACTTAAAGGATCTGATGTACTTTTTACAAAGATCTTCTTGGTGGAAGACTTCAGTTTCTTCAATCCTAAAAACAAAGGGGTGGATCTGGCCGTGGCTTCTGAATCTGGGCTCAGTGAAGTTTTTGATTTGTAAACGTACATTGGGGGAGGGGGGATGTCCGTGGCTTTGGTGGACTCGCAAAGGGGCCTGTGTCCTCCAGAGTCCCCCAGAGGCTAAAGCCACCAGTTTAAAGAATCCCCACGCCCTTGGGCTCTGATGTGACGTCATTGGCCCCTGTAAATACAGCATCTCATTTAATCTCCACCCCCCAGCTGGAGAGACGTGTGGGTCATTATCCCCATTTCTCAGGGAAGTGAAATGACCTGCTGAAGGACATGCAGCCGGTCAGTGGTGAGCTGGCATTCACCGCAGTTCAGGCTGACTGCAAAGCCCACACTCCCCGCGGAAGCCTCCCTGCCTTTATGGTCCTATAAATGGAACAAATTATTTTCGGCCCCAGTGGAGATATAATGATGCCTTGCAGCGTAGGACCTGCTTATTCCATGGGGGCTTCTGCTCTGGGAACTGTCTGAAATGCGGGGAAGTGGGGCTTCCTTCAGTTTTGCTTTTGTGCCTTGGGGGTTTCAAAGCATCTCTCGAACATGCAAACATCTCCGTCCTCCTTCTGCTTCTTGCCAGGACTGCAAATCAGGCACAATTAGCAGAACTCATGTCCCAAATCCAGATGAAAAATGCCACCACGAAGGCACTGAATTCACAATAGGCACTTCATCTCCCATTAGAGGGGCACAAATGGCTGCCCAGCACCATGGCATGTCCAAGGCCACATAAGGAAAGCACACCAGAATGCCAGCTCCCTGACTCCCGAGGCCCTGCCTCAGTCTAATTGCTCATTGCTGTTTTCTCCAGACAGATTAGATGCTGGCAGATGAGAGAATGGGGAATGGAAAAGCTGAAGGAGGGAGAGGCAAAACTGAAACCAAGATGCAAAGAATAAGAGCTGAAGCTTGGGGGCCAGGGCCCTGGTGCTTAAACTCACCTCCACTCAAACTCACACCCATGCCCTCAGGCAGAGCCCGCCAAGCAGAAAAATTTCCTTCCTTAAAACATTAATTTTAAAGAGCCAGAAAAAGGAAAGAAATTGGGTCATTTGTAGAGACATGGATGGATCTAGAGACTGTCATAGAGTGAAGTAAGTCAGAAAGAGAAAAACAAATATCGTATATTAACGCATATATGTGGAACCTAGAAATATGGTACAGATGAACCGGTTTGCAGGGCAGAAATAGAGACACAGATGTAGAGAACAAACGTATGGACACCAAGGGGGGAAAATGGTGGGGGTGGTTGGGGTGGGGGGGATGAATTGGGAGATTGGGACTGACATGTATACACTAATATGTATAAAATGGATAACTAATAAGAACCTGCTGTATAAAAAATAAATAAAATTAAACTTTAAAAAGATAATAATAAAGTAAAATAAAATAAAAAGCCAGAGACGGATTGTGCCTGGTGATAAGTTGGTGATTCAGACTGAAGCGTGAACAGCAGGCGGCAAAGCTGAGCGGTCACTAGGAAGCACAGGTCATCAGTAGGAATGGCTTCCATTGATGGAGTATTTACTACGCGCCAGACACTGCTTGCAGGCACCTCCAGGACTCAGCACTGGCCAGGCAGAGCCTCGGGCTGTTGACTCCAACTCCAGGACTCTCTCCATTACACCACAGCTGATTTAACTCTCCACCTAGGACACCTATCTTCCTGCCTAATAAGTCTTTTGTCTCTAAAACCACTTCACAGATCAAGACACACACAGAGACCCAAAGAGTTTAACCATTTGCCCCACGTCACACAGCCAGCATGTAAGAGAAAGATGGGGACAGAGATTTGGGCTAAAACTCTGCTTTCCTGACGTTACCCTGCAAAACCTCAGTTTCCTCATCAGTAAAATGGGGATAGTATCCCCCTCCCTCAAAGGGTAGATGGCGAAATCCTGCATGTTCCAGTCGGGTGTGGGGTGAGGCAGGCACGCCGCCTCTCCTGGCTGTCAGGACTTACGGAGAGGCTCTAAGGGAAGCGGATATTAGTTGTTCTTTTTCACAGCAGGAGGGGATCTGGCCCCAGGGGTTAGATATTGTTCTTGTAAAGCCCTGGGTGAGTCCTTAATCAGAGAACGGAGCATTGATCCGCCCTTTAGCAAGGTGCAAGCACTGTGCTAACTGCTTAATTTGCCATCTTTCACGGGCTCCTCCCTCAAGCTCTATGCACCAGGTATGATTATTGTCATTCCCATTTTACAGGTGAGAACACCGAGGTACAGAGACGCATGTTAGACAGTAAGAGATAGAGCCAGATTCAAACCCAGGTCAGCCCTCAGCCCTCACCCCTTGGCCACACTGCTTCCCTCACACTGGCTTTGTCTCTTCCAGTTTGGCACTGACTGGGCTGTCTACATGACCAAGCCGGATGGCACGTACATTGTCAGGACAGTCCAGGAGCTGCTGCCTGCCTCCTTTGGGCCCGAGGACCTGCAGAAGATCCAGTGAGGGACGGGGAACACCCACCGCCTGGGAGACCCTGGGTTCCCACACGTGCTTAAGGGGACAGCCACCCAGAGAACTTCATGAAGATGTACTCACAGACCTGGGGATGCCTGCCTAGTGGTCCCCAACCCCACAGGTGCTGGGCAGAGATGACTTTTCCAAATTACACTCAAGCAGTGGGGTTTCTACTGAAGTGATAGAGGGTTTCCCTCCAGCCTGGGCCTACAGCCCCTCCTTGCAACCCTCCTTGTCCTCCCTAGGACTCAGAGCGCCCCCGTCCCTCTCTTCCGTCCTGCCAAGTCTGTGCTGTCCTGCTTGGTTCTATCCTATCTAAGGTTCTATCCTGCTCTGAGCGACTTTTCTAATTATAAACATTACAGAACATACTGATTTGGGAGAGCACGTTTTGCTGTCTCAATCCTTGCTGTAGCTCTTAGGAGGGGCAGGGTGATTCGTCTTTATAGAAAGACCTGGATTCTTTCTTCTGGGAGAGGAAACAGGCACCTTGGACCTGTGTAGCTGGTGTGGAGAGCTGAGTTTTTAGGCTTCCTGCCCCTGCCTTCTCCAGATGGGAGGCCGCTGGGCTGGATCTTACTGCCAACGGCCGTTTCTAGAGTCGTTCTGGGCTCAGTTAGACCCGGGTACTGGATGCTGTCACCCCCAAGTATAAAGGGGGAGGCGTGAGTTTGTCTAGACAGCAGAGCAAATGTCTCTATGAGGACATACTCTGTGTCAAGTACTTTTGCGTGGATTATTTTGTATTTAAAGTACTTGACAACTCGGCGAAGTAGCTATCTCCCCCTTCTTACAGATGAGGGCCTTGGTTGAGTAACTTGCTTTAGGACTGCAGCAAAATTCAAACCAGAATCCAGGTCCTGTAACTCCCACTATGGTCTAGAAACAGTGCCTGCTCCTTGCCACCCGCTGGGATGTGGCAGATCTGGAATTGGAACCAGGTCTGTCTGACTCTGAGTGTTTTTCCCATTCTCCCACAGCTGATGTCTGGCTGCCCTTATTTACTGAGTCTCTTTTATATGCCAAATACTGCAGAGGGAAAGATGTATAAGAAACAGTCTCTGCCCTTGAGAAACTTGCCGTCTGATGGGGAGAGAGAGGTGTAAACAGGACTAATGCACAGAAATACACACTGTGGTCCAGGCGGGTACCAAGTGCAGGGTAGGCATAGTTCCGGGGGGCATGCTGCCTTCTGGGGAGTGAGGAGGGTCAGGGAGGGGACTGTCTGTTGGTACAATTAGGGAGGTGAGGACTGAATAAGGGAAGGAGCTAGGCTGGCCCTGTAAAGGGGGCTGACAGCTCTGGGTGTCCTCCCTGGAGGAGTTGGCCTTGGGGTGAGCTTTGGTGGCTGGGGTACGAATAGGGTGTAGATTTTCCTCTTTCCCAGGCAAGCAAGTTGCTGGGGACACAGGAAGTGGACAGGTAATTCACCCCTTCCCTGGGAGTCCTTTCTACTGAGATCAGAGCACCTGCAGGGGTTACTGCCCGTTAAGACTGGCTTTTCCATCACACACCCAGACCTACCTGCTGCCATCCTGCCTTTCTTTAGAAGTGGCTGCTGCGGCCTCCAGCACATTCCTCTGAATGTTCTCAATAAAGAGGAGTGGAGAAGGAAAAAGAAGGAAGGTGAAAGAAAATAGGCCAAGATGTTAACATCAGTTAAACTTCTGCTTGATGCGAGTCTAGATTAGTGGGTTTTTTCCTTTGTACATGTCTGTATTTTTTAAATTTCCAAAACATTTTTTTTTCTATTTAACAAGAAAAAAATGGTATAGCACAATGGTTAAAAGTTGGAACTTCAGAGTTGAACAGCCTCCAAACCTTGTGGCTTTGGGCAAGCGATTTCATTGCTCTGAGTCTCAATTTCCTCATCTGTAAATCAGGGATGACAGTTCCCAGCATACAGCATTGTCGTGTGGATCAAAGGAAATAATGCCCTATTGAGAGCCCAGTGCTGGGTCCTCAGTAAGCTCTTGATACATGCCAGCTGTTCCTTTTATTAAGGGTGACAAATTTGGGTCCTCTGATGATGGATTTGAGTTTTGCAAACAGGCTTTTACATTCATTTAACAATTGTTTATTGAGTGCCTACTGTGTTGCAGGGCTGGGACCTGACCCTGGGGATACAATAGTAAATAAGACATAAAATCCCTGCCCTCACAGGGTTCTGTCTAGCTGTGGCAAATGACATCTAAATGATTCTAGTACTTCATGACAAGGGCCACCCAAGGGGAAGAAAGTGCTCCAGGGGCAAGTCACAGGAGGAGTGGAGCTTGCCTGAGAATGGGCAGAGCAGCCCTGAGGAGGGGATATTTCAGCCAGGGCACAAGAAGGGTCAGCGCATTAGGGAATGCGGTTTGGGGAGGGTCAAAGAATGAGGGCTGTCTGGAGGACGAAGCCCAGTGTTCTTATACTTCATGGAAACAGACTGGGGAAGGCAATTTGCAAAGAAGGATTCCAGAAATTATTTGAACAACGTCCCCTTGGAAGAATGACATTCATTTGGCTGCAGAGAAGCTGGGAAGTTTGTTTAAAATAAAAGCACTTTCATTTTGTAGTCCCACTGTTCTGAGGGCTGTGATTTCAGAGCAGCATGTGCTCTATTGTTCAGGGCTGTCTGTGTTTTTTAGGACCCTAAAGCTGAGTCCCAGATTCCCATGGACATATTCCAATAGAAGCATGTATATTTCTGTGGCTCTTGCCAGCTGCTGCTAATTGCTTATGTAAACTACAAGATTCTTTAGGATTTCCTTTTGGGAGGGAAGAGGGCACAACTATGATTGATGGATGCCAGGGGTACTTTGGGTACCTGTGTCAGAAATGAAGCCAGAAAATGCTGTTCAAGAATAAATAATGGGGGCTTCCCTGGCGGCGCAGTGGTTGAGAGTCCGCCTGCCGATGCAGAGGACACGGGTTCGTGCCCCGGTCCGGGAAGATCCCACATGCCACGGAGCGGCTAGGCCCGTGAGCCATGGCCGCTGAGCCTGCACGTCCAGAGCCTGTGCTCCACAACGGGAGAGGCCGCAACAGTGAGAGTCCCGCGTACCACAAAAAAAAAAAAAAAAAAAAAAAAAAAAGAATAAATAATGGAATGGCCTAATAAGTCTCACACACACACAGTATTTTTTATACAATTATATGAGCACAGAAACAGGCGTGGAAGGAACACCTAGTCTGTTAATAGTTTTTGAGGGGGTATGGGAAGGGGAAGTTAAGCGAGGGGCAATTAAAAACCTGTTTCCTGTTCTATGACTGAACAGGAAAAAAAATGGCATAATGATTGTGTTAGTTACCTATTGCTGTGCAACAAATTATGCCAAAATTTAGCAGCTTGGGACAACAAAAATTTATTATCACACAGTTCCTGCAGGTCAGGACTCTGGGCTAATCTAGGTCATCTCAAGGTTTCATACAAGGCTGTAGTTAAGGTGTCAGCTGGGGCTGCAGGCTCATCCAAAGGCTTGACTGGGGAAGGATCCACTTCAGAGCTCACAGGTGTGGTTGTTGGCAGGACTCCTATGGGCTGTTGCTGTTACCATTTAGTTCCTTGTCACTTGGACGTCTCTACAGGGCAGGTTACAACACAGCAGCTGGCTTCCCTCAGAAGAATCAAGCAAGAGAGCAAAAGAGGGAGCAAGACAGATGCCAGAGTCTTTTGGTAACCTAACCATGAAGGTGACTTCCCATCACTTTTGCCAAATTCTATTCCTTAGAAGAAGTCACTAAAGTCCAGCCCACAGTCAAGGGGAGGGGATTCCACAAAGCCATGGTTGGGGGGGAGGAGGGGGTGTCACTCTAAAGATGTAAAAATTGAAAATGTACATAGACAGGAAAAAAGAAGAAAACAGAAAAGTGGGTAAGGGCGGCAGGAGGACCAGAAGAAGCAGGCCTGGTTGGCCCTGTTAAGGAGTTGACCTTATTCCAAAGGGCAGCTATCAGTTTCAGATGGGGTGGGGTGGGGTGACATGGTCAGCTTTGTGCCTTAAATAGCTCAGTCTGCCAAATCAGGGGATAGTAGAGAACTGAAGGAAATCATAGAAGAAATAGCCAAAGGAGTAAAATAGCATGCCTCTGGGCTTAGAGGAAGTTGGAACAGGAGACCGTTTGCTTTTCATGATGAGCCCATCTCTATATACTGTTAGTGTTTTTTTAAACCAAGGATGCATATTACTTTTACTTAAAAGACTTTTTAATTTAAAAAAAAAGAAAGAATAAAAGAAAGAAGCTTTTAGAAAGGAGGTTCATTTAGCAATAATGTAGTGTAAATTCTAGAGAGCAAACTCAGCAGTTGATTCTGTTGTGGGCGGGGATTGAGCTATTTGACTTTCCTGTTGTTTCCTTCTGGTTTCTCCTCTGGCTCACCCCTGGGAAGGTGGAGTGAGTCATGTGATTTTGAGTTTGAAAGATAGCCCAGCCCCTTCCTCTCTCCACCCCCTTGGGAGGGCTGGAGATCCAGCAGACCCCATGCTGGGTGCTAGGGGATCTAAGGTTTAAAAATCACAATCCCTGTCCTTACAGAACTGAACGTTTAGAAGGGGAGACAGAGTAGGGGCATCTAGCCCAGTCTAGGAAAGGTCAGAGAAGGCTTCCTGGAGGAGGTGACCTCAAGTATGAATGGGGATTCGTTCAAAGAGGTAAATTAAGACAAAGGGATCAGCATGATGCTTGGGACAACTGCAAGTAATTCGGTATTGCTGGACCACAAAGGGCAGGGAAGGGGGACAGCAAGAAAGATGCTAGGGCCAAAGAGTGAAGCACCTTCTCTGCCAGGCTAAGGAGCTTAGGCTTTATCCTGAGAGCAATGGGCAAGGGCAAAGAGCCTGTGAAGGATTTTAAGCAGCAGGTGACATAGCCATATTTGTACTTTGAATAATCACCGCAGGGCAGCAAACTTACTGGACTGCATAAACCACAGACTGAATGTCTCAACAACACCGCACCTCCACAGTCCATCACCACCACATTTGCATCCACCTTGCCCAGGCAAAACAGAGACACTTCTTCCCAATGAAATCTCACTCTCTGCCCACCGTTGTCGGATTCTAACCTCTAAAAACTACAGCCCAGGAGTTCCAAGTAGCTGGATTTTGATCCGGCAGCAGCTTTGCTCTGTCAACAGTTTTAGCAAAAACCCCTTCCACCTCTGCTGGCAATTCACAGATAACATTTCTGAAATGGTCTGTGGATAAAAGATGTTGCTGCCCTGGGAAAACGTGTCTGTCTCCTGCCAGGAGGAGACAAAGAGCATTGAAATGGTGCCAAAGGACATCGTCCACGAGGGAAGGTCAAACAGCCCTCAACAGTTCTCTTTTTTAAGTCTTGCCTTTTTCCATTTTTATATTAGCATCAGCCTTTTTCGCCCCCATGTCCTTTGGGGGAAGGTTAAATGATGCTTCTTAGGAATATTATGCGCTTTATCAAAACTATACATACAGTCTTGCTGCCTGGAGGGAAAAGGGTACAATGAAGACACAGGATGCCACAGAGCAGAGTGTATACCAGAAAAGAATCCTGTGGCCTCTCCAGCAACCCCTTCCACTCTCCTCTAATTCTTGTGGCTGAGCATAGTAAAGGCTGCCTTGGATGTTTAACAAATATTCTCTGAATGAATGAGACTACTCCCAGACAGAATATTAAATCTGCAGTATAAACAGATATTTTAGCAGAAAAGCATATGCCGTATCCCTGAATTCACCTGCGTGGGATACCATTATGGGGGAAACTCAGGATGATTCCCCTGAGACCTGAGACATGGTACCACCGTGGAAGACTTCCTTCTCAGGAGGACAGATGAGGCCAGTGGAACCAGGGCCGTGATCCCTACGAAAGGCAGCCCCTGGGGCCCACACAATAAGGCTGTATCTCTACCCTGAGAAGGGAGAGCATGGAACCCTGTGATCCCTGCTGGAAGCTTCTCTGTGTAGAAATCCACTTGCTTGCCCTTTCTTTTGTTTTTTATTCTGTTTTGCTTGCCCTTTCTATACAGAGGTCTGCTGAAGAATTGAGCTTCACACTGTGCTTGATTTAGACACGTCACAAGCACCTTAGATTTTTCTACAGAAGGAGAAATGAATGAGTCCAGTGCTTTCTGTTGAACAAGAAACTGCACTGTCTACAATGGATGGTTAATTAATATGAGCCTGGACATTTCATTTCTACACGTGGGTAGATTAAGCATCACAGGTTCAGCAGGTTTATTTGCAGCTTAGGGAAACAAACCCAAAGGCCAATAACAACTGCACTCTTTAACTCAGAAACATCAAAGCAATGTCCCTTTAGTGAATGTCTTACAAGCTGCATAGTCATTACAAGCCTTATGGTAAAAGGTTACATTCCTAGGAGAGTAAAGAAAATCCTTCTCGTTAAAATATTAAATATCTCAGAGAACTTCTTGTTCCTTCTCAGTAAACATCAAAGAGCTGTAATGATAATGACACACAGCAGATGGGTAGATTTAAACTTTAAAGGAGATCTTTGCCCCAACTGACTAAGTTTCCATGGTTGAGCCTGCGGTCACTGGAGTGTGAAGTTTCTCCAACCTTCTCTTTCTTACCTTTCTCCAAAGGACAATTTCAATGGAACATTTTAAAATTGTAATTTAAAATTCTCTGAGATCGATCAAAAAATTAAAGATAACATCTGATTTCCTTGTGCCTCTACAAGTAAATTGGAAGGAAATTCATCTACTTATTTATTTATGTCTCTCCCAAATAAATATGATTGCATATGACAAAGGGCCTGCCATTTCTCCCCATAGGAGAGATCAGAACACACAAACTGCTGAAACAGTTGGCCACCTGTCTCCAGCCAGGGGTCCACACTATGGCCAAGCAAGCCTGGGACCAGAACTCTTCAGATAATTGAAGATCCCTCCAGCAACACCTGCTATTTACATGTCCCTTAATTTCATATTTAAGCAGGAAGGAAGGAGTGTGAAGCCTTTTGCTTGCTCTCTCTTGGTGTCCTGCCTTTTCTATCACACCATCATCAGAAGAATCAAACTGCAGATGCTCCCTAATGCTGGCTGGCCTTAAACAGTGGAAAGTCCCATCCTTTGTTCATTCAGGAAAACGCTGACTGAGATGTGTGCTACAGCAGAGCAAAGTTCAACTCAAGGCCTATGATACAACAAAGCTCGTTATTTAAATGTATTTGTTGTTTGAAACCACTGAGTGCAATGACAATTAAGTAAATTCTGTGAACTTTATCACACTATTCAAGCTAAGTTTATTTTTCAAAAAATTTGAGACCATGAATGAGTTAGACTGAATTTTTTTTTTTGGCCATGCCGCGCCGTGCGGCTTGCGGGATCTTAGTTCCCCGACCAGGGATTGAATACGGACCCTCGGCAGTGAAATCTCAGAGTGCTAACTGCTGGACTGCCAGGGAATTCCCTCAAAATGCTTTATTTTATTTTATTTTAAAAATTTGCTTCCACCTTTTCTTTTTTTGTGGCTATTTTTTAAATTTTTTATTGCAGTATAGTTGATGTACAATATTATATAAGTTGTACTACATAGTGAGTCACAATTTTTAAAGGTTATATTCAGTTTATAGTTATTACAGAATATTGTCTATATTCCCTGTGTTGTACAATATACCCTTTTTGCTTATGTATTTTATACATAATAGTTTGTACCTCTTAATCCCCTACCCCTAAGTGTCCGTCAACAGATGAATGGATAAAGAATATGTGGTATGTATATACAATGGAATACTACTCTACCGAAAAAAAAGAATGAAATGTTGCCATTTTCAGCAACGTGGATGGACTTGGAGGGTATATGATGCTTAGTGAAATAAGTCACACAGAGAAAGACAAATACTGTATGATATCACTTATATGTGGAATCTAAAAAAATAAAACAAACTAGTGAATATAACAAGAAAGAAACAGAGGTGCAGATTTAGAGAACAAACTAGTGCTTACCAGTGGGAAGAGGGAAGGGGGGAGGGACAAGATAGACTGAATTTTTCAAAAACGCTTTCATCGTGTTAAAAAGCTTTATGTAAAATGTTTACAGAAATATTACACACAGAAAATTGCACAAATCAAAGTGTACATCTAGGTGAATTTTCATGACATGAACATACCCAGATTAGGAAAGAAAACATCACCAGCATTCCAAAAGCCTCTTCAAGTCTCCTTCCAGCAACTACCTTTCCAAGGGCAACCACTATCCTGGCCTCTAACACTGTAGATTAATTTTGTCAGCCTTTGAGCTTTATATAAATGGAATCACATGGTATTTATTGCTTTTTATGTTTGCCTTCTTTAACTGATCAGTATATTTATAAAATATATCCATGTTGTTGCCTACAGTTGTAGACACTTTTATGGCTGTTTAGTATTCCATTGGGTGAATATACCACAATTTATCCAGTCTACTGTAGATGGCCATTTGAGTTGTTTCTAGTTTTACACTATATGGAATAGTGTTGCTATAAACATTCTTGGAGAAACTATGTATGCATTTCTATAGGTAAATGCATACATAAAATAAAAAGTAAAATTACCAGCTCCCCACTTTATATATATATATATATATATATATTTCAATATGTTTAAATTCACCAATTCAAGGATGAATCTTTTTGCAGTTGCCTTATTATTCGTATTTACTCCTATCCCTACTTACTATACAGCACAGAACCAGAGCTGTGCTGAATGTTGCAAATGAGCCCCAAAATAAATGGATTAGGCTGTGCCTTTCTACCCAAGCAATGCTGAGGTGGGTCTCAGGCCAGACAAATGTCTCCTTGCCCTGAAGCTCACCTGTCACACACAGAGATACAGGGCTATACCTACAAAAACATTCTACATCTCTTCCAGGGCCTCTTACCCACAACTATCCTTAGGGGTAAAGAGAATAGAGGTACCCATGATTACAGCAACGTTTTTTAAATGGCAGCACCACAAAATATACCTCCTTAGCCTGGGGAAGGCATAGTCCCTTGTTAAAGAATAACCCACTGACCAAATAAATCATGTAGGCCTTGTCTGGATCCCAGTTTGAGTAACTGTAAAATAAGACAAAACAACAGGGAAATCTGAATATTGACTGGATAGTAAATGATATTATGGAGCTAATGTTAATATTTTCAGAGGTGATAATAATATTGTTTATGCTTTCTTTAAAAGAGTTATCACTTAGCAATAGATATTTAGGTATTTATAATATAAAGTCATTACAATACGATGTCTGGGATTTGCTTTAAAGTTGGGGGAATGGGGCATAGGAAGGTATGCATAGATGAATAAAATAACGGCCAGTTGTTGAGAATTGTTGAAGCTGGGTAATGGGTACATGGGGTTCACTATACTATTCCAATATTGTGTGTTTGAAAATTCCCATTTAAAAAAAGGCAAGAAAAAAGAAATCAGTACGAATCCCTTTATCGGCCATTTCTAACAGCAGCTTTGGGTAACAGGGCTCTGCCACTAACAAGCTGTGCGACATTGGGCAAGTCGCTCCACGTCTCGGGGACTCAGTTCACTAATCTGAAAAATGTGGCCTTTGGGTGCGATTTCTCTTGGAGTCCTAAGAAGCCAGCAGAGACCGCGGGCTTGTTGAAAGGAGCCTAAGGGCACTGGGAGACAAGGACCCAACAATCAGGGCAACGTGAACTTTAACCTCAGCTCTGACACATATGACCTGGGTCCCTCACTGCCCTCTCCATGCCTGTTTTCGTATCTATAAAAATGACATTCCTATCTCATTGGTGGGAAAATTAACAAATGTAAACAGTCTGGCACGGTGGATGATAATAAATATGTTTCCCTTCTTAATTATTCGATTTTGCCCAGAACCAGCGATGTTCACACTGAGGACCACCCTGACACGCGACTCCTAGACCCTGGGTACAAAAGCGCAAGAAACTAACCGCCGCGCAAGCGCGCGCACAGCGCCCTCGAGCGCCCAGCCAGGAAACCGCCAGAGTGGCAGCCCCGCCCATTAGCGACCGCGCCTGCGCAGAGGCGCCGCCCCCGAAGTTTGTTGTTTTGTCCGGCGTCACCGACGCCTGCGGCTCCGGAAAGGCCTGGCTGCGGAGTCATGGCGGTGCGACAGGCGCTGGGCCGGGGCCTGCAGCTGGGCCGAGCGCTGCTACTGCGCTTCACGGCCAAGCCTGGCCCGACCTACGGCTGGGGGCGACCGGAGCGGCCGGGCCCCGCGGCGGGCTGGGGTCGCGGGGAGCGCCCGGGCCAGGCCGCGGGACCCGGCGCGGAGCCGCGCAGTCTCGGGCTTGGGCTCCCCGGCCGCTACCGCTTCTTCCGCCAGTCGGTAGCCGGGCTGGCGGCGCGGCTCCAGAGGCAGTTCGTGGGGCGGCCCCGGGGCGGCGCGGGCCCTTGCGGCCGGGCCGTCTTTCTGGCCTTCGGGCTGGGTCTGGGTCTTATAGAGGAGAAGCAAGCGGAGGGCCGTCGGGCGGCCTCGGCCTGTGAGGAGATCCAGGTGAGCTCTAGCTGCGGGCGGGGGTCGGAGCTGGGGCCGGAGCAGAGGCGGGCGGGAGTCCGGTTGGGGGCGGGGCTAAGCGCGTGGGTGTGGTGAGGGGCGGGGCTGGGAGGCCTGTACTGATTTGGGGCCCTGGGTCAAGGTTTATCTTTTTTTCTTTTTTAAGATTTAATTGTACTATTTAACACACTCTGATTTTTTTTTAATTTTTATTTATTTATTTTTGGCTGTGTTGGGTCTTCGTTTCTTTTCGCGGGCTTTCTCTAGTTGTGGCGAGCGGGGGCCACTCTTTCACTATCGCAGCCTCTCTTGTTGTGGAGCACAAGCTCCAGACGCGCAGGCTCAGTAGTTGTGGCTCACGGGCCCAGTTGCTCCGCGGCATGTGGGATCTTCCCGGACCAGGGCTCGAACCCGTGTCCCCTGCATCGGCAGGCAGATTCTCAACCACTGCCCCACCAGGGAAGCCCCTCAGGGTTTATCTTGGAGCTGGAATTTCTGGGCAGTCATTGGTTAAGGCTCATTTTCTTTGTTACTGATCTCCTCATACTCGGCCAGGACCTCACTTTTGTTTTACTGTCTTCCCTTCCTCAGCATGTTTTAAAAGATATGTTAATTATAGCTCTTCTTGCACCGAGGCCAATGACTTTCCATAAATTTTCTAAAATTTAAGGACAACTAAATCATAATAACACTTCTATTCCCGAGATGCCTGTCACCCACAATTTATGGATGGGGAAACATACTCAGAGAGGTGAAAGGTGAAGTAACTTGCTGAAGTCACACAGCTAATAAAGGGCAGTGCCCCAAGTCTGACTTTCCAGAGCCTGTGCCCTTAAACCACTGTGCCAGCCAGGCTGCATCCAGTGTAGCCGATTAGTGACATAACTGAAGCCACAGTAAAAAGCAAGAACAGCAGGACAGACCTAATGGGTTTTAGTTAACCTGCATAGAGTTATCAGAGGTGACTCGAGACACAGAGGTTCTTAGGCGTTTTAAATGTTTTAAATAGCTCAGAGAATTCTGTTTCTGCTCAACCAAAATCTGTATTTCTTCAGAGAAACAGAGCCAATAGGATGTGTTTATAAAAAGGGAGATTTATTTGAAGGAATTGGCTCTGCCGTCTGGAGGCTGGCAAGTCCAAAATCTGCAGGGTAGGTGGGCAGGCTGGACACCCAAGCAAGAACCATTGTTGAGTTCAAGTCTGAAGGCCATCTGCTGGCAGGATTCCCTCCTCTTCCAGGGAGGTCGTTCTTCCTGGGGTTTGGAAACACTGAGTTAGTACTGCCCCTGCGTTTCACAGCTTAGCGCTGAGGCGGTGGAAGGCGGGGTGACTTGCCCAAGGACACAGCTGGTTGAAAACCAAGCAGTGTCTCCCATGTTTCCTGGTTTTCAGCCCAGTTCGTGTTACTCATCACCAGAGTGTCTCACGTTTGCGCTGTCCCTTTTGGGGCTACAGGTGACACCTGACCTAGTCCCCAGCCTCTGTACTTGTCTTTTGCTACAGCTCAACTGGCAGAAGCCAAGGTCGGCCAACTTGACAAATCCTACTTAAAATTAGGGAGGCTGTTTTTAAACTGAGGAACTTGACCCCCTAAGCTTACCATCCTCCATGTCCTTTCCTCACACTTCACCTTTCTGTGACTTAAAATTTTTAATTAGTTGCCAATTAATTTTAAAAATTCGGGCATTTGGCTTCTTTTGAAAGAAAATCACCAGGTCTGGCAACTCTAGTGCTAAAATTCTGTATGGTGTCATACTGGGGTAGAACACTGACCAGTGCCTTTAGATGCGTTTGGAAAGCATTTGGGGGAAAAAAAAAAAGCCTATATAAAATAGGCAAAAGACATGAATATATATTTCACCAAGAGGAGATACAGATGCCAAATAAGCATATGAAAAGATGTTCAACATCACTAGCCGTTACGGAAATGCAAGTTAAAAATACAATGTGATATCTCTGCACACTTATTAGAACAGCTAAAATTTTAAAATTAGTGATAGCAGCAAATGCCTGTGAGGATGCAGAGAAACTGGACCAATGGTGAGAATATGAGATGGTGCAGCCACTCTGGGAAATAGTCGGCTGTTTCTTACAAAGCTAAACGTGGATCCGCTGTAGGACCCAGGCATTGCAGCCTTGGGCATTTACCCGGAGAAGTGAAAACTTATGTTCACACAAAAACCTGTACATGAGTAGCTGCTATGGAAAACAGTATGGCAGTTCCCCCCAAAAATTAAAAATAGAATTACCATATCCCGGCAGTTCCACTTCTGAGTATATATTCAAGAGAACTGAAAGCAGGGACTTGAACGGATACTTGTACACCTACATTCATAGCATTATTCAGAGTAGTCAAAAGATGGAAGCAACCCAAGTGTCCATCAGTGGGTGAAAAATAAGCAAAATGTGCTATATACATACAATGGAATATTATTCAGCCTTAAAAAGAGAGGAAATTCTGACACATGCAGCAGCATGGAGGAGCTTGAGGACATTATGCTAAGTGATATAAGCCAGTCACAAAAAGACAAGTACTGTATGATTCCACTTACATGAGGTATTTAGTCAAATTCATAGAGATGGAAAGTGAACAAGGTCTGGGGAGTCACTGTTTATTGGTATAGAATTTCAGTTTTGCAAGATGAAAAAAGTTCTGGAGATGGATGGTGGTGATGGTTACACAACAGCGTGACTGTACTTAGTGCCACTGAACTGCACACTGAAAATGGTTAAAATGGCCAATTCTGTTATGTGTATTTTACCACAATTCTTAAGAATAATTTTTAAACACAGATGTTCACGGCAGCATCATTCATAATAGCAAAATATTAAAAACCCAAACATCCTTCAGCAGGTGAATTGTTAAACAAACCCTGGTACGGTCATACGGTGGAATACGAAGCAATAACAAGGAGTCAGCCATCGATAGGTAACAACCTAAATGAACCTCAAGGGCATTATGCTTAGTGAAAAAAAGTCAGTTCCAAAAGGTTACATCCTGTGCGATTCTATTTATATAACAGTCTTGAAATGACAAAACTGTGGAGATGGAGAACAGATCACTGGTTGCCAGGGGACTGGGATGGGTGGGGGTGGCCCAAATACAAAGAGGTGGCACAGAGGAGTCTGTGGCGACGGAACACGCTGTCTTGATTGTGGTGGTGATTGCATGTATCCGTACGGGGGATAAAATTGCATAGAGTTACGCGTGCGCACGCGTGCACACATGAAAGAATGCAGGTCAGAAAAGATGGTGAGGGACTTCCCTGGTGGTCCAGTGGTTAAGACTCCGTGCATCCACTGCAGAGGGCGCATGTTCCTAGTCGGGGAACTAAGAACCCGCTTGCGTGCGGCCAAAAAAGAAAAAGTGAAAACTGAGTAAGGTCTGTAGTCTAGTTAACAGTAGTGTATGTTGTCACTTTCCTGGGCTTTGTACTAGTGCTTTTTATAAGATGTCACTTGTGGGAAACTGGGTGAAGGGTACACAGGACATTTTGTACTTTTTTTTTTTTTTTTGCTGCTTCCTGTGAGTCTATAATTATTTCAAAATTAAAAGTTTTAAAACATGTATCTCATTCCCAAAACCATGGTTGCTAAAGGATTACTCTACGAGATATTGCTTCCACTCCACAGAGTTTGGAAACTAGTTGGCAAGGCAAGACAGACTTTCGTTTTTTAAAAACATTAGAAGTTATCATACGAGGTGTGTTAGCTCATAGGTTCTCAGTGCTTTAGGAATCCTCCAGGAGGAAAGGTTGCTGTGGGCTGGGCTGTCAGGACTGGTTATAGGGGAAGCAGGAGCTTGAGTTCGGACTTGCTGGATGAGTAAGGATGAGCAGGTAGAGTGAAGACAATAGAAATAGGGGGCGGGGGAGGGGAATAGTTTGAGCAAAGGTTCAGGGAGAGGCATGCGAGAGACCAGCACGGACAGTGCAGACCAGCCTGCAGAACAATTTTCCCATGTAGGAAGTACCAGGACAAGGTACCGAATAACCTATCAGGTTCTTGAACCTGATGAGTGACACGTGAAAGCAGTGTGGTTTCATCCGGCTCAGAAGCAGGTGAAGGGAGTACGTGAGTGGGAGAGTCTGGAGCTGAGTGACTAACCATGAAGAGGGAGGGGTCAGCAGGTCAGATGGGATTTGAGGGGGAAGGCAGAGTTTGGATGACTGCAGAAGTGATGTCACCTGCCTGGAGTAGGCAAGAACCCCGATTTGGGGGAAATAGCCTCGATCCCAGTGCATCCCCACAGCACCCGCATTTCCATCTATGTCCCTCCGAACTCTTGTATTCTTGTTTTCCTTTCTGCAAACAGAATGGCCCACCAGATTCCTAAGAGGTAGAGACAGGAAGACATGTATGGTCAGGCCACTCAAGATGGCCGTCCTCTTGCTCTCTGTACATCCCCTGCTGGACCAGTCCCTGCTTCACTTACATCCTACTCACAGGAAGGTGCTTGCCCCCTGCCCCAGCTAGTGATTGTTCTAAGCCTTAGGCCAAAACAGCTCCACCTGCTAGTTTATTAAAGGGAAACATCTGTCCTCGTGATGGTCATTAACCTGAGGGGCTGTGAGGGACGTGCCCCAGCCGCCAGTTTCCCTGGTAACTGATGAGCCAACCTGATACCAATTTCCCTATAAAAGGTAGCCGCCTTCTCCCCCGACTAGTGAAGATGCCGTGTCCTGCCTGCTGTCTGCCGCACACGTTGGGATGTTGCTCCAGGACCTTATGCTGCAGACGTGTAAGATGCCCCGTCCAATAAACCATTGATGTCTTTGTCACTGTCTCCAGGCTCTTTCTTCAGTCGTCTCAAGGCTGGGCAGATACAAGGCTTGCAGGCCTGTGGGCTGCAGCCCAACAACAGGACCTGATGACTCGGCTCCAGGGAGCCCCCTTATTTTACCCCCTGGCCTGCAAAAGCAGCCTGAGGTCATTCCCAAGTGGGAGGGGTGGCTGCTGACCACATGCTTCTGCCCATACACAGTTCTTGGTAACCGTCCAATACCTGCCCGCCGAGGTCTTTGCAGAAGGAGCCGTCTCCATAATCAGAAACCCCCAAGCTTGTGCTGGGAGCTTGACAGGCAGCAAAGGAGTGATGTGCCAGCTGCAGAATTTGAGAGTTCTGACCTCTTAACTAATTCATGTTCTGTGGGCTGCCTTGGTGACTGCAGTGAAGTGACACTTCGAGAAAATTTATTCTGAGTAATGAGAGAGAAAGCAGGATGGCCTGAGCCCAGGACGAGCAGTGAAACCCAACTTGGTTGTGTTTTTATTGGCTCTTGGTCTTGTCAGTGAAGAGCTCGCCTCACTGTGCCTCCGCATCCCTTCACTGAAGCCTTCCTGGGCTCCCTGCCTCACGGCGCCTGCTTTTTTTCTTCACAGGCAGTTTTCACCCAGAAAAACAAGCTGCTCCCTGACCCATTGGACGCTAGACGCTGGCAGGGTTTCCGGCTGGAGGAGTATCTGATCGGGAAGTCCATTGGCAAGGGCTGCAGTGCCGCTGTCTATGAGGCCACCATGTCTGTGTTGCCCCAGAACCAGCAGGTGGCAGGGAGTATCGGGCTTCATCCAGGGAGAGGCCCAGAGATCATTCCACGAGGAGAAGAGGAGCAAGCCCCACTGGCCCCTGCCTTTCCCTTGGCCATCAAGATGATGTGGAACATCTCGGTAAGAGTGGGGCCCTCCATCTTTAAAGTCGGCGTTTCTCAAAATGCCCATCTTGGGGGAACCTCGCGGCGCTTTTTCCCAGGCAGTAGATAGGAAACAACACAGATTCTCCACAGTACAGGTGCGTCACGCTCTTGCACAAGAGTCTGAAGCAGCATGTCTCAGACTGTAATATGTCCGTGCATCACCTGGGGTCAGGTTAGAAGGCAGATAGATTGTGGGCAGCTGCTGCGGGGTGGAGCCTGAGACTCCCCGCCGACCCCCGCCACTGACGAGCCCCCAGGCGATGCCCATGCTGCTGGGCCGTGAGCCACACTGAGTAGCAAGTGCCTAAAGTGTCCAGGCCGATCAGTTGATTTCAGGGCTGCAATCTGCACCGGCCTCTCTCTCCCTGACCTGCCATGCTGGGCACAAGGGGCCGCACGCCTCCCACCGCCCCTGCAGACCCAAGGCTGGCTTGTCGCGCCTCTGCTCTCAACTCTTGCAGAACTCGACACTTTGGGAAATTGAGTATTTTTCCCACCTGAAAACAAAGACTTCTGTCCATTTAGAGTAATTTATCTTGCCATTACATGGGGGGGTGGGAGGAGAGGTTAGGAAATTCATCAAGACCTGATGCGTTTCCTCCTGCCCAGAGCATCTTTCCAAGGCTGAGGTGGGACACAGCCACACAGCTCATGCTGGACACTGAAGGATGCAGGTTCAGGTTTCGATCTGGGGAATGGAGGTTATTAGACTATACTTCCACGCTGGGCTAATAGCTAACAAGTAGCCAAATCCTCGACCTAGGAAACATCCAGTCTTAGTATCAAAACTCCCACTGGTTGGGGCACGACAGCAAATGCATTCACAAAAGCTAAAAGACTTGATTCTTAAAGGATTCTTGACAGGTTTCACAAGAGCTGTTCATAATGAAATGAGGGAAATAAGGTGCTTTTCCTTGTTTTGTGTTTTTTACTGGGTGATGAAGAGGGCTGCTCTGTGATTCGGCACGAGTTTATCCAGCGGGGGCTTGCCGGGCTGGGCCTGTCTGCTGAAGGGAGCCTGCGAGGGTGAGCGTTAGTGCTCGGTGGTCAGGTTTGAGCCTGGTGGTGACCGGAGGCATCTATGGCAGGAAGGAGGGCCCCTGCCTTGATCATCTTGACACCTCCTCCTGCCGTGGGCACCTGAGCTGTCAAAGGGTGTGAGGTGTGGGGAGCGTCCTCTGGGTTGGCATGGATGGCATCTCTGCCCTCTCTCTCCCAGGAGAAACTCGGCCTCCCACTTCAGAGAGGTTATCATAGCTTGAAGGTCAAAACCAATTCTAGGCAGTAGCTGTCCTGGTCCAGATTATAAGGAGGGCCTGGACTTGCTTGGACCTGTGTAACCCTGGATCCATTACGGATGTGTTCCAGGCGGGCTCATCCAGCGAAGCCATCTTTAGCACAATGAGCCAGGAGCTCGTCCCAGCCAGTCGAGTGGCCTTGGCCGGGGAGTATGGAGCAGTCACTCACAGGTAAGCACCCATCTGCCCACCACACAGAGCAGAATCCCCACCTGTGCCCTCACCACTCAGCACAGTGTCTGACACGACACACAGTAGATAATAAATTCTCACTGAATGATGTAGTCAGTGATGGATTTTCAGTTGGTGGATAATTGGGAAAGATTGTAGATGGTCTGACTCTGGTGGAAGATGCAGGTGGCTGACTCACGCTGGAGTAGGGAGAGAAGGCTGTCCAAAGCTGCCCAGTTCAGAACCATGGAAAATGGATCTGGTTTCTGATGCCTGAGTAATGCCCAGGTGGAAACAAATCGAACTCTGTCCCCAGCGGAGGCAACACTCACTTCACGAATAGCTGCTGTGACCCGATAGTGCCAAGAGATTTTTCTTTTAATGGCCTGTTCTCCATGTGACAGAGGAGCCTGAGAAGTCGGGAGCAGAGTCTAGCTTGGTAAGTGCTAGAATTGCGTCCGCTCAGGTGCTGAGGGAGCCCAGAGGTGTGTGTGTTGCAGGGGTTCGGGGCCATTCAGAAAGGCCTCTTGAAGGGACAGTTTGTTCTGCCTCTTGGAAGATGGATAGCCATTAGCTAGGCAAAGAAGTAGGAAAAGAGGCTCCCTCCACAGAGGGAAGAGTCTGGATGGCAGCCGAAGCTCACCTTGGCTTTGCAAACCCACAGGTTGTAAAAGATAATACTTGTGCCAGAGGAGACGCTGTGCTCCCTTTAGTATTTGTAGACCCCCAGGAAGAGGTGGCCCGCTGCATTTTTGGTGACTTACTAGAGGGTTGGTCTGTAGATCAGAAGCAAGAAGGTGGAAATGGGGACTTAAGGAAACATACGTGGAAGACCCCTTCCAGGGCTTGGAAGGCTCTAGTGTGACTGACGGTCGGTGCAGGCCTAGGGAAGTAGCTGCTTGGTGGGCTTAGCCCTGGCCTCCTCTTCTCCGGATTCCTTTGTAGGGAAGTGTGGGTGTCAGCTGGTTCCTAGGGTCTAACTTTATCCTCTGGTGCTTCCTTTTGTGGTGGAAGCGTCAGCCAGCTGACATGGTGCTGCCGTGCAGACCTGTCACTCTCCAGTCTTCTACCCACTTTAGTTTTTTCACAGCATTTATCTCCATCTGTCCTTAAATCGTAGATGTCTTTGTCTATTTATTAATCGTCTCTCTGGCTGCAGTGAAAGCTCTCTGAGGGCAGGGCTTTTATGTTTGTTTACTGTGTACACCCAACAGCTCAGTGAATGTCTGCGGAATGATTAGATGAATATGGCAGAAGGTCTGTTACCTAAAGTACTGATGACATCAACTCTGTCTCAGGAGAAAGACTCCAAGACCCTGAGAGCACTGGGTGGATTTTTTCCTAGCCTTGCTCCTCTAGGGACCTCAGACTCAGCCCTTGTGATCTGCTCCTGGGGCTGCTTCTCCCACCTGATTTCTGATCTTCTCCCGTTCACACCCTATGCTCCACCGTGGTGAATTCATATGCCCTCACCAGATGCACACAGGCCTCTTGTGTGTGCAGTTACACACAGACACACACACTCCGGTCCTGCTCCAGTTCTATACACGCACACACACACACTCCGGCCCTGCTCCAGTTCTATACACACACACGCACACACACACACACTCTGGTCCTGCTCCAGTTCTATACACACACGCGCACACACACACACACACTCCGGTCCTGCTCCAGTTCTATACACACACACACTCCGGTCCTGCTCCAGTTCTATACACACACACACTCCGGTCCTGCTCCAGTTCTATACACACACACACACACACACACACACACGCGCACGTCTCCCCGTCACAGCCACACGCCTCCTCTGGGCTCTCGTGACAACCAGGCAGCGCTTTCCCACTGTGGCACTGACAGCCTTGTGCTGTGATCGTGACTCTCCCGCTGGCCCTAATGGCCCCAGGCTAGGAACAATGCTTTGATTCCTTGATCGCCTAGGACAGGGGCCCATTTGGGTGGAGTCCAGAGGAGCTGTACAAGGCCACATGGTGGACTGGCTTCAAAGCTCAGAACTGAGGCAGCTCTGAAGACAGAGCATGTGTTGAACTCTCTGTGTTGTCTTGATGTCTCTGGGCTTCTGCTCCATCCCCCTCCTCTGCCACCCAGCGTCCTTATTTCCTACCCATGGCTACACCTCTGGCTTCCCTCAGGCCTCAAGTTCACGTGCCCAAAGCACATGAGGGCAAACAATACTGAAACATCGGAGTTCGGAGCAGGGAAAGATTTATTGCAGGGCCATGCAGGAAGGATGGCTCATGCCCAAAAAACCCCCGAACTCCCCCAAGGGTTTCAGCAAAGCGTTTTTAAAGGCCAGGGGAGGGGAGGGGAAGGGGGTCACAGGGTATGTGATTGGCTCGTGCACAGTTCTCTGACTGGTTGATGGTGAGGTGACGGGGTGGTGTCACAGGGGTTAACATTATCAATCCTTAGGCGCCAGTAGGTCTGGGGGCCATGAGCCCGTGGTCATCAAGTAGTTAGCATCTTCCATTTGGTGTCACATCTGTAAAACAGCTCAGGAATGTGCATCAGATACTGTTATCCAGGCACTTTGGAGAGGAGCTAAAGCAGAGGATATGGGGGAAGGCCCCGTAGGGTCCTGCTCTGTAACAGCATCCTTTCACCCTCAGCTCCATTGCTGACTGCCCAGGTACTGCCATGTTTCTTCACTCACTCACTCCACAAAGAGAGACTCTCCCCTTTTCCTGCCAGCCACTGGGCCTCAGACATGACTGCAGGCTTGTTGCCCTTGGGGTAGGTGCTCACCCTTAGTCCCAGCAGCTCTGAGCCAGGGGCAGGTGGTTTTGCAGCCCTGGTCATGCAATCCCAAACGTGGCCATTGTGTCTGAGCGGTAGGTGTGGGCATGGCAGCAGGTGACATCTCTACTATGAACTGCATGTGTATCCATTCACTCAAAGGTTTATTGGGCTCATACTCCATGCCAAGTGTTATGCTAGAACTTGGAATCGAGGAGATTCTAGGTCCTTTACAAGCATTAACAACTTCTTGAGGTATGTTACCACCTTATCCCCCTTTTGCATTTGAGACTGAGCCCAGAGAAGTTAAGCAACTTGGCCAAGGACTTGGAGTGGCAGGGGTGGGATTCAATCCCAGGCAGTCTGATTCCAGGGTCTCCTCCACTGTGTTCTGCCACCTGGGATGGATGGACAGTGGACGGACTGGTGGGGTCACTGAATGCAATGGGTCATTGTGGGTTTTCCTTCCAAAACCAGGCTCTGCACCTGGGGCAGAGTTGATACGAGGAGCTGGGCGCATAAATGCATGTCAGTATTGAATGTGGCCTTAGACTGTTATATTTCCAAGTGTCATATCTGCTACTGGCCTCATGTTTGTCCCACTTGGCTGAAAAAGAAGATCCAAGGGGGGTCCCAAGCAGCTGGCCGCACACCCCAACGTCATCCGCGTCTTCCGCGCCTTCACGTCGTCTGTGCCACTGCTGCCAGGGGCCCTGCTCGACTACCCTGACGTGCTGCCCCCGCGCCTTCACCCCGAAGGCCTGGGCCACGGGCGGACACTCTTCCTTGTGATGAAGAAGTAAGTGTCGGGTGTGGCAGGCCCTGTAGTGAGCAGCATGCCTGGAGCCCGGGGTTGCAGGGAAGAGGGATCCCCGCCCTCTGGGAGGCCAGTTGTCCCTTTAGGACAACTTTTCATGAAAACAGAAACACGTGTTGAGTCAGAACATACTTTTCCCCTAGTGCTGTTAGTACCTTTGGCTGTTGCCCCCTCTATGCTCACCTCACCTGGTTTCTTAACATAAACTGTTCTCCTTCCTCCGTCCCTGCACCCCTGGCATTGCCGTATGGGTTTTTAAGGAAACAAGCATCTGTACTGTTACTTTTAATATGTGAGGCCCCAGCTCTTACTTCCTAATTTCAAGATGGTGGGTGGGAACAGAAAGGATACTTGGGGAAAAAAGAAATCAAAATGTTCAGGAAGAAGAGGAGGGGCTCCCCTGGTGGCCCAGAGGTTAAGAATCCGCCTGCCAATGCAGGGGACATGGGTTCGAGCCCTGGTCCAGGAAGATCCCACGTGCCACGGAGCAACTAAGCCCCTGTGCCACAGCTGCCGAACCTGAGCTCTAGAGCCCGCGAGCCACAACTACTGAGCTTACGCTCTAGAGCCTGCGAGCCACAACTACTGAAGCCCGCACGCCTAGAGCCTGTGCTCCGCAGCGAGAGGCCACCACAATGAGAAGCCCACGCACTGCAATGAAGAGTAGCCCCCGCTTGCCGCAACTAGAGAAAGCCCGTGTGCAGCAACAAAGATCCAACACAGCCAAAAATAAATAAATAAAAGATAAATAAATAAAATTAAAAAAAAAAAAAAAAAAAAGGAAAGGCCATCACTCTAATAGGAAATAAGGTGCTCCGGATCCTTGGTGCACAGTAGCCGAGGCCCTGTTGCCCTCTCTGCCAGCTACTCCTGTACCCTGCGCCAGTATCTTCGTGGGAACAGCCCGAGCCCCCGCCTGGCCACCGTGATGACTCTGCAGCTCCTGGAAGGGGTGGCTCACCTGGTGCAGCAGGGCGTCGCACACAGAGACCTGAAATCCGACAACGTCCTCGTGGAGCCAGACGCAGGTAGTTGCCCCGCTGCACCTCCAGGCGGTCCAGGGCACACTGGACTTTAGGTCTGGGGACGTTTAGGAGCGTTTGGGTCTTTTTTGATTTTTATGTTCTAAGTTGTTGTGTCTTAGCTCTGTACACAAGAGATGAGCACTCCCTCCTTCAAGATGGAGGTTTTTGTTCTCTGTGTAGGACCCGTGGAGTGGTGGTTAATGGTTCCCAGGTTCCTTTCGGTTGTCCGCTTACAGAACAGAAACCTCAGTGGTGGACATTTTCTTGAATAAAGTGAAAGAGAGGTAGACTTTAGCTTAATATAAGAAAGAATTTTCAAACAGTGAGCACTACTTGAATGTCAGCCCAGCTGCCCCTGACAGTGAGCTCCCCGTCACTGGAAGCACTCAAGTGAAGCTGGATGGTCACTTCCCTGGGGATCCTGTAAAAGAGAGTCATACCGCTGGTCAATTTTGAACTAGAAGATTTGAGATAATTAAATATGCAATTCTAGAGGAACTGGCTTTTTAAAGGAAGTCTGTATGAATCCTTTTACAAATAACTAATTCATAACACACCTATTTTTTAGGTTTGGATTTGAGGGTTCAAGTTCAAAGGCTCTCGGCGGTCATTTGAGCCAGCACCGCCTGATCAGTAAAACAAGAGCTGCTCCTTCGATCTTGGGAGAGCTCCAATTACTAGATTAGATTGGGACAAATTTTATCCCGTTCTTTGCTTGGGGATCTTGATTTCCTAGAGGCACATCTGTACTTGTGTGGCTGGCCCCGCTCAGCTCTCCGGCGAGTGGGCAGCTGTCCAGGCCTTGCTGGCCTGTGCTCCTGGGTCAACACGGAGTCCCTGTGAGCCCCTCGTACCCACATCCAGAGGGTGGCTTTAGTGGAAACATAGGACCTCGGGCGGGGGGCGCGTTGGTGGGGGAGACTCGGCCGCTCACCTCTGCCTGTCCGTCTGCAGACGGCTGCCCCTGGTTGGTGATCACAGACTTCGGCTGCTGCCTGGCTGATGAGCGCGTCGGCCTGCAGTTGCCTTTCACCAGTTGGTATGTGGACCGTGGTGGAAACGGCTGCCTGATGGCCCCTGAGGTGAGTCCTGCTGAGCGTGTCAGGTGCCATCAGCAGAGCCTCTCCCACCAGGTTTCCTGTTGACTCAACACTTTCATCTTCTCTGACCCACAATGTATCAGAAGTCCCTTCCCTGCCTCTTTGCTTAAATCTGGATCTGTCTGATGTTCCAGGAGATGTGAGTTTTGTCAGCCCAAAGCAGAGCTGAGCAGATTCTCCTGCATCTGAGCTACAGTTCACTCAGGTTCTGGGTTCCCTGGGACAGAGTTCAGATTAGTCTGTGAATTGGGTGCTGTGCAGGAGCATGAATAGTTTAGAAGTACCAGCAGCATGAGTGCTCACCGGTTGCTTTCTGAGCAGGTGTCCACAGCCTGCCCTGGCCCCCGGGCAGTGATCGACTACAGCAAGGCTGATGCCTGGGCGGTGGGAGCGCTCGCCTACGAAATCTTCGGGCTCCCCAATCCCTTTTACGGCCAGGGCAGCAGGGCCCATCTTGAAAGCCGCAGTTACCAAGAAGCTCAGCTGCCAGCACTGCCCGAGTCGGTGCCTCCGGAGGCGAGACAGCTGGTGAGGTCGCTGCTCCAGCGAGACGCCAGCAAGGTGAGGCCATCCCCAGCTTTACAGGGATTGTGTGGATGGAAACCTCGGTTCATGTTCCAGAGTAAAGGTCAGGGTTGGGCAAGCACTAGAGTGACAGGCGGCTCCTCTGTCTTACAAGGGTAAAGGCCAAGTATAGGAGACTTGCGTATAGGTAGGAGTACGGGAGCTGGCCACCAAATTAGTCAGGATTCCAGCAGTTCAACTCCTCTTGGTTTTAGTTGCTTAAAGTTACTCAGAGGGAAAGAGATGCAGTTTTAAGAAATGTTTAATGAAGATGTAGCTTAAAGAATCAGCTGAGATCTAATCAGACAGATGTGATGACGTCTCCTAAGAGATCTGGACATTGTGAAATTACTACAAAGGCTAACATATTTGAAACCTGGATTGGAGTGGCAGGTCTGGTTGAGGTGGCATGTTTAGTGGCAACAGCCTGGACAGACCAGGGCTCAAACTCCTGTCCTATCACTTACCCCTCACCGTGTGCGGCAGGCTGTCACGGTCACGGTAGGTGCTCGCTGCTGCCCGTCATTAAGTCGTGACAACTCCCCTCACTCCAGACACGGCTCCTGGGCCTTCCAGAGTGGGGAGGCTCTTCCAGCAATGCACACTGCCCCCCGCCCCCCACCAATCTGTACCCATGGAAAAGCCAGGAGTGTGTGTCAGGGGAGTGCAGGGCATTGTAGGAGGGAGAAGGGTGGAGAAGAATTTGCTCGGGGTCAGAGAAGGGAAGGCCCTGCAACGAGGATGCGTTAACAAAGCAGGCTGTGGGTGAAGGCTTTGTCAGGTATTCTAAGCATCAGCTTCCCTTCCCGTCACAGAGGCCATCTGCCCGAGTAGCTGCTGACCTGCTTCATTTAAGCCTCTGGGGTGAACGCACTCTAGCCCTGAAGGACCTGAAACCAGACAAGATGATTGGCTGGCTCCTCCAACAGTCAGCCGCCACTCTGCTGGCCAACAGGCTTGCAGAGAAGAACTGTGTGGAAACAAAAATGAAGATGTTATTCCTGGCCAACCTGGAGTATGAAGCGCTGAGTCAGGCAGCCCTCCTCCTCTGCTCGTGGAGGGCGGCCCTGTGATAGCTGATGTAGCTGGTGAATGAATTACTAAAAGAACTTCCAGTATCTGTGTCGTGATGGTCTGTGAATGCTGAAGGAGGGGCTCCTAGGTGAGGGGTGTGGGAGTCGGTCAGGAGAAAAGATGGTGCAGGGTGGGCCAGTCAGCCAGAGAGAAGGCCTCGGGTTTGGCAAGCAGAAGGAACAGCTCGAGTTCACAGTCTAGCTACTGACTCGCTCAAGCAGTGTGATTTTGATGCATCATATAACCTGTGTGGACTGAAGCTCTCTTACCTCTAAAATGAAGAAACTGGTCTGGATAGAGGTCGGCAAACTTTGTCTGTAGAGGGCCAGTACTCAGGCTGTTGCAGCTACTCAACTCTCCCATTGCAGCGCAAAGGCAGCCTTAAATATGTAAGCAAGTCAGTGTGGCGGCTTCCCGATAAAGCTTCATTTAGGGACACAGATTTGGATCTCACGTGTCACTGAATAGTCTCAATTGTCTCCAACCACTTAAACGTAAAAACTGTTCTTAGCTTGCAGGCCTACAAAAAACAGGCAGCAGGCCAGACTGACCCACAGGCCAAGTTTGCCAACCCCGCGTCTAGACGAATTCAGAGGGCCTAACTAACTCTAAAAAGAAACGCTGGCTAATCACCAGGCCCCTTTGTGTATCAGCGCTAAAAATGTGACTAGCTCTCTGCGTACAAATCCAAAGGAATGAGCCCGCTGTACCAGGCGAGGGGCTACTCGGGTGTAAGCTGCTGACCAAAAAGTCCCACCTTAAGCTCGTGTCCTATCTTCACAGACCTCTGAAAAGTTAGTTAGTGGCCGAGCTGAGGCGGGTCAGACCTGCGTTCCACGTTAGAGTCTGCGTGTTACCTGCGCTAAGGCAAACGTTCGCACAGGTCAGGGTATGCAGGTATCAGAGTGAAAAACGCTGAAGTGAGGCCTGAGATGTGGGAGCCTCTGCACTTCAGTCACACGTCCTGGAACAGCTCTGAGGGTGCTCTGGAGGAAGCATCGCCATGGAGCTCGTCCAGCTACTGAATTGAGTCTAGCGGAGCTAACATGACTGATGAAATGGGAATTAACAGTACAGTGTTTTAAACTTGCTAATTTTCCCCTTCTGACTAGTGTTTCTTACAGGAATTGTGAAGAATTAAATGCATATTTCCAACTGCAGAACATGTATGTGCCTGGAACTGAATACTTGGCTCAAAGAGTGATTCTTACGCGACAAAGACAAGAAACGATCAATGACGGGGAAGGGATTTTACATACAACTTTATACATGCTTTTTAGGAACACAACTATTGCCTAAAGCAAGGCGAACATAATTTAAGGTTCTTTTCAACCAAGCAGTTCTATAATTCTGTTATAAAGTCAAGCACTGTTGACCTCCTAGATTTCCAATTTCAGTGATTTCCCCACTGGCCTTTATTAACCTTATTTTATCCCTTGACGTTTAGAAGCTCTGTCATTTCCAGTCTTCAGCAAAACTAAAAAAGGCCACTTACTTACTGTTTTGTATCCAGTCATTCTCAGCAGCACCCACACCATCAGCAAAGCACAACGGGGGCCAGATGAAGTTTGAGGGCGATGCTTCTCTTTATTTTAGAAATGAGAGTTGACTTCACATGTGAAAACACACTTAGCATTCAAGGTGGAAAAACTTAGAAATTATTCCCTAACCCCCCCACCCCTTGGTACTCAATGTTCCATCTCCCGCTGAGGTAAGCTGTGCCACTGTCCGTGGCTTTAAAAAAAAACAAACCCCCCCCAAAAGACCCACCATAAAGGGGAGAAATAGCAATCCTATAAAAACCCTCCATGTCTGTTGAAAGGAGTCTGGGGCGCCGGCCCCTCAGTCAGACTTCTCCTTCTCCTTCATGTGTAAGAAGACGACGCTGAAGAAGAAGAGCCCCACCATCATGGAGAAGGCGCTGGCGTAGTAGGGATAGGCCGAGGGGATGAAGCGCTCGTACTGCGTGTGCTGCAGGGGCCGCACCGACACCTGCGACACGACAGAGGTGGCAGGCCCTGGCCACGCGGAGGCCCAGGTGGGGCCGGCGCTGGCTGGGGACGGGGCTGCAAGCCGGCTTACCTGAGTGGAGGAGTACAAGTGCGTGTAGCCTAGCCGGTTGTAATCCACTTTGAACTGGAACACGCCGTACACGTCAGGCAACTTGAACTGGACGCTGTACTTGCCAGCTGGGGAAGAGCCGAGACACGTAACCAGGAGGGGCTTCCCACGGTGTCTGTCGGCCGCACGAGAGCCGGCCCGAGGCAGGGACAGGCTTCCCAGAGTTTTCTCTTGCAAGAATTGCACTCACCTTTCCTCTTCAAGAAGGTCCTCACAAAAGGATCAATGCGGACAAACTCCAGCTGGATGTCGTCACCATCAAAGGGGACCCATCTGCCGTCTGAGAGCTGCTCAATCACGATGCTGTACTCCTGAGGTGAGAGGCCGGTTAGCCGGGTGGCCGGGGACTGGCGGGACGCCCCCAGCCCTCAGCTGCACTGGATCCCCAGTGAGTCTGGCAGGAACCACCAGGGGTTCTGAAGACCCGGGCAAGCCCCACCCACCGCCCCTGGACAGTGATGGAGGACGCCACCCAGCCGGCTCACCCCCCTGACTCGTACCTGCACCCCTTTACAAGCCCATGGAGGCCTGCACCCAAACACCGCCCTTCCCGAAAGCACCGGGCACTCCTGGGCATCCCTGCTTGCATATTCACTGCTCTCGCCTTTCCCTACTTCTCTTCCTGACAGATTCATCCTCAAGACCCAACTCAAATGTGGTTTCTCATGTGAATTCCGCTCCTAGCAGAGTGAATCAGCAAAGCCCCTCCCACCTCTGCATTCGCACAGCAAAAGCACACCTCCTCCAAAGGCCGCCTGTTAGGGTATGGGTTTACTAGGCAGGCTCTCCGCACCTCTACTGACTTTCTTACAGTGAAGATGAACTTATTCAGCCTTGTTTAGGCCCCTCAGGCCCAACACAGAAATGTTCAGTAAGTGCTTTTGAGCGGAATCAACTTGGCCAAAACCCAGGAGCCCTCCCGCTCCAAGGAGCTCTTACCACTAGGTCAGTGACAGTGTAGGCGTTGGGTGGGGCTGTCTCGCCCACCCGATGATGGGACACAGGCCCCACACGTAGGACACCCTCCTCCTTGAACACCCAGCGGGAAAGGGCCACAGCTAGCTCATAGTTGCCTGTCTGGGAATACCTGCAGAAGGGGAAACAGGAGAGGCTGGAGCGCTGGAACCAGCTTCCTTCCAGGGGTGCCTGGTAAACCAATCACTGTCCACCAAGGTAAACCACACACAGCCAATTTCTGCCTAGAGGCCATACACATTTAGGGATGCTGGTGAACAGGAACACAGAAGGATAGGTGTGAGGTGTTGCTTTGCGTGTCACCTGCACAATAAATATACAATTACCGAAACATCTCCAGATAAGCTGTCGCTATCCTGAAAAGTCTGGACTGCCAACATCAACAATATAAAGTCTTCAAATAATTTAAAAGCACCTGAAGATAACGTAGCCTCTGACACTTCTAGCTAAAAGCCTCCTTCTTCCCCATCCACGCAGACCTACCACCCAGGCCACACCCCTAAGCACCCCCTGTGTCTACCTCTGGGAGCCGGGCGCGGCCTTCTGCACCGCCGAGTTGAAGAAGGCGTCGCTGAAGAAGTCGAGGGAGCCGCTGAAGATGACCCGGGCGTTGTTCCTGGCCTGCAGCCCCGCGATGAGGAGGGTGTTCTTCCCCACGGCGTGGGGGTACTGGGAACGACACGAGGCCGTCAGCCAGGAGAGCCAGGGCGAGGGACCAGCAGCGGGGCCTCGGGCCAGCCTGGGCCCCAGCTGAGGGCAGAAGTTGAGACCCACCCCGCTACCCCGCTGTGGCTGCCCTCGTCCCCCTCCCAGCAACTTCTCATTTCATTGCCTCAGAGAAGGGTGCTCTCCTTGCTTCTCGTTTTCAAACAAAAAGTGCTCTGCTACCAGGCCCAGGGCCGGGAGGCCTCACGGCGGCGAAGGCCCCTCACCTGGGTGATGGGTTTATCGGGGAAGAAGGAGTAGGAGGTGGAAGCGCCTGTCAGGATGTCCAACACCAGAGGATTGTCGGGGTCGGCCACCATCCTGGAGAAGGACAAGAAAAGGGCCAGCCCGGACCCCAAGGGCTCAGCCCAAAGGACCTGGGGCCCTCCAGGAGCCATTTCTTCATAAGAATTAATCCTACTTTCTAACAGCCAATCACCTAGCACTCCTCTTGCTGTCACAACGGAGCCTAACTCTTAATGTCACATATTCATCTCATCCACATCCTCTGGGAGAAGGAAAGGCCCCCAACAGTCACAAGTTTGGGCTGGTTTCCTGACTAAAGAAAGCGATCCCTTCTTCCCCCGGGGTTTCTGCGGGCCTCTCGTTGCTCACTCACCCGACACCTCGAAAGAGGACAGGATTCAGAGACGACTTCCCCACGATGGTCGGGGCCTTGAGCAGGTTCTCCGTGTCGGCCACGACGAGCGTATGCTGCAGGGGCAGAGGGAAGATGGGGGTCAGGAAAAGGCGCCCCAAGCCACGGAGCCTCTCCGGACGCCCTCCCGGTTTCTAGGCTGAACTTTGCTATTAGGGCCTGAAACCTGGAAGGTGACAGGCCTGATTACCTGGCCAAGGTCTGAGATGTCATAGTTGTGATGGTCGATGACAGCTGTTTTCTCCTCGTCAAATTCGATCCCACACTCACTGCCCAGCTC